>NW_027206530.1:27500-355824 GCF_024711535.1 Dipodomys merriami | reverse complement strand
TTAGAGGCGTGAAGCACTGTCTCCTGGCTCCTTGTTAGTATCTTAGAGAACCACTCAGGTCAGGCATTCACTCAACACTTAACTGGCCGGAGCCGGTGTCTCCGTAGCCTGGGAGTAGGATCTGGCCAGTCCCTGGTCTCAACCAGCCTCCACTGCCGAGTTTCTAGGAATTTGTTCTCTCGTAACCTCCGTGCCGTGAAGGGATAGAGACCACATGTCTCTTGCTCTCGTTGGAGAGGAGGACTGGCCGAGGAAGGGGCAGGGATGTTAAGCTGGGCTGGATGGCTCACACCGTTCGTCCAGCCACCCTGGGAGTGAGAGCAGGAGGCTGGCGGTCCAAGGCCAGCCCAGGCAGAAGTGCAAGACCTTTCCTGAAGAATGAGCGAAAGCAGGACACCGGCTGAGGCATGGCCCCAGTGGCGGAGCATGGCCTGGCAGCGTGAGGCCCCGAGTTTCAACCCCAGAAGGTAGGAAGCTAGTGCGTCCGAAGGCACGCCCCGGCTCTGGATCTGGATCAGGGCTGGTCCCGTCAAGCTGACGTTGCTAGAAGGAATCCTGAAGTTGTTCAGAAAGCATCCGGGGAGGTGGAGCCACGCGGAGAGGTGTGTGTGGCGAGGTCTTTAGTGTGGGTCCCGGGGAGAGGCGTGGGAGCCGGGACCAGCGGGAAGGGGTGGCGCTGGTCTCCTGGAGTGTGCCCACTTGGGGTGAGGCCCAGAATTAGGGGTAGGTGGTGTGTGGTGGCTGCAGGGGGAGGCTTCCGCACCCCCAGCCACGTTCCTGGGCGCAGGGGAGGGGCTGGCGCCCCGCCAGCATTCCTGCAGCCTAGACTGTCACCGCACTCCCTGATAAGGAGGTGGATTTTTTAAATTTCTCGTGGTTGGCACCGCCCGAGCCGGGGGCTGGAGCGGGGTAGGGTGCGGCCTCTGCCCGGCAGAGGGCAGCTCTGTGGCCATGGGTCCCAAGGGTGACCGTGACAACCACAGCCCGTGGGGCTCAGGCCGGTCGCGGAGCTCAGCTGCCATGTCTGGGGAAACCGCCCCGGAGGGGGGAGAGACAGGGCCCAGGAGAGGCTTGGCACCCGAGGCCTGCCAGCCGCCGTCACCTGGCCACCTGCCTGGCTCTCTAGCAGCAGGGCGTCGTGGTGAAGGGTCGCAGGAGGCTAGCACGTGTAAAAGGGTCAGAACAAAACCAACCCAGAACAAAGCCACAAAATCCAAACAGCCCGTAGTCTGGCTTCAGCGTGCAGGGGGCACGTGTTGGGGGCCCGTCTGGCTCTGGCATCCCTGGGGGGGTCCTTTCCTCCCCCCTCCCTGCCAGTGGCTATGTCCACGCCCTTGCTGCCCATCTCCCACCTCCTGGAACCTCAGTGTTTGTGGGCCAGGGCCGCCCCTGCCTCAGGCCTGGTGTGTGTGTGTGTGTGTGTGTGTGTGTGTGTGTGTGTGTGTGTGTGTGTGTGTGTGTGTGTGTGTGTGAAGGCATGCCAAGCCCTGCGGTGTGGCCAGGGCTGCGGCAGAGCCGGCCTGGCTCTGTCTGACAGTGCGGCTCACTCTGAAACAGCAGCAGGCGCGTGGCCGCGGGGCTGCGGGCGGCTGGTCATCGCGAAGGCCTGGCAGACCCACCGGACTGCGTTAAGGATGGTCGTGCGGGCTCACCCTTTCACGGCCCTGAGGCTCGGGCTCGGGGCTCAAACGCAGAGGCCCTGGTGGAGGAGAGAGCCGCTCAGCAAATAGTCGTGAATCCTCCACCCTCCCATCTAGGCATGGGGAAAAGAGGCGCGCCTCCTTCTCCGGGGCCGCTGCGGGGAGCGCAGGAGCACTGCACAAAGAGCACTCTCGCAGCCGTTCAGCCGGAAACGTGCGGCTCGCCATGCCCGCTTCGCGGTGCGCCCCCTGTGTCTGGGGTCCGGAGTGTTCCGTGGGAGGGGAGCTGGCAAGGGCGCCCTCCCCAGCCCGGCACGGCCGGCCTGTCACAGCCCTGGGACTGGGGAGTCGCAGCTCCAAGTTCCCAAGAGCAGCGCGCCCCAGGAAGGCGCTGGGTGGGGATCTTGTGAGCCTGTGCTCGGCGCTGGGTGCACGTGCGGGTTTGTCGAGGATGTGTGCCAGGTGGGACAGCACAGCCGCCCATCAGGGAACGGTCAGCCGTGGCCGGGGGTGTGGGAGGAGACGGGAGGGGTGGGGACGGGGGGGGGGGTGGATACAGGGGGAGACCCCGGGGGGTGGCTGGAGGAGACCTGGGGGGGAGGATGGAGAGGGGGGGAGACCCCGGGGGGTGGCTGGAGGAGACCTGGGGGGGAGGATGGAGAGGGGGGGAGACCCCGGGGGGTGGCTGGAGGAGACCTGGGGGGGAGGATGGAGAGGGGGGGAGACCCCGGGGGGTGGCTGGAGGAGACCTGGGGGGGAGGATGGAGAGGGGGGGAGACCCCGGGGGGTGGCTGGAGGAGACCTGGGGGGGAGGATGGAGAGGGGGGGAGACCCCGGGGGGTGGCTGGAGGAGACCTGGGGGGGAGGATGGAGAGGGGGGGAGACCCCGGGGGGTGGCTGGAGGAGACCTGGGGGGGAGGATGGAGAGGGGGGGAGACCCCGGGGGGTGGCTGGAGGAGACCTGGGGGGGAGGATGGAGGGGGGGATAGAGACCTGGAGGTATCTGGAGACTGGGCAGAGGGGGATGGGGAGAAAGGCTGGAGATCTTCCTGGTTGGACTGAGAGAATCCTTATCTCAGGCATGAACCGTACCCTTTCCCCCTGAGGGCTCAGGGAAGAGGAAGCGCAGGGGCTGTTGGGGCCATCGGGCAGGGGAAGGGAGGGAGGCTAGGAGCTGAGGTCTCAACTGGCCCACCCCACCCCAGACGGGCTCTAGGGCTGGCTGTCGAACGGTAGAACCCGCTGGCCATCTGTACAGAGGAGGCAGATGCTGGAGGAGGTGGAGGCTGAGCCTCAGCCCAGGCCCAACGGGCTGTGCCCTCTCGCAGGCTGATGGCTCTGCCCTGCCAGTCAATACACAGGCAGCTTAATGGACAGGCTGGGGGGTGTGGGCAGGGGCGGGGCAGGGCAGGGGGGGCGGGGGCGGGGCAGGGCGGGGGGGGGGGCAGGGGCAGGGGCGGGGCAGGGTGGGGGGGTGGGGCGGGGGCGGGGCAGGGCAGGGGGGGAAGGGGCGGGGCAGGGGGGGCAGGGGCAGGGGTGGGGCAGGGTGGGGGGGGCAGGGGCGGGGCAGGGGCGGGGCAGGGGGGGCAGGGGCGGGGCAGGGGGGACAGGGGCGGGGCAGGGTGGGGGGGCAGGGGCGGGGCAGGGCAGGGTGGGGGGGGCAGGGGCGGGGCAGGGTGGGGGGGCAGGGGCAGGGGCGGGGCAGGTGAGGGGGCAGGGGCGGGGCAGGGCAGGGGCGGGGCAGGGTGGGGGGGCAGGGGCAGGGCAGGGCAGGGGCGGGGCAGGGTGGGGGGGCAGGGGCGGGGCAGGGGGGGCAGGGGCGGGGCAGGGGGGGCAGGGGCGGGGCAGGGTGGGGGGGCAGGGGCGGGGCAGGGCAGGGTGGGGGGGGCAGGGGCGGGGCAGGTGGGGGGGCAGGGGCAGGGGCGGGGCAGGTGAGGGGGCAGGGGCGGGGCAGGGCAGGGGCGGGGCAGGGTGGGGGGCAGGGGCGGGGCAGGGCAGGGGCGGGGCAGGGTGGGGGGGCAGGGGTGGGGCAGGGGGGGCAGGGGCGGGGCAGGGGGGGCAGGGGCAGGGCAGGGTGGGGGGGGCAGGGGCGGGGCAGGGCAGGGGCAGGGCAGGGTGGGGGGGCAGGGGCGGGGCAGGGCAGGGGCGGGGCAGGGTGGGGGGCAGGGGCGGGGCAGGGGGGGCAGGGGCGGGGCAGGGGGGGCAGGGGCAGGGGCGGGGCAGGGCAGGGGGGGCAGGGGGGGCAGGGGCGGGGCAGGGGGGGCAGGGGCAGGGCAGGGTGGGGGGGGCAGGGGCAGGGCAGGGTGGGGGGGCAGGGGCAGGGCAGGGCAGGGGCGGGGCAGGGTGGGGGGGCAGGGGCAGGGCAGGGCAGGGGCGGGGCAGGGTGGGGGGGCAGGGGCGGGGCAGGGGGGGCAGGGGCGGGGCAGGGGGGGCAGGGGCAGGGCAGGGTGGGGGGGGCAGGGGCAGGGCAGGGGCAGGGCAGGGCAGGGCAGGGGCGGGGCAGGGTGGGGGGGCAGGATGCTCTAGGCGTGGAGGTGGGGAGTCACCCCCTCCGGAGGGACACCTTTCCCTGCCTGACCTGGCAGCTGTGGGGTTCTGTGCATCCGCCCCTGGTGAGCGGGCAGAGCGGGCAGAGCGGCCCTGGGCGGGCTCCCTCCCCTGCTGCAGCGCCAGCTCCTGCTCTCGGAAGCCGGGGGCTCTGCGGCCCTGGAGATGGCTCCAGGCACCCTGGGGACTCCGTGGCTCTGTGCGACGCCAGCTTCCGCCAGGGCGCCCTCTGCGGCTCCCCAGGCCCCTGGCCCGCCCTGGGCCCTGCGTGTCTTGTCGGGAGGGCCCTTTGTCCCTCCGCCTTCCCTTGTCTTTGCCACGGCCCTTTGCCGGCGGCCTCCTGAGGCAGAACCCAGAGCCTGTAGTAACGTGGACCAGCTGGACTTGGGACAGTGGCGTGTCCAGGGCCCTCCCTGGAGCAGGGCTAGGCAGGCCCTCAGAGCAGGTGCAGGGGGCTGGGTGGAAGAGCGCAGACCCCGGGCCCACCCCAGGCCCTGCCCGGCAGCCCAGGCACTCCGGGCTTTCCGGAAGGACACACATGCAGACTGCTGTGCTCAGAGTGCAGCTGGAATGGAGGAAAAATGGGCGTTGGGAAAGGCCGCCGGCCACTCTGCGCATCCTGTCCAGCGGGCCAGGGCGAAAATCATTAATGGAGGCTGCGCTGGGCAGGGGTGGCCCCCCCTCGGGCCTGGGGTGAGGAGATTGGTTTGACCTCTGATCGATAAGGTCTCTGGTGAGCAGAGGGGAGGAAGGGGAGGAGGGAGCAGAGCCAGGCAGCCTCCAGACCTCATTGCGGGAGGGTCAAAGGCCCCGGGGCGGTCCGGCAGCCGTGGCCTCCCAGTGCCCCGAGCACCAGGCTGGGATGTGGGCCGTCTGGGGCGCAGACCAGGCTGAGAGGTGTGTGCCGCCCGGCAGGGCTGGGGCGTGACGGGCGGGCTTGCGGGTCAGGCCTCTGAGAGGGTCTGCCTGCTTGGTGGCTGTGGGGCTTGAACTCGGAGTCTGGGCTCTGTCCCCAGGGTCTTTGGCTCAGTACTGTACCATTTCGAGCCACAGCACCACTTCTAGTCTCCTGGTTGTTAACTAGAAATAACAGTCTCACGGACTTTCCTTCCCGGGCTGGCTTTGAATCACAGTCCTCAGCTCTCAGCCTCCTGAGTAGCTAGGATTCCAGGTGTGAGCCCCCCACGCCCGGCTTGAACTGACCTTTTGGAGCCTCAGTTTCTACATCTGTCTCCCAGGGCGCTGGGTCTGGACAGCCGCTGGTGTTTTCTCAGAGGCTGCACTGAGCGCTGCTGTGCATGCCTGCCAGCCAAGGACACTTGGCCATGGCGCCTCCGTACCGGGCTCCGGCACCCAGGGCTGTGCCTCCATACCGGCCTCCAGCACCCACGGCTGTGCCTCCATACCGGCCTCCAGCACCCAGGGCTGTGCCTCCATACCGGCCTCCAGCCCCCGTGGCTGCACCTCCATACTGGGCTCCAGCACCTGTGGCTGCACCTCGGTACTGGGCTCCAGCACCTGTGGCTGCACCTCGGTACTGAGCTCCAGCACCTGTGGCTGCACCTCGGTACTGGGCTCCAGCACCTGTGACTGTGCCTCCGTACTGGGCTCCGGCACCTGCGGCTGTGCCTCCGTACTGGGCTCCGGCACCTGCGGCTGCGCCTCGGTACTGGGCTCCGGCACCTGCGGCTGCGCCTCGGTACTGGGCTTCAGCACCCGTGGCTGCACCTCCGTACCAGGTTCCGGCACCCAGGGCTGTGCCTCCATACCGGCCTGCAGCACTGACTGTGGGGCCTTGGGTGCTCAGTCTTTGGAGCAGCCGTGAAGCGCGTGATTCTTCATCATGCTTGCTCCGTAGGTAGGGGACGGAGGGCAGTGGGCGTGGCACAGGGCAGCTGTGCCTTCTGTTGGGTGGAGAGCCTCTCTCGGGCAGGGCCGGGGTGTGGCGGGCCTGGCCCGCCTGGAGCCAGTGCTGAGGCTGCGGCCGCAAGGCCCAAAGCCTGGTCTGCCCTGCGTGGCAGGCTGAGGCCCAGCCGCCTCCCTCCCTTCTCAGTAGAGCAGCGTGAGGCTCCCAAGCAGAGGACAGTGGTGAGTTTGGGAGTCAGGGAAGGTTTCAGGTGGAAGAGCAGGCCAGTGTGGACAGGGACGCCCGAGCGGAGCCAGACAAGGACTGGGGTGGATGCCTGCAGCTGGAGTGGGGGAGCGGGGCTGTGCTCGAGGGGGGGGACCTCCAGCGTGGAATAGCGGGGGGACGTGGGCGGCGGGGGACGTGGATGGTGGGGACGTGGGAGGCGGGGGATGTGGACGGCGGGGGACATGGATAGTGGGGGACGTGGTGGAGCGTGGAGCTGGCAGAGGCAGGGGCTGCTCAGGAGGTGTCTGTGAAGGCCGTTGGGTGCTCACCCGGGTGAGACGGGGCTGGAGCAGAGACCTGAGGAGCCCCAGAGCCGGGGGGGCGCAAGCGCAGGCCCTGAGGCCTGGGGGCCTGGACAGCGATCGGCACAGCCGTCCCGGGGGGGGGCTCTGGGGCTCCTGGCGGACCCTGGGGGCAGCCGGGGACCCCGTCCGGGTTCAGTGGGAAGATTGGGGACGCTCCAAGAGGGCTGTGCGGTGGAAGGGGCGCCAGTGGGGGGCTCAGGAGAAGGCCGGGCACACCACCCAAGGCAGAGGCCGTGGAGCAGGAGGGTGGAGCCTGAGGCAGCTGCTGGAGGGACTGGGCGGTGAGGGCCACGTGGGGCAGGTGCACGGCAGCTCCATGGAGACGCAGAAGGGAGGCTCCTCAGGAGGCCTGGCCCCTGAGCTGCCTGGCGCTGCCAGAGGGTGCCTGCCGGCAGAGGGCAGTCGGGGGTGTCCCCTGTGGAGAGCTGGGGGAGGCTGGGCGGGGGATGGCCCACAAGGCCGGTGCTGAGGCCGGCCAGACGTCGGTCAGGCTCACCACGGCGGCCCATTCTTCTGTGCCGGCCCCTCGGGGTCTGGGCACCGTCACCGAGCTCCTGTGTTAAGGTGGTGGTGCACTACCACTTGAGCCATGGCTCCATTTCTGGCTGTTTGGTGGCTAAGTGGAGATCAGAGTCTCACAGGCTTTCCTGCCTGGCCTGGCTCCTAACCACAGTCCTCAGATCTCAGCTGTCAGAGTAGCTAGGATTACGGGTGTGAGCCACGGCAAGGGTCGCGGGCGGGCGTGAGCCACGCCGCCTGTGGTCTGCGGCACCCTATCCCAGGAGGGTCCTGAGCGGGCGCCCTGTGCGTGGTGGTCTCTCAGAAGCTGTGAGCACGCCCATCCTCCTTCCGTCCAGCCTGCTTTCCGGTGGCCCCAGCTTTGTGCTTGGCCCTCCCTCCCTCGGGCAGTGCCCTGTGCCTCTCTGAGCCCCAGTGGCCGGGCCTGAGGAACGGCGTGGCTCCTGCGGGGCCTGTTTGTGGTGTCCGTGGCTGCCTCACCTCTCCCCCTCTCTCCGGCCCCTGCTCAGGTGCTGGCCGCCGAGGAGAACGTGGACTTCCGCATCCACGTGGAGAACCAGACGCGGGCCCGGGACGATGTGAGCCGGAAGCAGCTGCGGCTGTACCAGCTTTACAGCCGGACCAGCGGGAAGCACGTCCAGGTGCAGGGCCGCAGGGTCAGCGCCCGCGGCGAGGACGGGGACAAGTATGGTACGTGCCGGCCCGGCCCACCCGCGGCACCGAGCGCTGGCCGAGTCACCCCAGGCCGGGCGTCCTGAGCTCTGAGCCTCCTGGGGGGACTGACCAGGGTGTGGACGCCAAGCCGGGGCTGGCGGGAGGTCCGTGCTTGCCTGGTGATGACCGCGCCCCGGCCGCAGGCGTCTCCAGCCTCGGGGGCTGATGTCTGGTCGGCGGAGCCTCTGTGGTGTGTCTCTGGTCTAGCCGCTGTTGGTGGGAATCAGCCTGGGGCTTGTGTCTGCGTGTGTGCAGGTGCGTGGGTGCGCTCGGTGTGTGTGTGAGCATGCGTATGCACGTGTGCATGTAAATGTATGCGCTCACATGTGTGTGTATGTGTGCACACGTGTGTGTGTGCACGTGTACGTGCGCACGTGTGTGGGCAGAGCAGACCCACGTTCCCCTCGGCACAGGGATCGTTTCCTTATTGTTGCTGGGCAGGAAGGGGTGAGGCCCTGGGAGCTCCCCCCCTCCCCCCCCCAAGGCCCGTCTCACCTTGCAGCCTTCCCAGGCCCAGGCCATGCGGGCGCCCTGACCCCCGAGCTGGGGTTCTGCCCTGAGCTGGGGTTCTGCCCTGAGCTGGGGTTCTGACCCCTGAGCCGGGGTTCTGCCCCCGAGCTGGGGTTCTGCCCCCGAGCTGGGGTTCTGCCCAGGGCTGGGGTTCTGCCCTGAGCTGGGGTTCTGCCCTGAGCTGGGGTTCTGCCCTGAGCTGGGGTTCTGCCCAGGGCTGGGGTTCTGACCCCCGAGCCGGGGTTCTGCCCCCGGGCTGGGGTTCTGTCCCCGAGCCGGGGTTCTGCCCCTGAGCTGGGGTTCTGCCCCCGAGCTGGGGTTCTGCCCCCGAGCTGGGGTTCTGCCCAGGGCTGGGGTTCTGCCCTGAGCTGGGGTTCTGCCCCCGGGCTGGGGTTCTGCCCCGAGCTGGGGTTCTGCTCCCGAGCTGGGGTTCTGCCCCCGAGCTGGGGTTCTGCCCAGGGCTGGGGTTCTGCCCTGAGCTGGGGTTCTGCCCCCGAGCTGGGGTTCTGCCCTGAGCTGGGGTTCTGCCCCTGAGCTGGGGTTCTGCCCCCGAGCTGGGGTTCTGCCCCTGAGCTGGGGTTCTGCCCCTGAGCTGGGGTTCTGCCCAGGGCTGGGGTTCTGCCCTGAGCTGGGGTTCTGCCCTGAGCTGGGGTTCTGCCCAGGGCTGGGGTTCTGACCCCCGAGCCGGGGTTCTGCCCCCGGGCTGGGGTTCTGTCCCCGAGCCGGGGTTCTGCCCCTGAGCTGGGGTTCTGCCCCCGAGCTGGGGTTCTGCCCCCGAGCTGGGGTTCTGCCCAGGGCTGGGGTTCTGCCCTGAGCTGGGGTTCTGCCCCCGGGCTGGGGTTCTGCCCCGAGCTGGGGTTCTGCTCCCGAGCTGGGGTTCTGCCCCTGAGCTGGGGTTCTGCCCCTGAGCTGGGGTTCTGCCCAGGGCTGGGGTTCTGCCCTGAGCTGGGGTTCTGCCCCCGAGCTGGGGTTCTGCCCTGAGCTGGGGTTCTGCCCCTGAGCTGGGGTTCTGCCCCCGAGCTGGGGTTCTGCCCCTGAGCTGGGGTTCTGCCCAGGGCTGGGGTTCTGCCCTGAGCTGGGGTTCTGCCCCCAGGCTGGGGTTCTGCCCCCGAGCTGGGGTTCTGCCCCGAGCTGGGGTTCTGCCCCTGAGCTGGGCTTCTGTCCCCGAGCTGGGGTTCTGCCCCCGAGCTGGGGTTCTGCCCCTGAGCTGGGGTTCTGCCCCTGAGCTGGGCTTCTGTCCCCGAGCTGGGGTTCTGCCCCGAGCTGGGGTTCTGCTCCCGAGCTGGGGTTCTGCCCCGAGCTGGGGTTCTGCCCCCGAGCTGGGGTTCTGCCCCTGAGCTGGGGTTCTGCTCAGGGCTGGGGTTCTGACCCCCGAGCTGGGGTTCTGCCCCGAGCTGGGGTTCTGCCCCGAGCTGGGGTTCTGCCCCTGAGCTGGGGTTCTGTCCCCGAGCCGGGGTTCTGCCCTGAGCTGGGGTTCTGCCCTGAGCTGGGGTTCTGACCCCCGCGCCGGGGTTCTGCCCCCAGGCTGGGGTTCTGCCCCGAGCTGGGGTTCTGCCCCTGAGCTGGGGTTCTGCCCTGAGCTGGGGTTCTGCCCTGAGCTGGGGTTCTGACCCCCGAGCCGGGGTTCTGACCCCTGAGCTGGGGTTCTGCCCCCGGGCTGGGGTTCTGCCCCGAGCTGGGGTTCTGCCCCTGAGCTGGGGTTCTGCCCCTGAGCTGGGGTTCTGAGCACGTGGGCAGAGGTGGGGGTGGGTCCCTCCGGCCCAGGCCTCTCTGGGATGAAGGCCCACCAGCATCTGATCACTTCGGTCAGGAGGTGACAAGACAAATTCATTCTTGGACCTTTTATCCCGGACACCATTTATTTCCCTGTGCCCCGAGGGCAGGTGTGACCTCGCGTGGCTGCCGCACTCTGGGCGGGGGCTGGGCCCGGGCTGGGGCGGGCTCTGGGCCAGCTGCTCCCCCACTTCCTTGGCCCTGTCGACTCCCTCTGCCTCCCTGGCCTGCCCTCTCTGCCCTGCTTCTGCTCCTGGTCTGGCTCCCTCCTGCCTTTGTTGCTGTCCACTGCTCTGTGCTCCCTCCCCACACCCTGTCCCCTCTCCCTTGGGCTCAGTCTCTCTCCTTTCAGATCCTGCCCCTTCCGTCCTCTCCAGCCTCAGCCTCCTCCAGAGCAGGTGGTAGCTTTCCCTGGGATCCTCCGTCCGGTTGCTGCCAGGGAAGGGGCAGCTGCTGGCTGGGAGGGAGGAGGTGGCTTCCCGGGGTTCTGGGAGCTCTTGCTGGCCCCTCTAGGCCAGGAGGGCACGGGAGGGGGTTGTCAGACTGTGGTTGAACCATCTGTCCACACCCTGAGATGGGGGGCAGGAGCTGTTGGCCTCTGCCTGCACGGGCCTTTCCTGTGCTGTGTGACGGAGGGCCGGCCGGTTGCCTTCTCTGTGCGTTGTCTGGGCTGAGGGACAGCAAGCGGGCAGGGGCTGCTCCCAGCCTGCCTGGGGTCCCGGGTTCCGGCACCGGGCGGGAGCCCTGGGCCTCTGCTGTTCCATTCAGGGTCCCATTAGAAAGGTAGATGAGGCCGGGGCCCATCTGTGAGCCCTGGGGGAGACAATGAGGCTTCCAATCTAGATAATCAATACAAATATTATTGGGAGGGTGATTGATGTGGCCAGGGGCAGGGGAGGGAGTCACCTGACCTGCGGGGGGGGCCCGGGCAGCTCGGGAACCTGGTTCTCTCCTGCCTTGTGAGGGTCAGACTGCCTGAAACCGGGGGACCTGCCGTGGGTGCCGCGTGGGGCCGGGCGGGGGGCTCTGTGCTGGGCCGGGCGGGGGGCACCGCGTGGGGCCGGGTGGGGGGCTCTGTGCTGGGCCGGGTGGGGGGCGCCGCATGGGGCCGGGCGGGGGGCTCTGTGCTGGGCCGGGCGGGGGGCACCGCGTGGGGCCGGGCGGGGGGCTCTGTGCTGGGCCGGGTGGGGGGCGCCGCGTGGGGCCGGGCGGGGGGCGCCGCGTGGGGCCGGGCGGGGGGCTCTGTGCTGGGCCGGGCGGGGGGCACCGCGTGGGGCCGGGTGGGGGGCGCCGCATGGGGCCGGGCGGGGGGCACCGCGTGGGGCCGGGTGGGGGGCGCCGCGTGGGGCCGGGCGGGGGGCACCGCGTGGGGCCGGGTGGGGGGCGCCGCGTGGGGTTGGGCGGGGGGCTCTGCGCTGGGCCGGGCGGGGGGCGCCGCATGGGGCTGGGCGGGGGGCTCTGCGCTGGGTGGGCCGTGGGCTCTGCGCTGGGTGGGCCGTGGGCTCTGCACTGGGTGGGCCAGGGGCTCTGCACTAGGCAGGGGGCTCTGCGCTGGGTGGGCCGTGGGCTCTGCGCTGGGTGGGCCGTGGGCTCTGCACTGGGTGGGCCGTGGGCTCTGCACTAGGCAGGGGGCTCTGCGCTGGGTGGGCCGGGGGCTCTGTGCTGGGTGGGCCGTGGGCTCTGCGCTGGGTGGGGCTGTGGGCTCTGCGCTGGGTGGGGCAGGGGGCTCTGCGCTGGGTGGGCCAGGGGCTCTGCACTAGGCAGGGGGCTCTGCACTAGGCAGGGGGCTCTGCGCTGGGTGGGGCAGGGGGCTCTGCGCTGGGTGGGGCAGGGGGCTCTGTGCTGGGTGGGCCGGGGGCTCTGCACTAGGCAGGGGGCTCTGCGCTGGGTGGGGCCGTGGGCTCTGCGCTGGGTGGGCCGTGGGCTCTGCGCTGGGTGGGCCGTGGGCTCTGCGCTGGGTGGGCCGTGGGCTCTGTGCTGGGCAGGGGGGCTCTGTGCTGGGCCGTGGGCTCTGCGCTGGGTGGGCCGTGGGCTCTGTGCTGGGCAGGGGGGCTCTGTGCTGGGCCGTGGGCTCTATGCTGGGTGGCCGTGGGCTCTGCGCTGGGTGGGCCGGGGGCTCTGTGCTGGGCAGGGGGGCTCTGTGCTGGGTGGGCCGTGGGCTCTGTGCTGGGTGGCCGGGGGCTCTGCGCTGGGCCGTGGGCTCTGCACTAGGTGGGCCGTGGGCTCTGCGCTGGGTGGGCCGTGGGCTCTGTGCTAGGTGGGCTGTGGGCTCTGCGCTGGGTGGGCTGTGGGCTCTGCGCTGGTCCGGGCAGGGGCTCTGCGCTGGTCCGGGCAGGGGCTCTGCGCTGGTCCGGGCAGGGGCTCTGCGCTGTCCGGGGCTGGCCTCTGAGGGCTGGCCTGGGCCTGGTCCCCGCCCGCCCCGCCCGGGGGAGCTCCCACACCTGCGGGCCGCCGCCCTGGTGTGCCGCCGGGGGTGTCTCCTGTCCCCAGACCCCCGAGCTGTGCAGGGCTGGCCCCTGGCCTCATTGTCTCCAGTCTATTTTTCTTCCTAGAGCTTCTCGCTGTCTGCAGCTCCATTATGTCCTGGGCCGTGGATGGCCGCCTCTCCCGCTGGGTGCCCCCAGGGCACAGACACCGCGGGCGGGCGCTCGGCACACGCTCGGATGCCCCCGCGGGTCCGGGGTGGGGGTGGGGTCACCTCGCCCCGGGACACCAGAGCATGGGTGGGGGGCTGCTGGCGCCAAGCGCCCCACATAGGAGTGTCCCCTCCCCCACCCGTCTCCCTTCCCTCCCTCTCTCCCCCTTCCTTCCCAGTACCTCAGGGAGGGGCCTCGCACCCAGCCCCTTAGCTGTCCTTTGACACGGTGGCCACCCACGGCTGGCCTGCCCCACACGGGCAGGGCCACACCAGAGCTACAGAGAGGATTAAATATAGCTCTAATCAATAGTATTGATTCTCTCTCTCTCTTTCCGGTGAGCCCACATGGCTTGAGACCCTCCTCTGGGACTTAGGAGAAGAGAACTTTGGAGAAAGCCATTTTGTGTGTGTGTGGGGGGAGGATGGGGGGGAAGGGGAGGGAACATTTCCAGAAAGATCCCCAGCCCACCTGTCTCCCGCGGTCTCTCCATCATCCCGCCCGCCCGCCTTTGGAGGTAGGGAGGCTGGGCCCAACTTCGGAGGCTGTGAGGCGGGGTGTGTGGGGACGCTTCTTCTCTGGAGGAAGTGGCTGGCTGGGGAGGCTGCGGTCTGGGGGGCTCCTGGCCCTTGGCCTCTGCCCTGCCGGGCTGCATCCTCCAGCTTGGTTCTCAGCTGCCTGTCTGTGGCGTCTTCCGTGTCTCTGGCTTGCCTCTCCCTGGGTCTCTGGCTGTCTCTCTGCCTCCCTCCATTGTCTCCCGCCCTTCCAAGTCTTCGAGGGAGGGCAGCCCAGCCCGGGGCTCTGCCGTGGTCAGTTGTCAGTCCATCCGTCAAGGCCGCTGCTCTTTCCTTGGTGCTGGCAGCTGGCCCCCGTCTGTTCTCGTGCAGCCTGTGGAACTCGCCGGCATTCTGCCCGTCTCTCAGGAGCCGGTCCGCAGCCCTGGCCCTACTGTGACTCTGGGCAGGAGCCGTGCGGCGCTGTTGGCTTCAGTGTCTTAACATGGTGTCATCATTATTATGCCAAACAGGGTTAGGATACGATGAGACATCCGTTCTGTGTTCAGACTCCACCCAGAGACCAGCACACAGTCGGTGCCCAAAGACATTCTAGCTGTTATGACTCTCTCTCTCTCTCTCTCTCTCTCTCTCTCTCTCTCTCTCTCTCTCTCTCTCTCACTCGCTCGCTCGCTCGCTCGCTCTTTCCTTGTCTGAGACTAGGACTTGAACTTGGTACCTGATGTTTTTGCTCATTGGTTGGCGCTCTATCAACTAAGCCGTACCTCCAACCCCCCCACCTCATCTCAACAGAGTTTTACTCACTGAGTCTTACCTCGGGATAGCCTTGAACTTGCCTCCTCCTGCCCCAGCCTCCCAGAGCTGGGACTCCGGGATTACAGACACGGCTAGATGCTGGCGGCGTTGATCTTTTGTGTTGTCCTTCCTCCTCCTGGCAGAGGAGGAAGCCAACAGGAGATTTGTACTGAATGATATTGCCAGCCATTCTCCCCTCCCCTTCTCCTGAGGCTGAGAAGGTGGAAGAAGATGCTGGAAGCTTCATTCCCCCCCAGGGCCCCGGCCCCCAGCCCTGGTGGGTGCCAGGCTCCTGCTGGGTAGTGGCTCTGTGGCTTTTCCTTCTGGGATCTGTTAGATAAGGTGTGGGGGGGTCTCCGCCCGAAACCCTGCTTTGGATTTGGGGGCTGTTTTTCATGTCCAGATTGGAAGCATTCTTCCTCCTCTGAGCCTGGCGTGGGGTGCCCACGGCTCCCCATCTCCTCGTGTTGGCTAGAAGGCAGCTTCCTTAGCAGGCATATGACCCTTCTTGCTTCAAGGTCATTTGGCAGTGGAGCAGGGGGATGTCCCTGGACATCTCAGTTCCTGAGTTCTGTCTCCAAGAAGGAGAGGCCAGGCCAGGCCAGGCACCAGTGGCTCACGCCTGTCATCCTAGCTACTCAGGGGGCTGAGATCTGATGATTAGTGTTCAAAGCCAGCCTGGGCAGGAAAGTCTGTGAGAATTTTATCTCCAGTGAACCATCAAAAAGCCAGAAGTGGAGCCGTGGCTCAAGTGGTAGAGTGTTAGCCTTGAGTAAAAAAAGAAAAGCAGGTGAGGGGCAGTGCCCGGGCCCTAAGTTCAGGCCCCAGGACTGGCGGACAGCTCCACAAAGCCTTTCCCGTCCCAGCTGAACGTGACACAGGGGGACCGGGGTGTGGGGTCAGGCTGGGACCAGTGCCTCAGGCCCGGCCTGCCTGGGTTTGAGCCTTGGCTCTGCCACTGGTGGTTCTCGGGGCTCGGTTTCCCCACCTGTGAGTGGAGGTGATGGCAGGCATGCTAGATAGAGCTCGTGAGGGTAAATGGGAGAGCTCCACATCCCGAGAGTTACTGACCTTCCTAGAGACGGGGGTGAACAAGGCCTGAGCCAGCACCTTGGCCTGGCCGGAGATGTCCCTTGTCCCCCAGCAGAGGGTTTTCTGTTTGTCCCAAGCCCAGGTGGCAGGCACGAGAGGTGGGCACACTGCAGGGGAGAGCCGAGGCTGGGGCGTGGCCGGATTGGTGGAGAATGGAGGCTGGGGCGCGGCCAGGATTGGTGGACAGCGGAGGCTGGGGTGTGGCCGGATTGGTGGAGAGCGGAGGCTGGGACGCGGCCGGGATTGGTGGAGAGCGGAGGCTGGGACGCGGCCGGATTGGTGGAGAGCGGAGGCTGGGACGCGGCCGGATTGGTGGAGAGTGGAGGCTGGGGCGCGGCCGGGATTGGCTGAGAGTGGAGGCTGGGGTGCGGCTGGATTGGTGGAGAGTGGAGGCTGGGGCGCGGCCGGGATTGGCTGAGAGTGGAGGCTGGGGTGTGGCTGGATTGGTGGAGAACGGAGGCTGGGGCGCGGCCGGGATTGGTGGAGAGCGGAGGCTGGGACGCGGCCAGGATTGGTGGAGAGCGGAGGCTGGGACGCGGCCAGGATTGGTGGAGAGCGGAGGCTGGGGCGCGGCTGGATTGGTGGAGAGTGGAGGCTGGGACGCGGCCGGGATTGGTGGAGAGCGGAGGCTGGGGCGTGGCCGGATTGGTGGAGAGCGGAGGCTGGGACGCGGCCGGGATTGGTGGAGAGCGGAGGCTGGGGCGCGGCTGGATTGGTGGAGAGCGGAGGCTGGGTGTGGCCGGATTGGTGGAGAGCGGAGGCTGGGGCACGGCCGGGATTGGTGGAGAGCGGAGGCTGGGACGTGGCCGGGATTGGTGGAGAGTGGAGGCTGGGTGTGGCCGGATTGGTGGAGAGCGGAGGCTGGGTGTGGCCAGATTGGTGGAGAGCGGAGGCTGGGGCTCGGCCGGGATTGGTGGAGAGTGGAGGCCGGAGGCCCTGGACTCTCTTTCGCCCTTTACTGGCGCCAGTCACTGTCAGACGGCTCAGGGCGGCCGTGTGCTGTTCAGATCGCTCGCTGGGCGCTGGGCGCTGGGCGCGAAGGAGCCTGCGGGCCTCGTGCTCACGGCCGCCCTGCTGGAGTGCAGACAGTGGGACCGGCTTTCCGTCCCTGCAGGGAACACCGAGCCATCCCCTGGGGATCGGGAAGGGCCTCTTGGGTCTGGGTTTGGAGTTTCTGTCCTTGGCTGAGCTTCTGCTTTGGGCCCATGCATGGGAAGCAGCTCTTGGTAAGAATGTGGGACGGGGCTGGGGCTGCGGCTCAGTGGTTGGTGCGTGAAGCGTGCACGAAGCCCTGGGTTCGATTCCTCAGCACCGCATAACTGGGGGCTGGGAAGGTGGCTCAGTGGTCCAGCGCTTGCCTTGCATGCGTGAGGCCCTGGGTTCGAGTCCTCAGCACCACATAAGCAGAAAAAGCCGGAAGTGGCGCTGTGGCTCAAGTGGCAGAGTTCTAGCCTTGAGCTGAAGAGCTGAGGGACAGCGCCCAGGCACAGAGTTCAAGGAAAAAAAAAAGAATGTGGGATAGGAGGAGACTCACATCCAGGTGACCAGGAAGCAGAGACAGGGATGGACAGACAGACGCACAGACAGGAGGGCTGGGTGCAGAGCAGTGTGTTTGCCTTGCTTGCGCGTGGCCCTGCGCTCATCCCCAGCACGGTGGGGGGGGGAGGGATGGGTGCCCTCCCCCCTTAGGCAGACGTGGACACCCTCTCCCACCCCTCTCACCCGCTCTCATCGCTTCCCAGCGCATCGCAGGCTGGCGGCCAGGCCCTGGGGACCGCTCCCATCCAGAGCACAGCCCACGCTGGGAACGCTAAGCGGCATGGTGCTGGACCGGGTGGACGGTGTGTTTGGGGAGGGCCCCTCTGAGGAGGTTGGAAGCTCTGAGCAAGGCAAGCTCCAGGCAGGCAAAGCTCATACAAAGGCCCCGATGTGCAGAGAGCAACAACGGTGGCCGTGCGTCCTGGGAAGGGACAATGGGGCCAGATGCTGAGGGTTCCAGCAAGGAGTTGTGATTTGTGTCTTAATAGCTCGAGGTCTCTAGGAGGCTTTGTTGCAGGACTCCTCCGCTGGGGTGAGAGTGGCTGAGGGAGGCGGCTGGGGTGGAGGCCCTCGGATGGAGGCCGTGCTGGCCCTTCCTCCCAGATGAGCCTCTGGCTCCCGAAGCTGTGTCAGGGTTGGGGGGGGGGCCAGACCAGCTCTGGAACAGACCCCGGGTGGAGTCTGTCCTGAGAATGGCTGCTGCTACGGCTCCCCAAAGGATTTTACATAGTTCTGGCAGTGTAGCCCTGCCCGCTTAGCCCAGCCCAGCCCTAGCCCAGCCCCAGCCCCAGCCCCACCCAGCCCCAGCCCAGCCCAGCCCAGCCCAGCCCCAGCCCCAGCCCCAGCCCAGCCCCAGCCCAGCCCTAGCCCAGCCCCAGCCCAGCCCCAGCCCAGCCCCAGCCCCACCCAGCCCCAGCCCAGCCCCACCCAGCCCCAGCCCCAGCCCCAGCCCAGCCCCAGCCCCAGCCCCAGCCCCAGCCCAGCCGTCCCAGCCCAGCTCCAGTCCAGCCCCAGCCTAGCCCCAGCCCAGCCCAGTCCAGCCCCGCCCCAGCCCAGCCCAGCCCCACCCCCCAGCCTAGCCCCAGCCCAGCCCAGCCCAGCCCCAGCCCCATCCCCAGCCCCATCCCCAGCCCAGCCCCAGCCCAGCCCCAGCCCCACCCAGCCCCAGCCCAGCCCCACCCAGCCCCAGCCCAGCCCCAGCCCAGCCCAGCCCCAGCCCAGCCCCACCCAGCCCCAGCCCAGCCCCACCCAGCCCCGACCCAGCCCCAGCCCCAGCCCCAGCCCCAGCCAGCCCCAGCCCAGCCCAGCCCAGCCCTAGCCCAGCCCAGCCCTGACCCAGCCCCAGCCCCAGCCCCAGCCCAGCCCCGACCCAGCCCCAGCCCCAGCCCCAGCCAGCCCCAGCCCAGCCCAGCCTAGCCCCAGCCCAGCTCCAGCCCAGCCCCAGCCCAGCCCCTCAGACAGTGCAAGGCTGTTCTGGAGACTGTCCAGAGCTGGGGCAGAGAGGGACTGACTGATGGCCCTTCGGGGCTCCAGTGGAATCTATCCTGGAAATGGCATGAGCCAGCCAGACCCGTGAGCATGGGACTCAGTGAGCTTACACGGGCGCTCCATGGACACAGCAGGGCCTGGCCTAGGGACAGAGGCCCAGGTGCATGCTGGGAGGAGGCTGGCAGTGGACTTCCTTCAGTGTCCTTGGGCTGGTCCTAATGCTTCCCCCCTTTCCCAAGTCCCCAGGAAGGAGCAGAGCAGCTGGCGAGAAATGAGAGCGGAGCCTCATGCCACACGCAGCCTCCGTGCCACAGCCTCTAGTGGTAGTGCCAGAAATGGAGGCAAACCTGGGACCCCAAGATGCCCCCCATGGTCTGGAGGTCTGCCATGGCGAGGATGCGGTAGTGGTGTTGATCCTCATCCTGGTGTGAGCACAGCTCATGGTGTGGATGGCTGTCACGGTCTAGACACCTGTCATGGTGTGGACGCCTGTCACAGTGTGCACTCCTGTCACAGTGTGGTGTGGACGCCTGTCACAGTGTGGTGTGCACTCCTGTCACAGTGTGGTGTGCACTCCTGTCACAGTGTGGTGTGGACGCCTGTCACAGTGTGCACTCCTGTCACAGTGTGGTGTGCACTCCTGTCACAGTGTGGTGTGCACTCCTGTCACAGTGTGGTGTGCACTCCTGTCACAGTGTGCACTCCTGTCACAGTGTGGTGTGGGCGCCTGTTGCGGTGTGCACGCCTGTCACAGTGTGCACTCCTGTCACAGTGTGGTGTGGGCGCCTGTTGCGGTGTGGACACCTGTTGTGGTGTGGTCTCTGCAGGGTGTTGATCCTCATTGTGGTGTGAACTCTAGGCTGTTGTGAAGGCTCAATGCCTGGAAGACACCAGACAAATGAAGAGCACAGGACAGGATCAAGGGAAGCAGGCCCAGGTCCACCTTGTAGGCAGCTGGCTTTTCCACTGTCTTTTAGGAAAACAGTTTGGTTCTGTAGTTTTTAGGAAACAACTCACAGCTCCTGAGCTGTGAGCACAGGTCGTGCCCGTGTCGCACAGTCTTCATCAGAGCGAGGGAAGCGTCAGGAAGCATCTCTGCATTTTACAGGGGAGAGGCCAAGGCCCTTGGCAGGAGGTACAGCTACACCTGTGCCTTCCAAGCCCCTGCCTCTCCACAGGGCTCTGGACATCCTTGGGGTCCCAATCCTCCCTCTGCTCCCTCAGGGCATGACCAGAGCTTCCTGAAGAGATGCTGCAGAGGGTCCCAGAGCCCCGGATGTCCCCTGCAGAGCGTGATGGGCGTGAGTGGAGGAGGTGGGGCTGTACCCCCCTGCCCCCCCTGCAGAGCTGGCTGACACCCTTGACCCCGTGTTTACTGGAGGTGGGGGGTGGGGGGTGGGCGGTGTGCCTCTCTCCTTCCCAGAGTTACAGAATTCTTGTTAGATCTTTAAATTTTATGTAAATTCTTCTTTCTCCCCTTGGAAGGATGGAGATCATATTTTAATTAGCAGTGGTGTCAAAGGAGGCTAGATTAATTATCACAATCTCAAGCTCCACATGGTTTCAATTTTCCCAGCAGGGCACCAGGGTCTATATTTGTAATTTTTTTTATTAAAATCATACCTCGTGCATTTTAGGGGCACTGAGGTGCACTCTCTGAAGTTGTAAGGATATGGTAACTCTGGAATTCGGGGCTGTGATTTTTGTTATGGAGAAGGAAGTCCCTTGTCACCTATGTTCAACTTCTGTGTATGAAGGAGGGGCAGGTGCTGGCAAGGGGGTCTGGTGTGTGTGTGTGTGTGTGTGTGTGTGTGTGTGTGTGTGTGTGTGTGTGTGTGTGTGTGTGTGTGTGTGTGTGTGTGTGTGTGTGATGGTCGAAATCAGAGAACTCCTGCTTCTGTGTGTGGGGAGGGCCGAGGTGTAAGAGTCAGGCACAGAAGTTCAAGACCAGAGGAGAGAGCTCAGACGGTAGCGCGCGCGCTGGACCCCACACAGCCCACGGTTGGAGGACAGTGTTCTGGCAGAGGGAGGGGAAGGCCCTGGACACAGCATGCCTAAGCCAGGGACCACTGCCCTTTGACCTCTGGTGCCCTTGTTCAGTCGGGACTTTAAGGATCAGCTCTGGACACCCTGTCTTGAAGTCTAGCCTGGGGAGTCCCAGCTGGAGGGAGCTGGGTCTAGCCTGGGGTGTCCCAGCTGGAGAGGGAGGGGTCTAGCCTGGGGTATTCTAGCTGGAGCAGGGGAAGTGGGGTTTTGGTTGGTCTTCTGGTCTCAGATGGCTGCAGTGAAGGGCAGATGAACATCACATGACCCCTTTCCCGAGGTCTTGTTCTGCATCCCTGTGTCTTCCCAGGTCTTGCAAGTGGCAGAGATTCCAAGGGTCAACCGCAGGGAGGCAGAGCAGGGGTCCTGGACTTGACCGTGGAGGAAATAGCTTGATGTCTCAGTGGCAGGATGCACGTGTGTGTTTATGTGTACGTGTACACATGCACACAGTCTGTACGTGTGTGTGTGAGCGCATGCATGAACACGCACACGCATGAGTGTGCATGGGCGCACACGTGTGCTAATCCGTCCCTTCCTCTGGAGAGGCTACTTCTGGTCTCCGAGCGCTTGACCGTCCTGATGGTGGGCGACGAGGGCAGGGCACACAGGCCTCACCTCTGCCGGAGTCCTTGCATCTCAGGGGGACTGAGAGGCTCCCGGTCGGGCTGAGGGGGAGGGCCTCCTCACGCCTGGCCGCGGGGGGCTCGGCCGGCGGGGGCGCTGTCGGCGGCTGAGACGCCCCTGTTCTCTGCCCTCACAGCCCAGCTCATCGTGGAGACGGACACCTTTGGAAGCCAAGTCCGGATCAAGGGCAAGGAGACGGAGTTCTACCTGTGCATGAACCGCAAAGGCAAGCTGGTGGGGAAGGTGAGTGCCGGGGAGGGGCGGTGGCGTGGCGTGGGGCCTCGGGCGCGGCTGGCCGCCAGGAGCACCGCCCCAGGGGGAGGCAGGGGTGGGAGTGAGGGAGGGGCCACCCAGTCTCTTCCTGTCACCCCCCCCCGCCCTGCAGCCGGCCCAGCCCGGCCGTCTGTGCGTGTGCACCCCTGTCCCCCGCTGCACACAGGGCCCTGGGCCCTGCTGGCCCTGCGGATCTGCTGCCCGTGTGCCTGGTGGCCAAGCCCGTGACTGTCGTGTTAACCATCGCATCGCCAGGGTGCTGCCACAGCCTCAGCCCTGGCCTCAGGGTTCTGGTGTTTCAGAAAGATTGTATTACAGGAAGCTTCACGAAATGCAGGAGGGCAGGCAGGGACCCTCCCCCCCCAGCTCTGGGCGCCTCGGATCTGCCCGGTGCCGGCAGTCACGCACCTGCTGTCTACGGCGTCCGGGTGACGTCATGCCCTGTCCCCCCGGCTCTGTGGTGACGTCACACCCGCCACAGTCTCCCCCCTCACCACCACAGGTTTTTCTTTTTCAAAATTGCCTTGACGTAGTTGTACACACAGGGATTTCAGTTCCAACCCGGAGGGAGGATGGAGGTGTCTGTCCAGTGCATCTCGGCCTCCAGTGTCAGCCCCTGTTCAACCGAGTCACCGGGGCTCTGCCGAGCGGCAGCGTGGCTCACGGCAATGCTGGAGTAAGAGGAGACGGTTGCGGTCTCTCTGAGGCTGAATCCTCTATCCTCGCTCTCCCAGCCCTCCCCCTCCCCCTCCAGGCCAGCCTTGTGGGCCAAACATTGTCATGCCACTGGTCACAGTTTCTTTTAGCTGACCATTTGAACACTGAGCAAAACCGGTTCTTCCCGGCAGTCCTGGTGGACGGGTAGCACAGCTGTCCCATTTCACAGAAGGAAACACCGGTTCTGTGTTTGTGGGGAAGCCCTCATTCCAGGGGCCGCCCGAGAGCCGGACGCAAAGCTGCGTAGAAGAAAAAATGAAACTGCTCTGCCCACCCCACCCCACGCGGCAGAAAGAGCAAAATAATAGCAATCCGAAGCACGGCCTGGGTGCCGACAAATGGTTTGAATTAGTGATTCACTTTCCGCCGTCCAGGCCAGGCCGGCCGGGTGTCAGGCCGCGGCCGGGCGGGTGCAGGTCCCCCTGCCTGGCCCATCACCCTGGCTGCTGCCCGCCCCCTTCTCTGTAGAGGCCGGGAGGCAACGCCCTTCCCAGGGTCCGGACCCCAGGGGCGCGGAGGGGCTGGGCTCCGCTGCTGAGTCACATCCACGGGAGCCGGCTCCGGTTTCCTGCTCTTGCCTCCCCAGCGTTAGTGTGGGTGACTGGTCCTCTGGCGTGGCGGCTGCCCGCCCTCCTTCCCGCCTCCGCCTCCCCCGCCGCTTCCCCTTCCCGGCCCCTCTCCTCCCCGTCCACCTGGCCAGAAAGCCTGGGCCGATGCCAGCCTTGGAACCGCAGAGCCGCGGCCAGGCTCTCGGACCTGTCTGGCCCTGGGATCTGGCCCCAGACTGCTCAGCTTCTCACCCGCTGCCCGTGCTGCGGCCTCCAGGTTCCTCCATCTGTCTGCTAAGGCCGGGCCGGCCCCGCTCCAAGCGCTGTGTGGCTCCCGGCCTAGGGAAGGGCCTGTGGACAGGACGCACCGGCCCCGCTGGCCCTGCCAGCGGCTTGTGCTCGGCCAAAGGGCCCCGTCGGGTCCCACGTCTCCGCCTCTCCCCCAACCTCAGGTCCCCGAGGACGGCGCGCCCTGGCCTGGCCTTGGCGGTGCCAACTGTGCACCGACACGTCCCCAGCCCCGCCTGCGTGTCCTGCACCCGACTCCCCTTCCCCAGCGTCCCCGCCTGCAGCCCTGTCCTTGGCACCTGCATCTGTCCCCTCTGTGCCCCAGGGTGTCCTGCGCCCACTCCCCTTCCCCAGCGTCCCCGCCTGCAGCTCTGTCCTCGGCGCCTGCATCTGTCCCCTCTGTGCCCCGGGGTGTCCCCGTCCACCCCGGTACCTGCTCTCTGGCCGCCCCGGGAGTGGGGCGAGGCCAGCTCTGGGTGGGTCCACTCGCCCAGGCCTCTGGCCTAGGATCTGCAGAAGTGACCGAGGAACAGACGCGGCCCCGGCTGCCCGGGTGCTCGAGCCCCAGGCGGCTCACGGAGCCGGTCTCCTCACCTGCGGACGGCCACGCTGACCGCTGACCGCCGAGGAGCCGCGTCTGCTTCGCCGCATTCCTTTGCCCTTGGGAAGCCCCGGCTTCTGCTCCTCTGGAGTTTGTCCCAGGACGGCTTCCTTGCCCTGTTCTGTCCCCTGGCACATCGCCGGCGGAGCACCAAGCACAGCCAGGGGGCCGGCCGGGGGTCCTCTCAGCGCCAGCTCAGGTGCCCCAGCTCCTGACGCTAGTTGCGCCCTGGGCTGCATCAGCCCGCCGAGTTCCCTGGCTGCCCTGCCGCCCGCAGGCCCAGCCCCGTCAGCCCTCAGCCCTAGGCACCTTTGACCCCTCACCCGCCAGTCCTGGGGGCTGTGTCCCCTCCATCTCACCTCCAGCTGCTGAAGGCCGGGGTGAGGGCTCACGCCCGTCACCCCGGTACTGGGAGGTGGAGACGGCTGGGTTGGGGTTTAAAGCTAGCCCCGCAAAGCGTGTCCGAGACCCGGTGTCAGAGATGCCAGCCATGGCGAGCTGCTTGCTTGTGATCCCAGCGGCGCGGGGCACAGGAGGAGAGCCAGGCCCTGGGCTGGCCTAGCCACAGTGAGACCTGTGTGAGAAGTAACGGGAGCCAGCAGTCCCCAAATCCCTTCTCTCTAAGCCGTAGTGCGCTTGGCCCTGCCAGCGGCAGACCGGACGTCTCAGGGACCTTGACCTGCAAACGCTCTGGGCGCCCGGTCCTGGCTGAGCCCGGGCTGTCCTCGGGAGTGACCGGGAGCAGAGGCCAGGGGCTTCTCTCCGGGCTCCCAACTGGGGGAGGTGGGAAAGTGTTCTGGTTGCTTTGACTTTTGTCTAAGGTCCTGACTTGAGAAGCTTCCAGAACTTTTCATGGAGGACCCAAGCCCAGGGAGCCCTCCCCTCAGGCTGCCTAGCCTGTGTTCCCTGGCCGCTGTCCCCACCACGCTGCCTTTGGGTCCCGGGGTGGCCCCTGCCCTGCCCCTTTCCACTCTGCCCTTCTCCCCATCCCCGTGGTCCGCGGAGGTCGGCCTGCCCTCTGCACAAAGGTGAACGTTCCTGGAAACGCTCGGCCATTTTCCACCTCCAATGGAAGCTGGAACCTGCCCTTCCACCTCCACGTGGCCCGGGAGCCGCCTGGAGCCAGGAGTGGCCCGGCCTACATTGGAGATGTTCCTTGGAAACTCCAGGCTGCTAATTCAGGCTCCCAACTGCGTGTCCCCCCAAGCAGTCCGTCTGGCTGGAGCCCTGCCTTGCAGCGGCTGGGCCCAGGACGGGCCCAGGAAGGCCGGCCAGCCCTGCAGAGCCACCCAGCAACTGCCTACCGCGTGTCAGACCCACGCGTAAGCCCTTCCTCACGCTGGGTCTGCGGTGCCCAGGCCAGGGTGCCCGTCGGCTGGGGAGGAATCCTGGGCGTGGAGCGTGGGGCTGGCCGGCCCGAGGTCACACAGGAATTCACTCTGAGAATTCATTCGACTGCGGACTCAAGTCCAGTGCCCCCTGCCCTCCCCAGCTGGTAGCCCAGGAAGCCTGGGACCCCCCAGAGCCAGTAGCCCAGACGCTGGCGTTAGACGGCGCTAAGTCTCTCATTGTACTTGGGACCAAGCTTGGAGATGTGCCACTCCCTCACCATGCAGCTCCGTCCAGCGGCGTCCCCGGGGGGTCCAGCGGCCCTTGGGCAGCTGACTTAATGTCGGGTTTTGTGCAAATCTGTCACAACTCATTTTGGTTGCAAGTGGTACAGCGGGACGGGAAATGGCCCCGTTACGTACGCTGCGTGATGGCGGAGAGCCATGAATGCCAGGCACGCTGCCTCCAGAGCCCGGACGATGGGCCAGGGCTTGTTCCTCTTCTTGGCCTTGCTTTCGCGGTGCTGGCGTCACGGTCAGACGGCTCTCCTCCCGGCCGTACAGTGGCTTGCCGCTGTTTCAGCCTTACGAGGCCCTCCAGTGTGAACCCAGCCCTGTTCGTTGCTCTGCCCGATGGCCTGGGCCCCGGCCAGGCACGGGGCCTGTGGGAAGTGCTTTGGTCAGCCGGGCCCAGGGCTCCGGCTCCGGTAGGAGCGCAGAGGCTCCGCAGGACTCTGGGAAGGAGTGGACTCCTGGGCTCAGTGGGGTCTGTTACCTGAAAGGTCCGCCAGGCCCGCGGCCCGCCCCGCCCCCGACACGGCCACCCGCCCAGGCCCTGCAGTCTTGTCCCTCTCGCCTGCCTTCTCTTTACCCCTGCCTCTTCACAATGACACTTCATGGAGTCGAGTCGGACTCCTGCGGCTTCTCCAGGGCGCACTGTAAAGTCCAGTGTTGGCAAGGCCCCTGGTCAGGCTAGCAGGACCGCCCGCCGCCTCTCCCCATCAGATCACCGCCCCTGCCTGACCAGACTCTCCAGCCCCGAATGATGTCCACCGGCCCTGGGCCTGTCCTCCCAGAGCCCTTCCCCGAGGTCCCCACCCTCCCACCCGCTGCCGTGTGGAGCCGGGCTTGTCCCTGGGGCGTGGCGTGGCACCGGCCTCGGTGCCCGTGGACGGGGCCGTGAGACTCTCTTTAACATGCCTCCTTTCTCCCCTGCAGCAAGACGGGACCAGCAAGGAGTGTGTGTTCATCGAGAAGGTTCTGGAGAACAACTACACGGCCCTGATGTCGGCCAAGTACTCGGGCTGGTACGTGGGCTTCACCAAGAAGGGCCGTGCCCGCAAGGGTCCCCGGACCCGCGAGAACCAGCAGGACGTGCACTTCATGAAGCGCCACCCCCGGGGCCAGCTGGAGCCGCAGAAGCCCTTCAAGTACACCACGGTGACCAAGCGGACCCGGCGGGTGCGCCCCACGCACCCCGGCTAGGCCGGCCTCGGCCCCGCGCCGCCCGCGCCGCTCACTCCCGGAGAACTGCAGCAGGGGGATATTTTTACACAAGAAGACAAGGAAGAAGCTCTATTTTTGTACATTGTGTTTAAAAGAAGAGACTGAGCCAAAACTCACGGGGCGGGGGGGGGGGGACGATAAGGATCTCACCGCCGAGCAGGTGAAGCCAGACGCAGGACGAGGGCCGGGAGACCCGTGGGGCCCAGGGCCGCCTCTCCCGGAGGAGACAGCCCGCGGTCCCCACTCGGGACTTGGCAGACCAAAGTCCTTTCCCCCAAAGGTTCTGAAAGCGAAGGAACAACGCGAAAACAGATCGGAAAGAGAGGGCGGTGCCCCCCCCCATGAGGCCACCCCCCCTCCCGGTCCACACCTCTCGCCCCAGACGCCAACAAAAATCGCTCTCCGGTTTGCAGCTGTTTATTTATTGTCCGCTGCAAGCTGACCCGAGACACCGCGCAGGAAAGGGGCACCCCGGAACTCTCCGCGCCTCGACCTTCGACGACAGACGGACGCCCGCGTCCAATCATGGTGACCGCGCTGCAGCGGTCCTGAGGTCCGCTCCAGCCCCTCCGCGACTCCATGACACCAGGGATGAGGGAATCCTTTAAAACCAGCTATGTTATATATATTATATATATGAGCTATTTATTTCACCTCTCTGTATATTGCAGTTTCATGAACCAAGTATTACTGCCTCAACCATTAAAAACAACAGACAGATTATTTAAAAACAAAGCCGGAGGCAAGCGGTGGCTGGAGCAACTTCTTTATGTCTGCTGCGTCTTGGTCTGTGTTCATTGCTCTAAGGACTGGAACCGGCTCACTTGCTGATGGATTGGTTCATGTGTGCACATCTGTTCTTTAGTTCACATCTCCATGTATCTCCATCCTTTCCTTCATGTCTTCATCTGTTTCTTTGCCTCCTTCCTTCATCCCCTCATCCACCCATTCACGTATCCGCCTCTTCTTCCCTGCGTTCATTCGTATCTTTATCCATCCATCCGTCTCTTACATCCCTTCCCGCACGCATTTATCCACCTGTCCCTTCACCCAGGATTCACCCAGCATTTCCTGCGCTGCAGGCATGCGTCTGCCTTAGTAAGATAAAAACCTTGGCTTCAGAGGTTTCATTTACTATGTGGCTGGTTCAGGGCCGACTCAATCACTCACATGTATGCAACTAGAACCTCTTCACGCCAAGTTTCTATGCCCAGGTCCCTTCTAGTAGTTCATTTTTCTTCTGATTCCTTGCATTGTTCACTGATTTACTGATGGGTCCATTCATTCAACCTGGTTTTACTGAGCACCTCTAAGAGCTAGATATTCTTCTGGGCACAGGCGGTCCATTGAGGAACAAGATACCCAGAGCTGTCCTAACTCATGGAGGTCGTAGGGTAGGGCTTGGTTGAGTCGTTGCTCTATTTTGCCAAACACAGGCTGGACAAGGAAATAGGGTGGGGTTTCCAGGTCAGTTTGATATCTGGAATTTCCTTTATCATCCATCCATCCGTCCATCCGTCTGTCTGTCTGCCTTCCCCTGTGCTTCTGGATCTAAAGAAGTGGAGGGTAGAGAGGACGCTGGGGTCTTGGTCTCAGCCCCGGCCACCTGCTCCTGCCTTCTCCCGGAGGTAGTGGAGACAGACCCGGCCCAGCGTGGGGACAGAGCCAGGCGGGGTGGGGGGGCGGCCCTGGCGGGGGGAAGGCTCGGGGAAGGCACCGGGAGCAGGAGCTCCCGGTCTGCCTGTGGGACCCGCTGGACGCGCGCCAGGCCAAGCTGGGGTGCCCGGGGCCTGAAAGTCCTATAAACGCGCAGAGCCTTCTCTCCC
This sequence comes from Dipodomys merriami, assembly GCF_024711535.1. Classification (NCBI taxonomy): domain Eukaryota; kingdom Metazoa; phylum Chordata; class Mammalia; order Rodentia; family Heteromyidae; genus Dipodomys; species Dipodomys merriami. The sequence goes on along the minus strand of NW_027206530.1, from coordinate 327,860 downwards.
TGGCCCGGACCGGGGCTCACACGAAACAATGGTGAATGACGTGCTAGAGATGGGGCGCAGTGCCCCAGCCGCCCAATTAGCCGGTGGGTCTGCTGCAGACATTAGGCCAAGCTGGGGACCAGATGGCGGCAGGCGCAGCCCGGTCCAGGCGTGCCTGGCTTCCTGGCTGAGTCTCGGGCCGGGAGGCTGGAGGTGACCGGCGTGCGGCCCCCCGTGGAGCGGACGGGCCATTAACCAGGCCTTGCCCCCGCCTCCCAGGGCAGCTCGCGGGCCCAATTAGCACTTGCTGGAGTTCCTGTCCGGCCCCACTGGGCAGGCAGCTCCCCAGCCCGTGCAGGCTGACGGGCCGCAGCTGCAGGCCTCGGTCACCCCGGAGCCCGTCCCGAGAGCTGGGTGCTCTCCGAAGACCGCCACTGACCTGTGTCCTTGGTCCACCCCTGGCGTGGCCGCTGTCCCCGCCCCTGTCTGTCATTTAATTCCTACTCACTGCCCTCTGGCATTTCTTTTTTTTTCATCTGCTTCCTACCCACAGAGAAACTGAGTCTGGGAAGGGAGTCTCTCAAAATAGTTGGTCAGACCTCCAAACCCTGCATGTGACCATGACACCCCCCACCCCAAGAAACTGGTGGGAAATCAGAGAAGTCAAGAGCCTTGCTCAGAGACACACAGTCGGGACGTGGTAGAGCCAGGCTTGAAGCAATGTTCTTGCCTCTCCTCTCCTCCACCCCTGCCTGCTGCATTCAGGGCTCTTCAGGCTGCGTAAGTGATGGAGAGACATGGAAGCGGACTTCCATGTGGACATGCGTTAGCGTGTGTAATAATGTGCACTGGTGTTGGTCTGGCTTCGGGCAGAGCTGGAGCTGGGTCATGTTTTCTTTCCTCTGATTGGTTTCTTTCTCATAAGGGCTTTCCCTGCAGTTCCAGATTTATATCCTGCTGGATTAATACTTTAGAGGATGTTTATTCTCCCTTTTTTGGGGGGGTGTAGCACTAGGGCTTGAACTCAGGGTCTTATATTCTTGCTTGGCTTTCTGCTCAAGACCGGTGGCCTACCATTTGATCCATAACTCCACATTGCTGGTTGATTTGGATTTTTCTAGTCTCCTGACTAGCTAGGATTACAGGTGTGAGCCACCCTTGAATAAGTCCGGCCCAACCCTTGAATAAGTCTCTGATCAGGGAGGTCGAATAGTTTAACTGACCAGCTGTAGGTCATGGCTAGTCCCGGAGCTGGGCTGGGGAGGGGTGTGCGCCCAGAGCCGGGCGGGGGAAGGCGGAGTAGCCCAGGTGTCCCGCCAGGTGCTCCTCATCTCCAGGAGAGATGCCTCTCGGCTCCACCCACCGCGCAGCGTCTCGGGGCCTGGGGCAGGCCTGGCGCTCGAATTCCAACAGCTTCCCAGGTTACCACCACTGCCCATCCGAGGGCCAGACTTTGAGGACCACTTGTCTCCCGTTTGCTCTTCATCTCAAGCTCAATCCTGCTTGTGTGACCCAGGCTACAGGAGCGGTGCTCAAATCACAGCTCTCAACTCCGAACACGTGCGCCTCAGGAGATGGTGGCTTTCCAGAGCTGGGCAGGTACTGTCGTTTCCTGGGATCATGCACACCAGGTCTCCGGGTCCAGCCCTGGTCTCTGGGCCGCAGTCCCTGCCCCCGCACCCCCCTCCGCTCCTCTCTCCCTCCCACCTCAGAACCCTGTGTTCCCAGCATGCCTTGCCTCGTGCTGCAGACAGCTCCAGATTACAGAATAGTACCCACGGTGCTGTGCGTCCCCGGGGACACGCTGGTCTCTGTCCTAGGAGGGGAAAAATGTGGCTCCTGTCTTGGTAGAAGTGAGGTCATGTTGGATTCAGGTGTGTGGGAAGTCAGATGGTAGGAATATTGTCAATTTTCCTTTAATTATCTTGTTTCTTTTGTATTTGGAGAAATATTGCTCTGGGATACATTGACGCCGGTAGACGGTCTAGTAGTACCAAGCAAACTTTGGTAGGAGTAACTCATTTTGTCCTGGGGACAGCAAATCATGGCTAATTTCATGTCTTATCTATTCATTTATCTGTTCTCTTGCCCATGCATCATCCATCCATCCATGCCTCTGCCCACCTGTCCGTCTGTCCTTCTGTCCATGCATCTGTCCCTCCGTCCATGCATCTATGCATCCATCCATCCATGCATTTGTCTGCCCGTCGATCCGTCCGTGCACTTGTCTGTCTTTCCATCGGTTCATCCGTTTGTGGTTGGAAGGCTGGTCTTTGGCGGTGGCTGTGTGATGGGGACTTGGTGCCCTCATTGGTTCGCCCGTTTGTGGTTGGAAGGCTGGTCTTTGGCGGTGGCTGTGTGATGGGGACTTGGTGCCCTCATTGGTTCGCCCGTTTGTGGTTGGAAGGCTGGTCTTTGGCGGTGGCTGTGTGATGGGGACTTGGTGCCCTCATTGGTTCGCCCGTTTGTGGTTGGAAGGCTGGTCTTTGGCGGTGGCTGTGTGATGGGGACTTGGTGCCCTCATCGGTTCGCCCGTTTGTGGTTGGAAGGCTGGTCTTTGGCGGTGGCCGTGTTATGGGGACTTGGTACCTCTGCCCCCCCGCACGTTCCCTTCCCTTTCAGGTGCGCCACTGATTTCCAGCTGGCTTGGCCTGTTCACCATCCCCACTCTCAGCCTGGCTTCCAAGCCTGGGGTCCTGCCATTGAACGTCCGAACTTCCGGGGCGGAAGGACAGACTTACTCCCAGGGCTCCAGATGCTCAGGCAGCGTGGAGACCTCCAGGACAGCGTCGGTCACACAAGTTGCTTCACCCTCCTTCTGCTCTCAGTACTTCCAGCCAGGCTGGGGGGGCCCTGGAGGGGGGGCTGTGGTCAGCCAGGAGGGGCGGGAGCAGGCCTGGGGGGGCCCCTGGAGGGGGGGCTGTGGTCAGCCAGAAGGGACGGGAGCAGGCCTGGAGGGGGCAGGGGGCTGGGGTGGCTGTGGTCAGCCAGGAGGGGTGGGAGCAGGCCTGGAGGGGGCAGGGGGCTGGGGGGGGCTGTGGTCAGCCAGGAGGGGTGGGAGCAGGCCTGGAGGGGGCAGGGGGCTGGGGGGGCTGTGGTCAGCCAGGAGGGACGGGAGCAGGCCTGGAGGGGGCAGGGGGCTGGGGGGGGTTGTGGTCAGCCAGGAGGGACGGGAGCAGGCTGGGGGCAGCAAGGGGCTGGGGGGGCTGTGGTCAGCCAGGAGGGACGGGAGCAGGCCTGGAGGGGCAGGGGGCTGGGGGGGGGCTGTGGTCAGCCAGGAGGGACAGGAGCAGGCCTTGGGGGGGGCAGGGGGCTGGGGGGGGGCTGTGGTCAGCCAGGAGGGGCGGGAGCAGGCAGTGGGGGCTGGGGGCTGGCTGGGGGGGGGGCTTCCATTAGGAATGAAGCCTGGCTTGCCCGTGGAGGAGAGGAGCCCTGAGCTCATTCAGAAGTCTGGAACCGCTTTTATTTCCTGGAGATCTTAATCTGGCAGTAACCTCTGACCTGAGCCCTGAGGCGATTAGAGCCCTGCAAGTGGTGGGTTTTGAACTTCCTGGGGAGCTACTTCCTTTGTATTCAGTGCTGGGTAATCCAGGTAAAAGGCTTCACTTAAGCAAACAGACAATTACAGCCCACAATAGACCAGATCCTGCGGCACTGGGGTTGAGACTGAAGTCTCCTTTCACGACTGCCTCTCCCTAATTCTCCTTGCACATGCAAGCGTGGGCGCGCGCGCGCACACACACACACACACACACACACACACACACACACACACACACACACACACATACACACACACACACACACACACACACACACACACTGACACCCCCCCCCCACCCCGCAGCTGCGTCTGGGGGCCCAGGGAAGGATTATGGCCCCTCCGAACAACCCAGCCCTGGTGGGTCGGGCACAGCAGAGCAGGATTTTAGGTGACGTCTGGGGCTCACCGTCCAGCGTTTGTCTGGGACACGCGAGGTCCTGGGTTCCACTTCCAGCTCTGCAAAGGGAAAGTGGACCTGGCGCCACAAGTGTGCAGTGATCCAGTGTGCGCAGAGAAGGCGCTGGAAGGCTGGCATGGTGGCAATCGCCTGTCACCCTACCTGCCCCAGAGTCACAGGCTGGGGGACCATGGGTAAAGGCCAGACTGGCCTAGAAGTTTCTGAGGAGGTAGGATCTGAGAACAGCATGAAGGAACTTCATCTACCTACCTACCTATCTTCTATCTACCTCTACCTACCTATTCTTTCTTTTCATCTATCTATCTATCCATCCATCCATCCATCCATCTGTCTATCTGTCTGTCTGTCTGTCTGTCCGTCCGTCCATTTATCTCTATCTATCTATCTATCTATCTATCTATCTATCTATCTGTCTGTCTGTCTGTCTGTCTGTCTGTCCGTCCGTCCGTCCGTCTGTCTATCTATCCATCCATCCATCCTCTGTCGTCTAGCAGCTTGGCTATCATCTATCTCGTCTGCCTTCTGTTTAATTACCTATTTACTTATCTATCAACCATCTTCTGATCATCTACTTACCTATCTACTTCTCGGCCCTCACCTCTGTGGTGTTTGAGTTGCTGGTGTCTCTGGTTCTGTTCCTCTGGTGTTTGAGTTGCTGGTGTCTCTGGTTCTCTGTTCCTCTGTGGTGTTTGAGTTGCTGGTGTCTCTGGTTCTCTTCCTCTGTGGTGTTTGAGTTGCTGGTGTCTCTGGTTCTCTTCCTCTGTGGTGTTTGAGTTGCTGGTTGCTGGTTCTGTTCCTCTGTGGTGTTTGAGTTGCTGGTGTCTCTGGTTCTCTTCCTCTGTGGTGTTTGAGTTGCTGGTTGCTGGTTCTCTTCCTCTGTGGTGTTTGAGTTGCTGGTTGCTGGTTCTGTTCCTCTGTGGTGTTTGAGTTGCTGGTTGCTGGTTCTGTTCCTCTGTGGTGTTTGAGTTGCTGGTGTCTCTGGTTCTCTGTTCCTCTGTGGTGTTTGAGTTGCTGGTGTCTCTGGTTCTCTTCCTCTGTGGTGTTTGAGTTGCTGGTGTCTCTGGTTCTCTTCCTCTGTGGTGTTTGAGTTGCTGGTGTCTCTGGTTCTCTTCCTCTGTGGTGTTTGAGTTGCTGGTTGCTGGTTCTGTTCCTCTGTGGTGTTTGAGTTGCTGGTTGCTGGTTCTCTTCCTCTGTGGTGTTTGAGTTGCTGGTGTCTCTGGTTCTCTGTTCCTCTGTGGTGTTTGAGTTGCTGGTGTCTCTGGTTCTCTGTTCCTCTGTGGTGTTTGAGTTGCTGGTGTCTCTGGTTCTCTTCCTCTGTGGTGTTTGAGTTGCTGGTTGCTGGTTCTGTTCCTCTGTGGTGTTTGAGTTGCTGGTTGCTGGTTCTCTTCCTCTGTGGTGTTTGAGTTGCTGGTGTCTCTGGTTCTCTTCCTCTGTGGTGTTTGAGTTGCTGGTTGCTGGTTCTCTGTTCCTCTGTGGTGTTTGAGTTGCTGGTGTCTCTGGTTCTCTTCCTCTGTGGTGTTTGAGTTGCTGGTGTCTCTGGTTCTCTTCCTCTGTGGTGTTTGAGTTGCTGGCTGCTGCTGGTTCTCTGCTCTTCCTCTGGTTTGGCATTGTTTTTGTTTGGTGTATGGACTACTTGGCACATTCAATGGGGTTCTATTGCTAATGACCAACGCGTGCTGACTCCGTGCAGAAAGTACAGGCCTGTCGTAGGCCGGGTGTTGGGGGATGCAGGGCTGGCGAGGCTGCTGATCATGGTTGCAGGAGATGCCATGCAGAGATGCCATCTCTGACTCTTCCTTTGGCCTCGGTCAGCACAAGTTGTGTCTTGCCATATACAGATGGAAAAGTCACCAAATTACAACCCCAGATGCAAGCTATCTTTGGTGGAGTTGTGTGTGTGTGTGTGTGTGTGTGTGTGTGTGTGTGTGTGTGTGTATGGGGTTGTGTATGTGTGTTCGTGGAGTGGTGTGTGTGTATGGGGTTGTGTATGTGTGTTCAGTTGAGTGGTGTGTGTGTGTATGGGGTTGTGTATGTGTGTTCGTGGAGTGGTGTGTGTGTATGGGGTTGTGTATGTGTGTTCAGTTGAGTGGTGTGTGTGTGTATGGGGTTGTGTATGTGTGTTCGTGGAGTGGTGTGTGTGTATGGGGTTGTGTATGTGTGTTCAGTTGAGTGGTGTGTGTGTGTATGGGGTTGTGTATGTGTGTTCAGTGGAGGTGTGTGTGTGTGTGTGTGTGTGTGTGTGTGTGTGTGTATGGGGAATCTTGGCCACCGCCTCTGTATCAGCTGTCAGCAGATCAGAGGCGCCATCCACGATTGTCATAATTCCTGACGTTAATTAACCATGTTGAAGGACTGGGCGTTGGCAGTGGGGATGGGGGGGGAGGGCGGCCGGGCAGCCTCTGGGGTCAGATCTCCCACGGTTTGATGGCGTGCGGCCTCCTAACCGGGATCTCCATGCGGCCATCATGTTTACGTCTCTGCAATTCTGTGCAGATGAAGCCTCGGGCAGGAAGCCGAGGCCAACAGCGCTCCAGAACTTGGCTCTGGACGCTCCACTCTGTACCCAAAGGGGATAACCACCCCGATGTCGGCTACAAACCGGTGGTTTCTCTCCCGGGCCGCCTCCGGGCTGGCCGTCTGGCCTGGCCTGCTGTAGGACAAGTGGTACCACCACGGCCCCGGTTCCGTGGGAGACAGGGGGGCCACACCTCCGCCATGGTGCTGCTCAGCGGGGGGTGGTTGTCTGGCCAGCCGTGCCGAGTCTCCGCACCCTCCGCTTCTCTCCGTGAGTGCTGCTTACATCCGAGCCTGGGCCCCATCCCCTCCGCCACCCGCGCGCCCAGTCCCCCTGCCCCTCCCCTCTTCTCTCCTCTCTCCCTGCTTTGCCCTCTCTCTCTCCTGCAGCCTGCAGGGAGTTTTCTGAGATGTGGCCGGGGCGGTGGGCGCTCGGTCCCTCGCTTCCCCACTGCCCTGGGGGTTCTGGGATGATTACAAGGCCCCGCTGGGCCCGGGCCTGCCGGTCGCCAGCTCATTTCCAAACCTTGCTTTACAGCCCCACAGGCTTCTTCCACCACATTCCGTGGCTCGCGTTGGCTTCTGTTGCATACCACCAGAGACTTGGATTCCCAAGTCATCGAAGCTTCTATTTGTGCTGCATAAAGGGCAACGTGGTTTATTTTTCATAAAGCCTACCTTAGGTTGTTAGCATGTGCTCAGTAGCTAGGCCCCCAACAGGTACACAGACACCAGAGCCTTGGTGACACCAGTGAAGCGCTAGGTCACATCTCACCTGCAGACATTGGCCAAAGATTTTCCAATGTCTGCAGTCAACAGGTTTTCGTTTGGCTTGAATGACGTTTCTGGAGACTTCCAGCTTCACAAAGACACTGCCTCACAAACTGTTTCTGGACAAAGAGGCTACCTGCCTCATCCTGGCCCAGTATTCTGCAATTAGTCAACAACTCTGCTACCAACTTCTCTTCCATCCTGGCAGTGATAGGAATACTCTGTACAGTTTACAGAACACCCTCATCCATTACCTCACTTCAATCTGCCGAGAATCCGATACAGCCAACCGCTCCATGGACAGAGTCTCCAAGAGCTCTCCAGCTTGCCCCAGGTCACGGGCAAGGGAGGGCACACTGTTTGGAGCCCCATCTCCTGGCCAGGAACAGTGGTTCTCACCCACAATTCTGGCCACGCAGGAGGCGGGGGTCTGAGACTCCTCTGAGGAGACCGGTGGCCTCTTCTGCCTCCAGGCCTGTCCTAAAAACTATGGTGCAGGGACCCAGAATTCCCCAGGGCAGGCCCTGGGCTGCGAACCGTGGAGGAGCAGCAGGTCTGCCCGGCTAGGGGTGCGTGGAGTAGGAAGCGTGAGATGGGGGCTCTGGGTGGCCCTGAGGCGTTGACAGACGGGAGGACTCTCTTGCTCAGCGTTGGGACGCAGCAGCCTCTGTGGGGCTCCTCTGCAGCGTTCTCCGATCGGCCTCCCCCAGCCTCCCACCGGCCGCACTTGGAGAGCCTCTGGCCTGCCCTGTCTTGGCCGGGGCCTCCTTGGAGGGGGTTTCTCTTGGATGAAAGGTCCTCCTTCCCTTCGTCCCCTCCACGAGAGGTTCCATGTATTTTCTTTTACTCGATAAAGCAAACAAAGGCCAGGGCCACTTGAAGGCTGAATTTGCCTGTCCTGGCGTCTCAGCCCCGGCCCACAGCCCCTGCAGGAGCCTGGACATCACGGAGGGGACGCGAGGCCCCGGCAGGCAGGGCCGCCATGCTGGCCAGGGCGGTGCAGCTTGGCCTCGCTCCCTGCTTCCTGACCGTGTCCCTCTTCTCCCCGCACGTTGATTCCAGGGGTGACAGCGCAGGGACAGGAGCGGTGGGTCTGTGGGGACCCTGGTCTGGGACCAACGTGCCCGTTCTTTCTGCAGGGAGCAACGCTGTGGTGCTGTGGTCTGCACATCCTCTTCTGGGCAGGGACAGACAAGGGAGAAGACACGAGCCGAGGGGCGGCCCCATGGAGGGGTGAGGGAGGCGGGGCCCCTCCCCTGGCAGCCGTCCCGGGGGAGGACCACCCCTGCCCTTTGAGGCGGTGAGCTAGTGTCCCTGGCTTCAGGCCACGGAGGGGCAGGCGGTGCGGCTGGAGCCCTCCCTTGGTGGGGCCTGGCCATGTTGCTTAAGCCGGCCTGGAACTTGAGACTTTCCTGCCTCAGCCTCTTGGGTGCTGGGATTAAAGTATACACCAGCACACTGAGCCGGGTGCATTTAACCTGGTTGATTTGCAGTGCTAGAGATCAAACAGAGGCCTGGCCTGGTGGACAGGTATGCAGCCCAAACCTAAACCTTCCCAAGCTGAGGTTCTAAGCAGACCGGCAGGGTGCAGGGGTGGTGTACAGGATCACACAGGGTGCAGGGGTGGTGTACAGGATCACACAGGGTGCAGGGGTGGTGTACAGCACACAGGGTGCAGGGGTGGTGTACAGTACACAGGGTGCAGGGGTGGTGTACAGGATCACACAGGGCGCAGGGGTGGTATACAGCACACAGGGCGCAGGGGTGGTGTACAGCACACAGGGTGCAGGGGTGGTGTACAGCACACAGGGCGCAGGGGTGGTGTACAGGATCACACAGGGTGCAGGGGTGGTGTACAGCACACAGGGCGCAGGGGTGGTGTACAGGATCACACAGGGTGCAGGGGTGGTGTACAGCACACAGGGTGCAGGGGTGGTGTACAGGATCACATAGGGTACAGGGGTGGTGTACAGCACACAGGGTGCAGGGGTGGTGTATAGTACACAGGGCGCAGGGGTGGTGTACAGGATCACACAGGGCGCAGGGGTGGTGTACAGCACACAGGGTGCAGGGGTGGTGTACAGGATCACACAGGGCGCAGGGGTGGTGTACAGGATCACACAGGGTGCAGGGGTGGTGTCCAGCACACAGGGTGCAGGGGTGGTGTACAGCACACAGGGTGCAGGGGTGGTGTACAGCACACAGGGCGCAGGGGTGGTGTACAGCACACAGGGCGCAGGGGTGGTGTACAGGATCACACAGGGCGCAGGGGTGGTGTACAGGATCACACAGGGTGCAGGGGTGGTGTACAGGATCACACAGGGCGCAGGGGTGGTGTACAGCACACAGGGCGCAGGGGTGGTGTACAGCACACAGGGTGCAGGGGTGGTGTACAGCACACAGGGCGCAGGGGTGGTATACAGCACACAGGGCGCAGGGGTGGTGTACAGCACACAGGGTGCAGGGGTGGTGTACAGCACACAGGGTGCAGGGGTGGTGTACAGCACACAGGGCGCAGGGGTGGTGTACAGCACACAGGGCGCAGGGGTGGTGTACAGGATCACACAGGGTGCAGGGGTGGTGTACAGCACACAGGGTGCAGGGGTGGTGTACAGGATCACATAGGGTGCAGGGGTGGTGTACAGCACACAGGGTGCAGGGGTGGTGTATAGTACACAGGGCGCAGGGGTGGTGTACAGGATCACACAGGGCGCAGGGGTGGTGTACAGCACACAGGGTGCAGGGGTGGTGTACAGGATCACACAGGGCGCAGGGGTGGTGTACAGGATCACACAGGGCGCAGGGGTGGTGTACAGGATCACACAGGGTGCAGGGGTGGTGTCCAGCACACAGGGTGCAGGGGTGGTGTACAGCACACAGGGTGCAGGGGTGGTGTACAGCACACAGGGCGCAGGGGTGGTGTACAGCACACAGGGCGCAGGGGTGGTGTACAGGATCACACAGGGCGCAGGGGTGGTGTACAGGATCACACAGGGTGCAGGGGTGGTGTACAGGATCACACAGGGCGCAGGGGTGGTGTACAGCACACAGGGCGCAGGGGTGGTGTACAGCACACAGGGTGCAGGGGTGGTGTACAGCACACAGGGTGCAGGGGTGGTGTACAGCACACAGGGTGCAGGGGTGGTGTACAGCACACAGGGTGCAGGGGTGGTGTACAGGATCACACAGGGTGCAGGGGTGGTGTACAGCACACAGGGCGCAGGGGTGGTGTACAGGATCACACAGGGTGCAGGGGTGGTGTACAGCACACAGGGCGCAGGGGTGGTGTACAGCACACAGGGTGCAGGGGTGGTGTACAGCACACAGGGTGCAGGGGTGGTGTACAGCACACAGGGCGCAGGGGTGGTGTACAGCACACAGGGCGCAGGGGTGGTGTACAGCACACAGGGCGCAGGGGTGGTGTACAGCACACAGGGCGCAGGGGTGGTGTACAGCACACAGGGCGCAGGGGTGGTGTACAGGATCACACAGGGCGCAGGGGTGGTGTACAGGATCACACAGGGCGCAGGGGTGGTGTACAAGATCACACAGGGCGCAGGGGTGGTGTACAGGATCACACAGGGCGCAGGGGTGGTGTACAGGATCACACAGGGTGCAGGGGTGGTGTACAGGATCACACAGGGTGCAGGGGTGGTGTACAGCACACAGGGCGCAGGGGTGGTGTACAGGGCGCAGGGTGCAGGGGTGGTGTACAGCACACAGGGTGCAGGGGTGGTGTACAGCACACAGGGTGCAGGGGTGGTGTACAGGATCACACAGGGTGCAGGGGTGGTGTACAGCACACAGGGTGCAGGGGTGGTGTACAGCACACAGGGCGCAGGGGTGGTGTACAGCACACAGGGTGCAGGGGTGGTGTACAGCACACAGGGCGCAGGGGTGGTGTACAGCACACAGGGTGCAGGGGTGGTGTACAGCACACAGGGTGCAGGGGTGGTGTACAGGATCACACAGGGCGCAGGGGTGGTGTACAGCACACAGGGTGCAGGGGTGGTGTACAGCACACAGGGCGCAGGGGTGGTGTACAGCACACAGGGTGCAGGGGTGGTGTACAGCACACAGGGTGCAGGGGTGGTGTACAGGATCACACAGGGTGCAGGGGTGGTGTACAGCACACAGGGTGCAGGAGTGGTGTACAGGATCACACAGGGCGCAGGGGTGGTGTACAGGATCACACAGGGTGCAGGGGTGGTGTACAGCACACAGGGTGCAGGGGTGGTGTCCAGGATCACACAGGGCGCAGGGGTGGTGTACAGGATCACACAGGGCGCAGGGGTGGTGTACAGGATCACACAGGGTGCAGGGGTGGTGTACAGCACACAGGGCGCAGGGGTGGTGTCCAGGATCACACAGGGTGCAGGGGTGGTGTACAGGATCACACAGGGTGCAGGGGTGGTGTACAAGAGCGCAGGTGCCATCCCTGAGCAGGCCAGGGGGGTGGTGCTCTCAGGATCTGTGGCTTCATGACATAGGTGGAAGGAGATGGGATCTGGCTGTTCTTGGCAAATCAGTTCTCCGAGGAGTCTGGCCTGGGCGGCCCTGTGTGGGGCAGAGCTGGCTCCTAGGAAGGGGGCTTCCCTCCGGACAGCCCTGCCCTCCGCCCCTCACACTGGCTGGCCCAGGTCCGGCCCCGGAGGCCCAGGGCTGGACAGATGGACAGACACTCTCCCCGCTGCCAACTCAGAGTGGGAAGGGCCGGCCCCACAGTCCAGTGGGGAGTCCCGGCCAGAAACAATCAAGAGCAGATGGGACCATGGGGGCTTCCCCGGGCTGGGGCCCGGGCGTGGGGCCCTGGGGTGGTGGGCTGCGGGGTTGCTGAGGTCGGGGGGGGGCATCCCGGGATCCTTGCAGCTGCGGCCGAGGGGTGCTGGGTGGGAAGGGCCCCCCTTCTCTTCTTAAAGGGTCAGGCGAGCTTGGAGGGCCCCTCCTGGGCTAGGCTAGGGGGTGGGCGATCTGATCTGAGGGCCTCGCACCGGCAGTGGGCCGTGGAGCACTCCTGTGGGCTGCCAGGGGGGAGCCGTTTCTGTGTCTGCCCCGGCCTGGGACTCCCAGTGACGCCGGAGGATGGGAGGACTTGGGAAGGGGCCTCCGGCTCTTCCGGAGCCTTCTCCTGACCCGGGGGTCTTTTTGATCTCCCGGGCTCAGTCTCCATCTGTTCCCAGTGGACCCTGGTAGGGACCGGATGTCCTGGTCACCCGCCCTTGGCCTTGTCATGGACGCCCAGCTGCACGGCGCCCCTGATGTCTCTAATGCACTTTTTTGTTTGTTGGTTTTGGGGCTGGGCGCTGTCCTTCAGCTCTTCCGCTTAAGGCGAGCGCTCTACCACTTGAGCCACAGCGCCACTTCCAGTTTTCTGGTGGTTTATTGGAGATAGGAGTTTCTCAGCCTTTCGTGCCCAGGCTGGCTTTGAACCGCCATCCTGAGCTCTCAGCCTCCTGAGTAGCTGGGATGACAGGCGTGAGCCTCTGGCTTTGTGCTGGCTAGGAGTGGTTCCGAAGTCTGCAGTCCCCCCCTCCCGTGGCCTGAGCCCCCCATCTGCAGGTGTGATGGCTGGACAAAGGCAGAATGAGCCTCGGCAGAGCCCCTTCAGGGAGCCCCGCTAGCACGCACGGCTGGGAAGGGCGGGGCCGGCAGGGAGCTGGCGCTGTCCACAGCCCACAGCTGGGGCTGGACGCCCGCTCGGCCGCCCCTCTCCTGGCCTTGGGGAATTCCCCTGCTCCAAGCTGACCCCTGACCCCCTCCTAACCCTTGTGCCCGGCACCCGGCTCTGCGGGCCCAGGGGCCTCTCTAGGTTTGTTCGAGTGTGTGGGGGCGGGGGACCCCTTGAGTCGTGACGGGAATGCGGGTCAGCCTCGTCCTGGCTGCGGCCATCCGCAGGTCACCGGAGACCTGTGCCGGTCCAGGCGCTGTCCCCAGCCTGTCTGAGCCCGGGCGGCTGGGAACTCTGCCTGCTGCTCCTCCCTGCGATCCAGGGAAACATCCCTGCTTCCTTGTAGGCGTAGGGAGGGGGCGCTGGACCGGGGTCCAGTGCTGGCTGCTCTGTGACCTTCCTCAGTGGCTCTGTGTGACACGGAGGGGGGCGGAGGGGGCCCCCTCGCCTCTGCCGGCTTCCGGTCCTTTCCACAGGGCGGGGGGCATGCTGGGGGCGTGCCGGGAGCCTTCTCAGGCCCCTCACACCTGCTTCCTAGCTCCGCATGGGGCACTGCCTGCTCCATCTTGCCTGCAGATCCCAGGGCCTGGGCTGTGGGCCTGGGCGCTCCGCTTCCAGTCCCTGGCTTGCTTTGGGAGAGGAGATGACCAGGCAGCAAATGTGGATCTTCATCCTGGGGGTCACATGACCCCCCCCCCATGAGACCCAGAGCTGGTCCGCGAGTTCACGGGATGAATGAGCCACTGAGACCCCTGCAGGGCCGAGGGTGACAAGGGACGGCGCACAGTAGGACCCCAGTGCCGAGGGCTCGCGGCAGGAGGCGTGGGGGGCGCAGAGCAAGCGCCACACCGCTGCTCTGGCACAAGGCCGCTCTGCTCTCTCCAGGGGGCTCTGTGTGCACACACCTGCACTCGCGTGCACACACCTGAACACCCTCCACGCACAGGGGGCTCCGGCCCCGTCCAGTTGGCACATCAGAATCGCAAGCTGGCAGGGCCCCGTCTCCTGGGCTCCTGGAGGTGCCCGTGGCCGCAGACGCGCCGCGTGCGGATAGAGGCCCTTCTTTTCGGGTCTCCTAGAAACTGAGACTCCTGGGCCGCGGCCTTTACATTGCTTTCTTGTTGATTTGATCCCCGCCGATAGCCGGGTCCCCGGGGCACCTGCAGCGTGCCCAGCACCGTGCCACACCAGGGGAGCGTCCGGGGGGGGGGGGAGCCCAGGGCCGGAGCGCGGGGTAAGGGTGGACAGGTGCCGGTGGACCGCATCTGGGTGCTCGTCAGACAGGAGTGGCTCCAGATCAGGCTTGACAGAAAACAGCCAGGAAAACGTGGTGGAGTCACGCCCCAACGCGGCGGCTGGCTGGTGTGTGCCGTCTCTTCGACTCGATGACAGCTGGCCAGGGTGGTGACGCGGAAACATGGTGACACTGGCAGGCGAGCAAGCCGGCCTTGGCCGAGGCCCCTCGGCTCCCCGCACACACCGCCAGGCCAGGGCTCTCGGGGTCCCCGGGGCCCGGCCCGTCTGATGGTCCAGGTGGGTCCGGGGCGGCCCTCCCTCCTCTGGGCACTGAGCCGTCAGTTCCTCTTAGGCCTCCCCGGAAGGCCAGGCCCCGGGATTCGGCTCAAGAACGGCAGTCCAGGCCCGTGGACCTGAGCTGCCTCGTCCCCGGGTTCAGCGGGGGGTGTGGCCACCGCCGGGCTGGGGTCCGCTGGCCGGGCATGCTGGGGTGCGCAGTCTCCAGAACTAGCAACCTGATGCGCGGCTTGGTCGAGCGGCCTCTGCCTCCCAGCTCTGCCCGACTGAGCTGCGGCGAGCGAGGAGAGGTGCAGGCAGGAGATGGGGGCCTGGACGGCCAGTTCTTCTCTTCCCAGCCTTTCCCTCCCTCCCTCCCTCCCTTCCTTCCTTCCTTCCTCCCTTCCTTCCTTCCTCTCAGCCTCTCTTTCTTCCTTTCTTTTGGTGGTACTGGGGTTTGAATTCGGGGCCTTGGGCCTTGTGATTGCCAGACAGGCATACGCTTACTGCTTTAGCCCTTTTCCTTTAGTTGCTTGTGTCTTTGTGTGGCCGGGCACTGCGATCTTATTTCCCCCATGTAGCTGGATTGCAAGCCTGAGCCACGACAACCGATTCGCTGGTTGGATGGGGTCTGGATGCTGTCTGGGGTTATAGGCATGAGCTGCCACACCCAGGTGTGATGTGCATCCCCGAGGGGAGTTTTATTGAACCCTGTAGCACCCCAATCCCAGGATGTGTTTCCTCTCCCTGTTTTGTGGGTAAAACCCGAGGTCCCAAGATGGAAGTGGCCGTGGAGGTCAGACAACACTGGGGCAGCACCTGCATCTGCTGCTTCATGGCTGCCCTCTTCTCCAGACAGGCAGGTAGACCGCGGGGCCTCTGTCCTGTCTGGGTTCCTAGAGGGCCTGCAGGCTCAGGACTGATTCGCGGGGCCCTGGCCGAGGACCGGCTTTCTTTTCATACCATCGAGCAGTCACCTCTCAGGCGATCGTAAGATCCTCTGTGACCGCACTTTCCGGACGTCGCAGTGTCGCCTCACAACGCCACGGGTGTGGGTGCACGTGGCCCACGTCCCTTGCTGACCACACAGCCTCGGGTGACGACGCTGGGCTCAGGCTTGGAGAGGTCGGGCCAGGAGGGCCGCTGGCCTGTGCGGACGCTTCCTGTCTGTGAGGAAACAGCGTTCCTCACAGCGGGGTTGGCGGGGGACTGGGGCATTGTTGGGGTGAATCTGGCCCTGATCACAAGGCCAGAGCTGTGCTTCAGTGCTGGGGCCCTGAGTCATGACAGGAATGATGTGAGGGCCTGGGAGGCCGGAGGCCCTGAAGTCAGGGAGGTCCCCCCTGCCCCGCCCGGCCGGCCCTCGGTTCTCACACCCGTCCGGGACCCCTGGGAAGGAGGGATGTTATGGCCAGGGGGATTTATGGCAGCAGCAACGGTTTACACTCTGAGCTGGTCAGCCTGAGCCAGGAGCAGCTTCACACCTACCACGCAGCACCCAGATGGGGTTTCCAGCTGGACACGGGGCCCCTGCTTGGCCTGGCCTGAGATGGCTGTTCTCCATCTGTGCAGGGGCCCCGAGGGGCGAGGCTGCTCCAAGAGCTCCCCGGGAGCCCCAGGGAGGCGGGGAGCAGCCGGGACGGGCCCCAGCCACACAGGCAGGAAGTGGGACCCCTCACGGAGCACCTGCCGCGGGCACAGGCCCCGGCCCCGGCCCCGGCCTGACTGCCAGCTCCTGTCTGCAGCTCCGGCCCCCCGTCCCCCTGCCCTGGCCGGCCCCGGAGCCACCTCAGGCCACAGGACACCTCCACCTCTCCCTCTCGCTGCCAGTCCTGCCGTCGCTTGTACGGACTGTCCACCCCACCACCCCGCCCGGCCTCCCCAGGCGTCCACTGGCTCTGCTCTGCTCCCGCCTCTCCTGATTGACGGGCTGACCTCCTCAGCTCCAGGGGCGTCCAGCGGGCGCCGGGCAGCGTGGTGGATCGTCCCAGAGCACCAACACCAGATACTGCGTGAACACCTGCATTTCAAGTAGTTAAAAATGCAACGAAACCTCCAACAGTTCTCAGGACGCTTAAAGCTAGACGGTCAGGGGCAGAGGGTCAGGATGGATGGCCGCCGTGGGGCTTCCAGGGTCTCCTCCCCTAAACTGAACAACAGGGTGTGGCTATGCACACGGCCATGGACACACAGCACAGACCACAGACCCGTTTGGAGAAGGGCCAGGCTGGGGACCTAGGCAGACCCCAGGCCGGGCTGGGCGGAGGGCAGCGTGGAGACGGTCTGCTTTCTTGGGGACCTGGGCTTTTGCTTTGCTTTGTATTTTCTCTTGAGGCCTTCAGTGGACTGGATGACGTCATGCTCATCCAAGGGTAAAGGGTAATTGGCTTTATTCTGCATCTGCTATGCTAAACACAAATCTTTTCTAAAACCAGAGCAGACCAAAAAAATAAAAATGTTTTCACAGCAGCCTTGGGACCGCTGTTAGGCCCAAATATCTAGGCACCCTGGCCTGGCCGAGTTGGCTGTCTCAGCAGGCATGTGTTTTGTTATGTGGGCTGCAATAGTTGGATGTCGGAGCGGATGCGGGGCGGACGACGTATGCAGGGGATGAAGGAGGATGAATGGAGGGGTGGGTAGATGATGGATGGACAGATGGACAAACAGATAGATGGATGGGTGGATGGATGGATGGGCGGGTGGAGAAATCCTGCAATAATTGATTGAATAAGTAGAGGCAGATGGTGATTGGCCAGGCAGTAAGTGTGGGAACAGGTGGACCAATGGGTGATTGATTGGGTGTGGGCATTGTCTGGATGAAGGGCTGGTGTCTGCCTGGGCCTGGGTTGGCTGTAGCCATGGGACTGCGATACACATGCGTGGACGGAGGGGTCCGCGGGCAGGTGCGCGGTTGGGTGCAGGTGCTCGTGGCAGACAGAAGGTGGATGAGGATCTGCAAATCCTTGAGAAGATGCTGAGTGTGGGAAAGGCAGATGGCCGCCAGGGTTGGTAGAAATCACGTCATGGACTATTGTCCCGTATCCACCTGGCAGGGCGCTGCGAGCCTGTGACAAGTCCGAGGGTTTGGCACTGTGCCCGGATACCATTGTGTTCTCACACATGCCCGTGTGCTGTGACCCTCGGCCTCTCCCCCTGCGTGGCTGTGACCCTCGGCCTCTCCCCCTGCGTGGCTGTGACCCTTGGCCTCTCCCCCTGCGTGGCTGTGTCCCTCAGCCTCTCCCCCCTGTGTGGCTGTGACCCTTGGCCTCTCCCCCTGTGTGGCTGTGTCCCTCGGCCTCTCCCCCTGCGTGTCCCTCGGCCTCTCCCCCTGTGTGGCTGTGACCCTTGGTCTCTCCCCCCTGTGTGGCTGTGTCTCTCGGCCTCTCCCCCTGCGTGTCCCTCGGCCTCTCCCCCTGTGTGTCCCTCCGCCTCTCCCCCTGCGTGTCCCTCAGCTTCTCCCCCCTGCGTGGCTGTGACCCTCGGCCTCTCCCCCTGCGTGGCTGTGACCCTTGGCCTCTCCCCCTGTGTGGCTGTGTCCCTCGGCCTCTCCCCCCTGTGTGGCTGTGACCCTCGGCCTCTCCCCCCTGCGTGGCTGTGACCCTTGGCCTCTCCCCCCTGCATGGCTGTGACCCTTGACCTCTCCCCCCTGTGTGGCTGTGACCCTCCGCCTCTCCCCCCTGCGTGGCTGTGTCCCTCGGCCTCTCCCCCCTGTGTGGCTGTGTCCCTCGGCCTCTCCCCCCTGCGTGGCTGTGTCCCTCGGCCTCTCCCCCTGCGTGGCTGTGTCCCTCGGCCTTTCCCCCTGCGTGTCCCTCGGCCTCTCCCCCTGCGTGTCCCTTGGCCTCTCCCCCTGTGTGGCTGTGTCCCTCGGCCTCTCCCCCTGCGTGTCCCTTGGCCTCTCCCCCTGTGTGGCTGTGACCCTCGGCCTCTCCCCCCTGTGTGGCTGTGACCCTCCGCCTCTCCCCCCGTGTGTCCCTTGGCCTCTCCCCCCTGTGTGTCCCTTGGCCTCTCCCCCCTGCGTGGCTGTGACCCTTGGCCTCTCCCCCCTGTGTGTCCCTTGGCCTCTCCCCCCTGCGTGTCCCTTGGCCTCTCCCCCTGTGTGGCTGTGTCCCTTGGCCTCTCCCCCCGCGTGTCCCTCGGCCTCTCCCCCTGCGTGGCTGTGTCCCTCGGCCTCTCCCCCTGCGTGGCTGTGTCCCTCGGCCTCTCCCCCTGCGTGTCCCTCGGCCTCTCCCCCTGCGTGGCTGTGTCCCTCGGCCTCTCCCCCTGCGTGGCTGTGTCCCTCGGCCTCTCCCCCCTGTGTGGCTGTGACCCTCGGCCTCTCCCCCCTGCGTGGCTGTGTCCTTCGGCCTCTCCCCCCTGCGTGGCTGACCTGGGGCCCTGTGGGAGCTTCCATCTCCACCGGCTCCTCCCAGCCTTCCTATACACACTGCTGCGGGACCCCAGACGCCAAATAACCCCTCTCGGTTCTCTCGCCCCGAAGGGGACCCCAGCGGCTGAACCCCGCGCTCCAGCCGAGACAGCCCTTCCCCAAGGGAGCGGAGCCATCTGGCCTGGCCACCGCTCCTCCTCACATCTTCTCACGACACACAGACGTGATGAGAAACACATGTGGGCTCGCTGGCTGCAGTAGCACTTTCTCCTTGAGAGCGGGGAGCGTGGGAGATGAGGCCACACAGGCACACGCCCCACACATGTGTACACACGTGCACGTGTGCTCATGCCCCGCCCCCGCCGCCCAGGAGACGGCTCTCCAAGGGGCCCGGTTAGCGCGAGGAGCTTGTGCCCAGGAGGCAGTGCCGGGTCTCCCGTATGTAGAGCAGTGGTGGTATAGATCAGAGGTGTATCAGAGCCACGGGAGCCTGGAGAGGGTGGCCAGGAGAGGGTGGTTGGAGGAGCCACTTGATGCCTTGGGGAAGATGTCTAAGGCAAGGCCCGGGGGCGGGGGGTGGAACAGGTGTCCGAGCGACCTGAGCGGTGTGGAGTGTGGTGGAGGGGAGCCCACAGGGCGGCTGCGGGGTGAGCTGGGCTGCTGCGGGAGAGTGTGGAGAGCGCAGGCCCGCATCGGGGAAGAGGCCAGGCAGGTCTCCTGGAGGACGGATGGACCCGAGGACGTGGGACCAGGCTGAGGGGAGAGCTGTGCGTGAGAGGAGGCGGTGGGGACACAGGAGGGACCCGGGACACCGGTCTGTCTGTCTGTCTGTGCGATGCTGCTGGGGGGGGGCAGTGGCCCTCAGGGGCTGGCCTTGGTCCTCCCAGCGGCCACTTGAGTCCAGCAGGGTCCGTCGGAGACCCGCAGGGGTGCGTCACGGCCCCGGAGGGTGGTGTGCTGGCCGCGGGGAGGGTGAGCAGGGGTGAGGGGGCCTTTGCACCCAAGTCCCTGGAGCTGCTCCCATGGCCCCTCCTCCTCACGACCCTCAGGTCAGAGATGGAAAAACAAGCCCATCTGCAAAAACCCAGAGGTGTGAGGCTGCTGGGCCGGCGGGGGTCAGCCCCTGGGGCCGGGAGGGCCTGCCTGCTGGGCCTCTCTGGGGGACACATGTCTACCCACCCATCTGGGAGCGCCGGGGGCTTCAGGCCTCAGTTTCTCCAGACCTGGTGTCTGTGTCCTGGGATGCTCTCTCAGGCTGGCAAGGCCCAGGAGGGGAGAGAGGCAGGCGCAGGGACTGAGCTCCTGCCTGTTGGTTCTGGGCACCCAGAGTGGAGCCGCTCATGTTCCATTCCTGAATATCAATGAGCAGGCCTAGGAATGTCTACCACATAGCTGGCTGCGGCGGGCAGCAGGGCGGGGGGGGGGACACGGCCTGGCTGGCTGGCATCCAGACCCACCTGCCCCTCCCAGACCTGCCTTCCTGCCAGAGCAGGCCGGGCAGCAGCAGGTGGGGAGAGCAGGCTGGAGGGGGTTGGCAGAATGCCAGAGCCCCATTCCTGCCTGGGCCTTTCTGCCCTTACACCTCTAAGTTCAAGGCAGGGAGGAGAGGGTCAGGGACATTTGCAAGGGCCCCACAGGGCACAAGAGGCCGCCAGATGGGCCTCAGTCCGGGCAGAGAACAGAGGCCCTGGGCTTGTCTCGAGACATGTTCTCTTGGTTCCTGTTGTCTATCAGGGCTGTCCACGCAGCCAGAAGATGGGAAGACACCAGCTCACGGCTCCATGGGCCTGGGCTGCGCCTGAGCCGCCCTGCGCTGAGGGGGTTGCTGAGTTCCTAGCTGGACACAGAACAGCACAGGAGACCCTCCCGCCGAGACCTAGGTCAAGCCCAGCACTCAGGGCTGAGGGTCCGTGACGGGTGCTTTCCCTTCCCCCAGCCTCTGTCTCCCTGCAGCCTGAGTGTGTTCGCCGACGCCCTCATCCTGAGGTCTCCAGGAGGGCAGGCCCGTGGCCCAGGAAGGTGTTAGCGCCTTCTGTGGGTGGTGGGGACAGAGACGGACGAGGCCTGGCTGCTTGGATTTCACATTGGGCCATTTCCCAGGGCAGGAACAGATCCTGAAGTTGGCTTTAGGATGTGCATGAGGTTTGGGTACAGAAGAGTACAAAGGCAGAGTTGGAACCTTGGTCCTTATTAGCATACATGTATCCATGTATGCTATCCATCCATCTACCCACCCACCCACCCACCCACCCATCCATCCATCCATCCATCCACCCACCCATCCACCCACCCATCCACCCACCCACCCATCCATCCATCCATCCATCCATCCATCCATCTCCCTACCCACCCATCCACCCACCCATCCATCCACCCACCCACCCACCCATCCATCCATCCATCCATCCATCCATCCATCCATCCATCCATCCATCCATCCATCCACCTACCCACCCATCCACCCATTCATCCATCTATCTCTCTACCCACCCATCCACCCACCCACCCACCCATCCATCCATCCATCCATCCATCCATCCATCCATCTCCCTACCCACCCATCCACCCACCCATCCATCCTTCCATCCACCCACCCACCCATCCACCACCCACCCACCCATCCATCCATATATCCATTTACCTACCCACCCATCCACCCACCCATCCATCCATACATCCATTTACCTACCCACCCATCCACCCACCCACCCACCCATCCACCCACCCATCTACCCACCCACCCATCCATCCATCCATCTATCCATCCATCCACCCACCCACCCATCCGTCCATCCATCCATCCCATCCATCCATCTACCTACCCACCCATCCACCCACCCATCCACCCATCCATCCCATCCATCTACCTACCCACCCATCCACCCATCCATCCATCTACCTACCCACCCATCCACCCATCCATCCATCATCCAACCATCCATCCATCCACCCACCCACCCACCCATCCATCCATCCATCCATCCATCCATCCATCCATCCATCCATCCATCTACCTACCCACCCATCCACCCATTCATCCATCCATCTACCTACCCACCCATCCATCCATCATCCATCCATCCACCCATCCACCTAACTACCCACCCATCTACCTACCCATTCACCCATCTATCCATCCATCCACCCACTCATCTACTTACCCATCCACCCATCCATCCATCATTCATCCATCCATCCATCCACCCATCCACCCATCCACCCACCCATCCACACATCCACCCATCCACCTAACTACCCACCCATCTACCTACCCATTCACCCATCTATCCATCCATCCACCCACCCATCTACTTACCCATCCATCCATCATTCATCCATACATACATCCATATATCCACTCACCTACTCATCCATCTATCTACCCATCCATCCATCTACTCAACCATTCACCTACCCATCCACACCCACCACCCACCCATCCATCCATCCATCCATCCATCCATCCATCCATCCATCCATCCATCCATCCATCTGTCTACTGTTAAGCACAGGCACATTTTGAGTGTGTGATTAAAAATGAGCATTTAGGGGACATTAGAAAACAGAGTACACATCCTAGGATAGTGGTGTGCGCCCCTCTGGTTTGGCTGTTGGGAACGCCGTGCCCGTGTTGATGGCCTTTGAAGGCACACCCTTTGGGAGTGACTGCGTCACTTGTGGGTGAATAGCTTGGTGGGGCCGAGAGAGCAGCGCGGTGCACGCTGGCCTCACCGCACCCTGCCCCTGGCCGTGCCAACAGACAGCCAGAGGCTTGGCCGGATGCCAAGCGGATGCGCCGTGGTGCGGTGCCCCGGTCTGGATTCCCCTCGTCCAAAGCCGTGGGATCCGTGAGCCTCCGTTCTTTACAAGTGACTGTTGGTGGTGTTTCATGATAGCGACAGAAAACAGTCTGATGAAGGCTTCGCCCTGGCCTCAGATCGCGCCCGCTTCGAGGCCTCCGGCCTGCCTCCTGTAGCGCTTTGTCCTGTGAGCCCCGGCTTTCCATCTATGGCATGGGGGTTGATGATCACCATCTGATCGGCAGTGCTATTTTGAGGTCCTGGGAGGATGATGGAGATCAGCCGAGCATGGCACTGCGGGGAGGGGCCTGCCCCGGAGGCTGTCATCAGAGCCACGGTCCAGCCTCAGCTCCTGGGACCTCCCTGCAGCAGGCTAGCCGGGCTAGCCGTCACCAGCAGCACCGGCACCCAGCCCAGCAGTGAGCGACGGCGGCCTTCCCGCAGAGGCCTGGACAGGCCCACGTCCGCTGCCTTCCTTCCATTCGCTGAGAGGAAAGAATGGAGGGCTGTACGCAGGAGAGCCGAGCGGCGGGCAGACCTCCATTCCATCCTCAGGCCCTGTCTTGAGAGGCAGGGGGGGGGAGGGGGGGGACGGGGACTGGAGACAGGGAAGCTGTCCTGGAGGTCTTTGAGCTGAAGAGGACAAAGGAGCCATGAGAGCCCATCCAGAGAGAAGCAAAGGCCCTGGGGCTACACATGGAGGCTTCGGAGAAGGAGGAGTGGAAGAGAGCCCAGCGGGAAGTCAGGTGGAGGTGGGACTCGGGTTACGTTGAGGGCAGTTCCACCGGGGGAGCTGAGGGCGTAGAGAGGTTCCACTGCCCACCCCGGCTCCAGCTTGCAGGGAAGAGGCCCAGTGGGTTTCTGGGGTGAGAGGCGAGGGGGGAGCCCTGGGTGTCTGAGGCGCCCCCACCCTCTGGGAGGGGTAGGGTGGGAAGGGCGGGGCATAGCGCAGTCAGGAGCCAGCGGCTGCTGGCAGCCAGGTGCTGCTTCTGGAAAACATATCTTCCTGTCTTGGCCCGGCCTGGCCGGCCTGCACGCCGGGGAAGGGAGGAGGGCCGGGAGTGTGGGCTCAGCTTTGCACCCCAGATCCGGGCTGGTGTGCCTTTGAAGCCGGGGAGGGGCCGCGGGGAGAGGCGGGGGTGGGGGTGGGGCCGCGGGGAGAGGTGGGGGGCCCGCGGGGAGGGGGGGAGGGCCGCGGGGGGTGGGAAGCGGGGGGGGGGGGGGGGGGGAGGGCCAAGGCAAGCAAAATATTTGTGCTAGAAATGTGCTGGACCAGGAGAAGAGCTTTCTTCCTTTTTTTCCTCCCCTCACTCTTGCTGGAAAACCGAAGTCTTATTAAAACAACGTCATTATGTGTCATGTTTGCATCAATTAGGCAAAGGAGAAGAAGCTAGAATCCGCCCCCCCCGACAGTTTAACATAAAAGGAATATTCTCCCGCAAGCCAAAGGATAACGAGTTTAGTTTTTTTCCCTTTCTGAAAAAAAATTTTTCCTGCCATGTGGATGGAAAGTTCCCCGTGTCTGAGTTTCCTGAGAAACTGGGCTTTGAACCTAGAGGCCAAGTTCTGCCCCTGAACTGGGTGGGGCAGGGCAGGTGCTATGCCCCCCCATCCCCTCTTTCCTCCCCCCCCCGCACCCCCCTCCCGGCCTGACCAGGACTCCAGGGTGGCCAGCCAGCGGGCCCACTCAGCTGATGGCCGGGAGAGTGACAGATGCAGCGGGGCATCTGGCTGGGCTGCTGGCTCCCTGCTCAAAGCCACGGCACAGGTCACAGTCTGGCCGGGGCTCCGGACCTGGCCCAGGCCCCTCTGTCCGCTCCCAGCCCATTGTAACCGATGCAGCCTCATTTCCGCACCCCTACTCTGTGCCTGGCACTTCAGGACACCCTATGGAACAAGTCCACCCACGGGCCATAAAGGAGAAGTCACCGTAGCTGGCGCACGGCCGTGGTGAGGTCCGAACCTCTGTCGGGCCTGCAGTCTGTGCCTCCTCCGTTCACCTGCCTCTCAGAGGGCCACGGCTCAGGGTGGTCTCCACTCACGTGTGGTGAGGAAGTGGGCTTCCAGGGCGTGGTGTGAGCTCAGCCTCCAGCTCCCACTCAGAGCTCCCAAAATGACCCAGCTCCTCTACTAAACTTCCCGAATTTCTCTTGTCTAAACACTAACTCTTCATTAATTTATGTCTTCCTCTACCATCCATCCATCCATCCATCCATCCACCCACCCATCCATCCATCCATCCATCCATCCATCCATCCATCCACCCACCCACCTATCCATCCATCCACTCACCGATCCATCCATCTATCCATCCACCCATCCATCCACCTCCTTCTACCTTCCCCTCCCTGCTGTGTCCTCCCCGGCTGCCTGGGCTTGCGGTCTGGATGCATTCGCTCCTGGCCTTTGCTCATACCACTCTTTTTTTTTTTGTCAGTTGTGGGGCTTGAACTCTGGGCCTGGGCGCTGTCCCTCAGCTCTTCAGCTCAAGGTGAGCGCTCTACCACTTGAGTCACAGCACCACTTCCGGTTTTCTGAGTGGTTTATTGGACAGAAGAGTCTCACGGACTTTCCTCCCCGGGCTGGCTTTGAACCGGGATCCTCAGATCTCAGCCTCCTGAGTAGCTAGAATGACAGGGGTGAGCCACCAGGGCCCGGCTGTTAGTACCTTCTTATATGATCTTTGCTTCTATGCAGCGGACGGTATCTGAGTCCTCTCTGAGTGTCTTCCAAGTGTTGGTTCCAAGACTCTCTACAGAAATTGGAGTCTTCCTATGACTCGATACAGCACTCGCGTACACCTCCTGCGTGCGTTCATTGCTGGTACCATGTAACTGCTGTATACACACTTGTGTTGCTCAGGGAGCCGTGGCAAAAAGTGGTGTGCACACCACCAGAACACACGCAGTGTTTTTCTGAGTATTTTTCCATGTGAGTTTCACTGGTGCCACACACAGGACCAACTGAGCCCTTTTATAAAATCCAGATAATATGTAACCAGAGTGCCTTTCCACGTCGATGTATACATATGCATATATATATATGTCTATCTATCAGTCACCATTTTGAACGGTGTATGGTGTTGTACCGTGTGGTTGTACCGTAATTAAACACAGCATCCTTGTTGGCCATGCTGGAGATGGCAGGGACTGGCAGACGTGGGCCTCGCGCTCACCGGTCCACGGCCTAGGAGCGCCGCCCGCTGCACCGCGGGCTCTGCCCTCCCGTGTTGCTAGGCCTCTGGAGCCCGGCTGCTGGTGGACGGGCAGGGCAGAGAGGGAGGGAGAATGAAGGGGTAACTAGCCCAGACGCGATGGATTAGTAACCGGGAACTCCGTGAAACCCGGGGCCTCTGGGAGCAGGAGATACTCAGAAAGGAAGGGTTTCGACCAGCTCAGCGGGAAGAAGGGAAAAGATCTGAGGCCTCGTGGTAACCTGTTTGTAGGCACTGCCTAATTTAGCAGAAAATCACCACACCGGCCTGGCCCGGGCTGTGGAAGGCATTTCTCCGCCGGCCCGGGTCAAGTTTCATTCATAGGTACTGGCTAAAATTAGCCCCTCGGCTTTCATTCTGCTCCAAGCTCCCTGGCCGGGGAGCTGGGCTCCGTGTGTGCGGCGGCCGCCGCCGCGGCTCATAAACCTGGGTCTAAATTCAAAGCATCCGCTCTGACTGGTGACCGGGCCGGCCGCAGCTCACACCCGGGCCCGGCCCGGACACCGAGGATGCGGTCGCACGCCTGTGACCCGGGCACGGGTGTGCGTACGGGGTCCGGCCGGGGGTCAGGGCCCGGGGAAGGCCCCCCACCCCGCCCCGGCCTGCTGGCCTCCACCCCGGGCTCAGAGCCCAGCTCAGCCCGTGGTACGGTTAGTTTTCTCCAAACCAGCTCCGGTGCCAAGGAAAGACTTGGTGAGACGGGTGTCCACACCGGCTCCGACAGCTCGCTGGGCTCAGGAGCACGGGGCACTGTGGGTGGAGCGCTTGAGGGCAGGAGGAGGGCGGGAGGAGGGCGGGAGGAGGGCGGCAGGAGGGCGGGAAGAGGAGGGCAGGAAGAGGAGGGCGGGCGGGGCCGGGCCCAGGCCCCTGCCTTCCTCCCCTCAGCCCATCTGCTACCGCACACCTGGCTCGCTCCCCGCCAGTGTCCTCCAGCCGCCTCCTCCCACACTTTCTAGAAACTCCCTCTTGGCCTCCCTTGCTCTTATTTGGCTCTTTTCACCAGGATGTGTGTGTGTGTGTGTGCAAGGAGTTGACTTGGAAGGTGATTCTAGAAAGTGCCGGCTGGAAACATGGGGCCAGGACAGGGCAGAGGGCTGGGAGGCGTCCTGGGGCAGGTGTCCGAGTGCTGCGGGGAGAGGCTCAGTCCTCCAGCCCATTCCCACGGAGGGGCTGCCGTGGGCTCTGCGTGGCCTGGGCTGTGGTCTCCTCGCTGGCTTGGTGGCCCGAGTCTACCTGCCAGGTGGACGGTCCGCATCTCGGCAGCCGCTGGCTTTGCTGACGCACACGCGGAGACAGAGCCACCACCCAAGTGTGTTTGTCCCCCAGGTTCAGAGGCTGGAAGTCCAAGTCCACAGCCTGGAGTCTGGCGAGGGGCTCGGGCGGCAGGGCGTCTGGCAGGCGTCTGGCGAGGGGCTCGGGCCGCAGGGCGTCTGGCAGGCGTCTGGCAGTGTCTGGCAAGGGGCTCAGGGGGCAGGGCGTCTGGTGGGCATCTGGCGGGCATCTGGAGGGCGTCTGGCAAGGGGCTCGGGCGGCAGGGCGTCTGGCGGGTGTCTGGCAGGGCGTCTGGCGAGTGTCTGGCAAGGGGCTTGGGCGGCAGGGCGTCTGGCAGGCGTCTGGCGAGGGGCTCGGGCCGCAGGGCGTCTGGTGGGTGTCTGGGGGGCGTCTGGCAGTGTCTGGCAAGGGGCTCAGGGGGCAGGGCGTCTGGTGGGCATCTGGCGGGCATCTGGAGGGCGTCTGGCGAGGGGCTCGGGCGGCAGGGCGTCTGGCGGGTGTCTGGCAGGCGTCTGGCGGGCGTCTGGCAAGGGGCTTGGGCAGCAGGGCGTCTGGCGGGTGTCTGGCAAGGGGCTCGGGCGGCAGGGTGTCTGGCGAGGGGCTCCGGTGACAGGGCGGCCCGGCGGCCCAGCCCTCCTTTCTTCGGCTAACGTCCCCCCGGGGCCCCGGTCTTTGGGCCTCAACTCAGCCCCTCCACAGAGGCCGGGAACACAGGGGTGAAGTCTCCTACCCACGGACCTCTGGGGAGCACTTTGGATCTGCAGTGGGTGACAGAAAGCCCCGGAACGTAGGCCTGGCCACCTTCTCTGTTGAACGGCCCAAGAGCGCCAGGGTTTCAGGACCTGGCCTGTCCCACGCTGCCCCGCACAGCTTCTCCCCCGGAGCCGCGGGCCTCCCTCCGGCCGGGGAGAGGACCCAGAGAGGACGCAGGCGTGGCCAGGTCTGTGCTTTGGACTGATCTACCTGCCCATGGCCGCTCACAGCCACCGAGCCCGACACGGCGCGGCGGGCTCTCCTTCACCCCGCCTCCCTCCTCAGCAGTGTTTTGGCTGTTTGTGGCTCTTGAAACCACCAGAATCATCGGCTGAGCTCCACGAACTGCTGTGTTGAAATTTCATTTGGAACGGAGGCCCCTGTGCGCTAGGATTACAGGAGCAACCACGGTGCCTGGCTCTTCATGACATTTTTGTATTGTCTGTTTAATATTAATGCCATCTGTTTGTATTTCTCGTTTTTTTTGCTTCTTCAATATTGCTTATTGCGACGTCTGTTTTGATTAGTCTGACAGGAGGTTTATTTCATTCTTCAGTTGAATCAGCATCTTGCCATTAGCCTAGGATGGCCTTGAGCTGTTAATCCTCCTGAGTGCTGGGATTACAGGCATACACCGCCACCACAGTCTGTTTTATGAGTCTCTCAAAGAGAACACTTTTGGTTTTGCTAATCCCATGTATTATACGTTTTATTTCTCAATACTGCTCTCCTTATTGTATCCTCTTTGGCATTTTGTTTTGGGTTTCTTCTCTGAAAATGTAAACATCGAAGGCTATACATTGGCCTTAAAGTGTGGTGGAAGCTGCACTGTGTGAATGTTATTATCACGGGCTTTTAATATCTGACCTTTAAATGCATTGCTGCTTCTTAAACCGGCGGCTTACTCATTTTCCGCACTGTGTGGCTCATGTTTCCATGGTCTTTTGAAGAGCAAATATTACAAATTTTTGATGGAGTCTAATTTATGAGCTTTCTCTTACATGTTTTGATCCTCTTTATCTTTGCCTAATCTGAAGTCACAAAGAACTGGTCCATGTTTTCTTCTAAAATTTCTGTAGTCTTAGGTCTTATATTTAACTCTGTTGTTAATTTTGCGTTAATTTTATTTCATGTGAATTACATGTCAAACTTCTCTACATGCCTAGTTGCTCTAAAACATATCGAACTAAACAATAAGACAGAAAATTAATATTGTTGTTCCCTACTGAACAACAAAATCATCTTCAAATGCTGTTGTTCCAATTTCCTTCTGAACTATGATTTTGATGGTTTCTTTGCTCTGTTTTATTTCCCTCCACGTTAGATATCATTGTGTTTTTCAAAAGAAAACCTATGTTAAGATTTAACCACAACTAGCCAAAACCCTCCTGAAGAGGGAGTCGGGCTGAGAAGAGTCTACCACGCCCATAGTTACCCTCTCCACCATTTCCATTCCTGCTCACATTTCAAGTTTCCTCTGAGATAATTATACTTTTGCCAGAAGCCTGACTTTTGGAATTCCCTCAATTCTTGTGTCTAGCAGTGTATGTCGTTTGCCTTGTTTGTGTGTTTGCATTTAGAACGAGGTACTTGAGTCCAGTACGTAATTTGGTACCATGTAAAAATAAAATAAAACCAACCAGATCTCTGTTTGGGGATGAGCGTAGAGCAATGTAGTTCGCATGTCGTAAAGTACACAAGCTAAAAACCACATGATTTGATATGTGATGCCCAAGTCCAGGCAGCGAGCACATGGATTATCTCTAGAAGTTTCCCCACACCTCTGCAATCACAGTCATCTCAGATGATGAGTGATCTGCTTTCCATCATTATTATTTGTAGTCATTTGTGAGTGATTTTTTTCCCCTTCTCCTGCCCAAGGACCATCATTAAAAAAGAAAACCCCTTTCCTCTGAACGTCTTTGTGCAGTCATCGTGTGTGATTTATTTCTAGACCCTATTCGGTCTTTCTGGTCCATTTCTCCTCTACCTTCCTAACACCCTGCCTTGATCCTTGGAGCTTTAAGGCCAGTCTTGAAGGTAGTTATTAGTCTTCCAACTTTATTCTTTTCAGAGTTGTTTAAAAGTGAGTTTCTGTATGAATTTAAGAATATACTGGTCAGTTTCTACAGAAGAAGGGAGAACCCCCCCCGCTGGTAATTTTGTTTGAGCCTGTGTGAGATCTTTGGATGAATGGGAGGAGACATCACACTTTAGTACTAGGAAGTCCTGCTCATTGTCTTTCCGTTTAAGTCTTCCTGGCTAACATTTTATATTCTTGATGTATTGTAAGTGGTGTTAGTTTTTACCTTGTGATTTCAATTTTATTACTAGCAGATAGAAACACAATTGATTTTTGCGTGTGTCTACTGCTCTTGTGTCCTGCAACCTTGCTGACCATATTCATTGTAGTCTTTGCTGAGTCCTTTGACTTTTTCACATGAACATGGCTGAGCTGCTCCAGCCGTGGGACATCAGACCAGACCGACTCCTGAGCCTGGTAGCTCACTCTTTACTGAGGGATTTCCTTTATTCAAGCGCTGCTACAAGGGCTTTTGTTTTTAAATCAAGAGAAATTAGATTGTTGTGTGTGGGGGGCAGGTCTCTTGCTTTTTCTGCACCTATTATGAGGACGGTATTATTTCTTGTAGCTTTTGCCGTAATGACTGGCACCAACGGTGACGATCGTACTCACACATACTCCTAGCACCGGAGTCCGTTTCCTTATGCAGCAGCGTTCTGTCTTTGACTTATTGGACTCTACGTGTTGTAGTCCTACCATCAGCTCTGCATCTGTGTTTACAAGAGACATTGCTCCAGAGTTTTCCAATCTTGTGATTCTTAGTTTGGTTTTGATTTCGGTCATGCTGGCCGCACAGAAGGAGCTGAAATGTATTCCATTCCTTTCAATTTTCTAAAAGTGTTTGTGTAGAAAGGCTATTATTTATTTCATCAGTGTTTTATAGCATTTACCAGTGAAACCATCTGTATTGGAATTTTGTTTGGGGGATGTTTTAACTGCATTTTACTTGTGTGAACATTTTTAATGATGCCATTTATGATGATCTCATTAGCTTATTTCTGGTATCAATGATGTGCATACTGGTTCCTGTTGTTTGATCAATTGAGCTACGTGTTTTCTAGATTTTATTGATTTTTTTCAACTAGCCAGCTTTTGATTAAATGGATTTTTTCCATTGTTTTTCTGCTTTATGTGTCTTTGACTTTTGTTGAAATTATTATTATGATTATTATTATTATTTGTCATCTCTGCTTTCCTTGGTTTAATTTGCTTGCTAGTTTCTTAAAGTAGACTTGCGGTCTCTCATGTTCAAACTCATTTCTTTTCTACTGTAGGCACTGAGTGCTACAAATTTCCTCATAAGATGGCATTAAGTGAAGCCCATGGTTTTTTGATATGTTGTGTTTTTACTTTCATTTACTTTGAGTTACTTCTCTTTTGTTTTTTTCTTGACCCCCCAATTATTTAGAAGTGTGCTATTTAGTTTCAAATAGTTGTGGATTTTACAAAGATCTTTCTGTTATTAATTTATAATTTGATTTCACTGTGGTCAGAGAACATGCTTTGTAGGACTAGACTCCTTTTAAGTTTATTGAGACTTGTTTTGTGGCCCAAAATGTGGTCTATCTTAGTAGATGTTTTGTGTGTGTGCGTTCAAAAAGAATGTGCCTCGTGCCACCATTGGGTGGAGCCTGAAGTGGATGCCAGTTGGGTCAAGTGGCCGATGGGGAGATTCAGTCCTTCTGTATTCTCACCGGTTTTCCTTCTATCCATTCCGGGAAGAACAGCCTTGAAGGCTCTGAGTGTAATCTTGGGCTTGTCTGTTTCTTGCAATTCCTCTGTTAAGTGTATGAACTCGCTGCACTGTTATTTCTTGATGGGTAAAAGACCTTCTTTACTCTGTTGAGATTTTTGCTCAGAAACCCACGTGGTCCAGTATTCATGAAGCAATGCCACCTTTCGTTTGACTAGGGGTAATTTGGTATCTATGGTGAAAATCCTTCTACTTTCCACTTATTTTGGGGTCATTATACTTCACAGTTCATACTTTCTATAGATAATTGGGTCTCTCTGTACAGTTGAGACTTGTGACTCTGAAAATCTCTGCCCTTTAATTGAGAGTATTTAGAACATTTACATTTAATGTGATTATGAGATATTTGCTTTCTGTTATTCCTACCTCTGTTTGGTTCTCCCCCACTTTTCTACTTGCTGTTGGATTAGCTGAGTATTTTTAGGATTCTATTTAGTCCCTTTGTGGATTATTAACTGTAACTCCTTTGTAACATTAGTGGGATTTGTAGTATAAATCTTTAACTTATTACAGTCAAATGATCTTCATACACAGTATACTAAGTATGACAAAATACATAGTATCAAACAGTATCAGTATCGATACAGTATCACCTGGTTGTAGGCCACTCCGTACATAGTATGAGAACCTCACAATCGCATGCTTTTGTGTGGTACATGTATTTCTTTATATTGTTATTGTTATATTTTATTGATGTATAAGTTACAGACCACACTCAATACTACTATTTGTTAAAGCTTAAACGATAATTTAGAGGACTTTTTCATATTTATCTATTTGCCTTTTCTTGCGTTCTTTGTTCTTCTGAAACGTCCATCTTCCATGTTTTCCTTTCTGGTTGAGGAAAATGTCCCTGAACACCCATTAAGGATGTTCATTCTGAAACACTTTTGTTTTGGAAAATATATTTTCTGGGTTTACCAGTGGGTTAGTAGATTTTATTTTCCTTGGAGTAATTTACAATGTTGCTCTTTGATTTTTTGCAGCAAGACTATTAACGGCATTTCCATCCTGTTATTTATCTTTTCTTCTGTGGCTGTTTATAAGCTATTTTCTTTCTCCCTTTTTTGGGGGGTATGTACCAGTACTGGGACTAGAACTCGGGGCCTTACCCTATTGCTCAGCTTTCTTGTTCACAACTGGTGATCTACCACCTGAGCCACACCTCCAGTCTGCCATTTTGCTGGTTAATTGGACATGGAATCCTACAGACTTTCCTCTCTAGGCTGGGCTTGAACCATGATCTTCCAGGTCTTAGTCTCCTGAACAGCTGGGATTACAGATGTCTGCCACTGGCACCAGCTTATCACTATTTTTCAGCAGTTTAATCATGCTGTCTCTGGTGCACTATTATATGTTCATTCAGCCAGAGATTTGTTGGGTTTCTTAGATGGGCGATATATACTTTTCACTGTGTGTAGAAATCTTAAAATACCTCTTCTCAGGCCTTTTCTCCACCAATGGAGATGACCACATGACTCTCATTCTGGGCTCTGAGTGTAAGCTTCTGAAGTGTATAGACATTGTGAAGTAGTTCACGCCAGTCAGGACCCAGGCTTGCTTAGTTCCACTCTTGGCTGCCCATGAAGAGGACTGAGTCGAACGTCAGCACTGTTGTCTCTTTGACCTGGTGATGTCATTTTATCTGGGCGTATACCCATTGTGAGATTACTGTGCCATGCAGAGTCCTGTTTCCAGTTCTTGGAGGAACTTCTGCACTGTTTTCTATAATGACTGTACTAACTAATACCTGATCCTTTTTAAATTGGGTACCATATTACAGAATTTACACTGCTGGTTATTGCATGCTTTTACTATGGTTATTATGTGAATTACACTCAACATTCCAAAGTTACAACGTCCTAAATTTGAACTAATAGCAGCTTAACTTCAGTACCATTGACAAGTGTGTGCCATTGCTCTTCTGTTTCGGTTCTTCTCTGGTTTACTGGTGTTTCTTAAATCACATAGAAAAGGAGCTAGGAGTTGCACACCATTGCTGCAGCCACGCTGGTTTCTACCCGAATTGGGCTTTAAAGAAAACATGGGGTAGGTTTCACCTTCGCTTTCTGACTTTACGATGGTGTGAAATGACAGCACTCAACGGAAACCGTCTCAAGTTTTGAATTTTGACTTAAGATACCTCTCATTGACTTTCACACGCTGTAAGTTTGTGTAAGATGATTTGGCATGACTGGAGGCTAACGCGAATGTCTTCCAAAAGTATGTATGATAAAAACATGTAATTAGATGCAATGTAGTTTTATAATTTTGTTATTTATGTATGTTGTATGATCCTTCGATAGTCGCGTAAGGGGTTATGTCCGTCTGTGAGTGCCGTGTGTCTTGGTTCCTAATGTAACGATCCGAGGTCACAGGTCTACGGCCCCCGAGCTCCTCTCCCTTGGGCGTCTGGAGATGTTTGTATTTTGTCCATGCCTATCACACAGCACTCAGCTAAGGGTCGACATAGTACACAGCATTCAGTGCTCGTGTCAGCTTGAGGGGGGAGGCTAGCCCAGGATTGGGAGCCCCGTCCGGGGGGCACCGGCCTCGGCCTTGCTGCAGCACAGAGCTCGGGGAAGGAGGTGTGCTCTGCAGAGCGGACCGAGCTCTCGGGCGCTGGGTTCCCAGTCCCTGGAAGAGGCTCAGAGCCCCCTTTGCCAGTGCCCGGTGACCCCTGCGGGTGCCCCGTGACCTCTGTTGGTACCCTGTGACCTCTGTGAGTGCCCGGTGACCCCTGCGGGTGCCCGGTGACCGCTGTAGATGCCCTATGACCCCCTACAGGTGCTCTGTGACCTCCGGGCAGGAGGTGATGCTGAAGCCTGGCAGCAGCTCTGGCCAAAGACTCCCCAGCCTGGGCTGGAGAGACAGCTAAATGTCAGGGTTCAGGGCAGCCAGGCCTGGCGGCCCGCGCCGGGCTCCGGAGGCGTAGGGAGAGGCTGGGGCCTCTGAGGGCCTCCGGCCGGCCGCAGCCAGGTCCGGGCGGGGCAGCCCGGGCCCGTGTGGGGTGGCCGGTGGCCGGGCCGCCCAGCACCTCTGACGGCCAGTTTCCAGTTTCCTATGGAATGAAAGTGTAAAAGCAGAGCCGTCACTGTCTGCCGCCCCCCGGGGCAGAGCTGCGAGGCCTCTCCCAGACAAACAGCATGCAGGAGGCGTGGCGGTGGGGGCTCAGGGCCCGGCCTCCCTGACCCCTTCGCCCGGTGACCCTGGGCCAGTCCCTTCCGGAGGGGCCTCGGTTTCCCCCTCTGAGAGGAGGTGCTGCAGAAGTGCCCCCAGGCCTCCCAGGCCGATGCTGCCTCGGGTAGTAGAGCTAGTGTGGGAAAGACCAGGCGCAGGGGAGGGGCAGGGGCTGGAGCCGTTCAAGGGAGCTCTGTTTAGCCCGGCCCGAGGCTCCCTGATCCAGCAGCCGGCCTGGGATCCACCCAACCAAATCAGCGCGGGGAAGCCAAGAGCATGAGTAAGGACAGGCCGCGCCATAAACATGTCATCCGCACAAACAGCCCGGCCCCTCTGGGGTCCCCGGCCCTGCGGGGGCGCGCCACGGGGGCCCCTCGGCCGGCCACCACCTCACGCTTGGCCCAGGGTTTCAGAGTGGAGGCCTAAGGGGGGAGCTGGCTGTGGACGAAGGGGCTGGGGGGGAGCCAGAGCCCCAGAAAGCCAGGCGGCCAAGGGAGGCCTGGGGAGGGAGGCCTGGGGAGGGGAGGAGGCCTGGGGAGGGCAGGGGAGGGGAGGGAGGCCTTGGAGGGGAGGCTCGGGGAGGGAGGGATTTCTGGAATGACCCTCACTCTGGATTGGCCACGGCCCTGACTGTCGTCCCCACACGGACCGCGGCCCCGTGGAGGTGGTGGCTCTGTGAGAACTGGCATCCCGTGCCATGGTCCCGTGTCCAGTGTGGCACCAGGGCCAGCCCTGGATGTCCCGGGCTCCAATCCGTGAGCTAACCGCCCCCGGCCTGTGCTCTTCAGTTACAGCAAGAGAAGACGGACTAAAATCAGCTCTGCTCGCCTTCCTCCTGGGACCCCGGGGCTGGGTGCTCTCGCTGGCCGCCCAGGGGCTGGGTGCACGTGCTGGCTGCGCTCGCTGGCCGCCCAGGGCTGAGCGGCGGCTCAGGGAGCTTCTTCCTGCTGCTTACGGCGCGGTGTGCCGTGGTGTGCCGTGGTGTGCCGTGGTGTGCCGTGGTGCGCGGTCGGTCTCACGGTGTCACGGTGGACACACCCAGGCCCGGCTCGCGGACCCGCCCGGCTGTGTGGACCCCTCCGGCGAGCGCGTGTGTACAGCGTACTTTACGCATCCACAATCCCGCCGACGGGCGTTTGTGCTCCTGCTGTTGTGAAAATGGCGGCGATATGCGTCCTGCTGTATGTCTCCCGTGCTTCTTGCTCCTTTCTAGCGCACACCCACGGGAAGCCCGGGGAAGATCACAGAGGAAACACAGACATTTCCTCTGCTCAAAGCCCTTCACTGGTCAAGGTCCAGAACACGGCGTTGCCTGGTAAATACCTGCACCAAGTTGGTGCCAGCGTCCCTCGCCTAATTTCCAACTCATTTCCCCATTGCTAACGAACTCTGAGCCCTTGGGCAAACTCCTGGCCTTCTCTGCCTCTTTCCTGCAGAATCTTAGAACAATAGTCAGGCCAGCCCAGACTTAAGTGATAAGGACATAGACTACCTTTTGAAGGAACATCTTCAAAGCTGCGTGTGTGGAAGCAGATCAGGCCATGTAGTTACTGGGTGATTAATGAGTTCAGACAGCAAATGCAAACAACCCCGCTTGGCATATGGTGCCCTAGAAATACTTGGTATTGTTCTTGTTTTGTAATAAACGTAGCCAATGGCTACTGTTCTTGTTACTGTAATAAATGCTGCCAGTGGTAAAGCTCAGGGTATATCATACCTCAGAGCCTTTGCACATGTCAGTTCTTCTTCTCAGAAAGCCAAAAGGGAAAGGAAGAGAAGGGAAGGAAAGGGAAGAGAAGGGAAGGCCAAGAGAAGGCTGAGGGCAGGGCCGAGCGCCGCGTTAGGCTCCACTGCTTCTCCAGGCCTCTGCTGATCAGCCAAACCATGAGCAAAAGGCCTGGCTGTGCTACCTCTGGCTTGTGGAGTCTCTGCCTTGCTGAACCGAGGGCTTCCCACGGGCTCCAGGCTGCTCCTTCCTGGCCAGGCTAGGAGGAGGGCAGAGTTCCAGCCGGTCTGGAGGTCCTGAGATGGCCCCTTGACACTCAGGCGGAAGTCAAAGTGCAGGATGCAAATGTCGGGGTTCCCTGACCTGGCTCACAGCCACAGAGCAGCCCGAGGCCTCGGCCCGGGCCGGGCTGGGGCGCTATGCGAGACCCTTCTCTGAAAGGCGTCCTTTTCCTTTCTGAACTGGAGGGAGGGAGGGAGCGGGGGCCCAGGGGCCCCTGTCCCCCAGGGCTGGCCCCCCTCGGCCCGCGGTGGAGCCCTCTCACGCATGGCCTCCTCTGCAGCTGCGCGACCCCCAGCCTTCGGGGCGGCGCCTCCCCGCCCTCCCCGCTCTTCGAGGACTGTCCCCGGAGGTGGCTGGGCTCCGGGCGGCTGGCCAGGGCGGCCACCAAGGAGCTGGTCCACACCCCAGGGCGCCCGGGCCCGGCGTGGGGGCGGCGGGGAAAGGCTTGCTCATCCTGCCGGTGGAAACATCCCTGTACTGCCGCCGGGCCGCCCGGTGACTTTCCAAGCATTCCCCTTCCCATTTCTCTTGGGGATCTGGGAACAGGGTGTTAACGGGTGTTCATGCCCTCGCCCCGTTCTGCTCGCCCCCCTCCGTCCCCCGTTCTGCTCGCCCCCCTCCGTCCCCCGTTCTGCTCGCCCCCCCTCCGTCCCCGTTCTGCTCGCCCCCCTCCGTCCCCCGTTCTGCTCGCCCCCCCTCCGTCCCCGTTCCACCCGCCCTCCCCCGGCCCCCGTTCCACCCAGCCCCCCTCCGTCCCCCGTTCTGCTCGCCCCCCTCCGTCCCCGTTCCACCCAGCCCCCCTCCGTCCCCCGTTCTGCTCGCCCCCCCTCCGTCCCCCGTTCTGCTCGCCCCCCTCCGTCCCCCGTTCCACCTGCCCCCCTCCGTCCCCCGTTCTGCCCGCCCCCCTCCGTCCCCCGTTCTGCTCGCCCCCCCTCCGTCCCCGTTCCACCTGCCCTCCCCCGGCCCCCGTTCCACCCAGCCCCCCTCCGTCCCCCGTTCTGCCTGCCCCCCCCTCCGTCCCAGCAGGGCTGTGGCCCTCAGAAGCCAGGCCAAGGCTCCGCTCAGCCTGGAAAGGCACAGACGCAGGGTGAGCCTGCCTTGCCGGGCCCTGACCCCGCGTGGAGCCGGAGGACCATGGTCCAGAAGGAAACCGGCACCCGGCAGTCAGGGAGGGCCTGGATTTGGGGGCCCGGCATTTCCAGCCAGTTGTGTCACCCCGAGAAGTGCAGGCAACCTGAGTCATAGCTCATTCACTGGTGTTGGGGGGTTTGGGGTCTCGGGTGTGGGGACCCCCCCCCCCACTGCACCTCTGTGTGGACAGCAGGCCCGGTGGTGCCTCCCTCCCTCCCCGTCTGTCCGTCTGTCTGTCTGTGTCTTTCTAGGCAAGGGTGGGAGCTGAGGCGGGAGAGTCAAACAGCGCGCCTCGAGCGCCGTCACCGGTGACCTATGACGTCGCACGCAGACGCAGCCCTGGTCCTGGAGGCAGCGGGCAGGGTCGAGGGACGCCATGGGAACCCCGGCGCAGCGTGAGAGTCGGGGTGAGGCTCTTCGGTGGTCAGTCCTCCCCAGCCGGCCTTCAGGAAGGAGTTGCTCTCCCCCGCCCCCTCGCCACCCTTCCCTTTCCAGGCCACATGGGATCTACAGAGCAGACATGGGAAGGGAGGGGGAGCGGGCGGAGCGCAGGAGATGCGCTGGCTGGAGCCCCGGCAGCCGGGTTGGGGTGAGAGGCAGCGTCCGGGCCCGCCCAGGCCACTTTGAAGTGTTGATGACACGTGAGACAAGAGCACGCACTGTAAAGGATCACACGGTTCCCTCCACTCGATGGCTCTGCACGAGGGCGAGAGAGTGCCGTCTGCCACCAAGGACAGTGCACCGCAAACCCTACACAGTCCTTTCCTTAAGAGACACGGATACAGCGCTCTTGGCGCGCACAAACGCGCGTCCCACAGAGGCTGTGCTGCTCTCTGGCGACTGCGTGTGCCTGATTCAAATACACACAATGTGCGCACGGGTGTACACGCGTGTCTGTGTGTGTATGTGGGGGTCTGGTAAAATGGAATTCGCGGTTTAGGATTAATTTGTTCCTGGTTACCTTTATGTTACATCAGATGGACTTTTCCGGGAAATATTTTCTCCCAGTTGCTGTGGAGATGTGCCAACATCTTCCCGCCGAAGTGACTCCCTGCAGGCCTATTTGTTGTGGTGACGGCTACCAAACCGCCTGCAGCTGCCCCGGAGGCTGATCAAAGAGCCCGGGGGTCCCGGGTGTCTCTGCCCCCTCAGCTACCGCCACCAGGGACGGACTGCCGACGCTGGACGGGCTGGGGGAGGACCACGTGAGCCACGCGGCCCGGGGGGAGGGGAAGTGGCTTGGGCCCACCCCATCTTGCCTGCTGTCCGGGTTGGGGGAGGGGTCCGAGCTCCCACCGCTCAGGTGGGCAGATGGGGCGGAGGAGGTGAGGTGGGTCTAGGTGCGCGTGCCCTGGGTCTCTGACGCTGGATCTCGGGTGAGCTGAGACGCCCCGGGGCGGGGTGGAGTGGGGGGGACTGGACGGGGTGGCCAAACAGCGTCCGCCAGTTCCTGCAGCTGTCAGACCAAAACTCCAGCCCCATCACGCCGCTCACAGTCCATTTGGGAGGACACACTCGGGCCTGTCTGGGGAGCCACGTAAACATGGCCAACGCTGAGACGCCTTGGGTCAGGCTCTTGAAAGCGGGCCTCCTCCCTCCCGTCACGGGCTGAGCGCGCTGCCCGGAGGCTGTCAGGGCCTGGGCTTTGAAGTGAGACCCAAGTCACAGTCTCGACCTGCCCTCGAGTCCAGCCAGCTTCCTCTTCCTCTCTGAGTTCTGGCTTCCTCCTCTGTGAAGTGGGAAACCTCCACCTGCCAGACGGAGGCAGACACAGCTCTGCTCCCAGAACAGAAGTTCCCCGGGGCTGTGCCAGGCAATGCCTAATGCCTGTGGAATAAATGAGGACGAACTTAATAAGTCTCCAACACAGGGGCGCAGGGATTCCACCAGCCCGCCGGGACTCCGCAGGTCTTTTTGTTATTATTAGGATTATCTTAACTTCTGCCTCTAGGCCATATCAGCGAAAATCCTGAGGCTGGTTCCAGAGAATCCACGCCACCTCACGGCCGCTCAGAAGCTTAGCAAAACTAGGACAGCACCCAAGGCTGGAACACAAGTTAAGGCTGAATTGCACTGGGTGCGCTTGGGTTAGAAGCAAGTTGGGGGTGCGCCGTGTGGAGCCACCTGCCCAGGGCAGCCGGGCCCACAGGGGAAGGGGAGAGGAAAGGGGCCCCGAGCAGCACAGGGCAGCCCGCTCTGCCGCAGACAGGGGAAGAGCGACCATCCTGAGAGGTAGCTGTTTGTGAGAAAACCGAAGCCCAGAGAGGCTGGAGACGCGCCCAGGCCCGCTCGGACGCCAGTGCGGAAGTCGGGGTAGCACCGCCTCGCGCACCTGCCCGCGTTCCCGCCGGAGCTTTCTAAGAGGCCGTGAGCCTCGCAGCAGGCTTGAGCCGGGGTTGGCAGGGAAGCGGGGGCGTGGATGGCCAAGAGGCCCCGGCGTGGCTGGGGGACGCGTCTGGACTCCTCACGCGCTCTCCGTGGCCCTCATCCGTGTCCAGTCGCTCGCCTTTCTTCAACGTTCCAAAATTCCAACCATGCTGTTGCGAGGGTTTGCAAGTTCTTCATGCGCTCCTGGATTAATGTTGGTTGTTTCAGGTCAGAAACAACTTGGCTTGGTTCGGCCTGCCTGAGACGGGGCTCAGGCATCCCCATCCTGGTCTGTCTGTCCGTGGGGAGTCTGTCCATGCTCTCCACTGGCTTGGGCCTGGCGTGTCAGCCTGCTGGTCAGCCTCTCCGCGCGCTCGTTTGACCAGGTAGCCTCTCGGACATCAGTCAGCTTGTCCGTGGCCAGTGAGTTGGTGGAGGAACCCCCCGCACCCCCCCGCAGCCAGGATCCCCCCCTGCACCCCCCCGCAGCCAGGAGGACCCCCCCGCACCCCCCCCCGCAGCCAGGATCCCCCCCTGCACCCCCCCGCAGCCAGGACCCCCCCTGCACCCCCCCCCGCAGCCAAGAGGACCCCCCCGCACCCCCCCGCAGCCAGGATCCCCCCCTGCACCCCCCCGCAGCCAGGAGGACCCCCCTGCACCCTCCCGCAGCCAGGATCCCCCCCTGCACCCCCCCGCAGCCAGGAGGACCCCCCCGCACCCCCCCGCAGTCAGGACCCCCCGCACCCCCCCCGCAGCCAGGACCCCCCCCGCACCCCCCCACAGCCAGGACCCCCCCGCACCCCCCCCGCAGCCAGGACCCCCCCGCACCCCCCCCCGCAGCCAGGACCCCCCCGCACCCCCCCCCGCAGCCAGGACCCCCCCGCACCCCCCCCGCAGCCAGGACCCCCCCCGCACCCCCCCCTGCAGCCAGGACCCCCCCTGCACCCCCCCCTGCAGTCAGGACCCCCCGCACCCCCCCCGCAGCCAGGACCCCCCGCACCCCCCCCGCAGCCAGGACCCCCCGCACCCCCCTGCAGTCAGGACCCCCCGCACCCCCCCCCCCGTAGCCAGGACCCCCCGCACCCCCCCCTGCAGCCAGGACCCCCCCGCACCCCCCCCTGCAGCCAGGACCCCCCCTG
Source organism: Dipodomys merriami (assembly GCF_024711535.1). Taxonomy (NCBI): domain Eukaryota; kingdom Metazoa; phylum Chordata; class Mammalia; order Rodentia; family Heteromyidae; genus Dipodomys; species Dipodomys merriami. The sequence goes on along the minus strand of NW_027206530.1, from coordinate 286,388 downwards.
CACCCCCCCCTGCAGTCAGGACCCCCCGCACCCCCCCCCCCCCCCCGCAGCCAGGACCCCTTCCAGCTGGTGAGCTCAGTCCTCACCTGAGTCAGGAGGGTGGAGGGGGACGTTCATTTCCTTCGTGGTAAGGGCCTTTGAAGGGCTCTGTCAATCCTTGGAAACTTTCGATCAGAAGCACCAGAGTGAAAACAGGCTCATCACTCTAAATTACCAGCAGCCGGCCTGAGTTCTCACTCTCTTTTTTCTCAGATGTTTTAAAATTCAGCCCCATGTTTCCCTTCTCGCCGGCCTCCTCCCTCTGCTGTCATCCGGGGGAGCATGTGACTTCATCCGCGACTCACCATGCCAACAGGGGCTGCCAAGCCCCGTCAAGAACTGAGTCACCACCCGGAGAGGAGACTGGGGGGGCGCAGCTCCAGACCCCGGCTTCGGGCCTTGGGCCTCTGCTCGGGAGCGCACGACTCCAAGACTCAGTCATCCGCCCAGCTCCTGGGGCCATTTTGCACTCTGTAGGACGGGTGGACAGTTCACCCCCGAAAGCACGGAGGAGCTGTTCTCCGTGGGCTCTGCTTCCTTCCTTCCGGGGGAGGCCCAGGCTGCTTCGTATTCCAAGCAGATTTGCTAATGTCTGAAACAGCTGGCAAGATTCTGAGCCCCGGGACACTTGAGTTCTATACCAGCCCGGGCAGAGGGGGCGCGGGCTCGCGACCCTCCGCCTCCCGCCTGCCCCCAGCTGCTCTTTCCAGGTCCTCACAGCCACGGCCTTTCCCCACCTCGGGCTCCGTCCCCACTCACTGGCCCCAGCACGGGGCGCTGGTCCAACGCAAGAACAGGCCCTCACGGGGCGGACGATCCCGCAGGTTCAGGCGCTCTCCCGGGCGGCCCCCCGGGGCCACACAAAGCGGTTGATTCACAGTCCAGGTGGTCAGCAAAACGAGGGACTGGTGTGGGGCTACGGCGTGAGGAGGCTGGGGCCTGCCCGCCCTCCCGGAGGCTGCCATCCAGGCAGTCAGCCGTCCATGAAATGATGACACCAAACACTCCTTCATCTCTAAGACAGGAAGGAAAACAGGTCTGTGTGAGAGAGAAGGTAGCAAGGTCTGGTGTGGAGCTGGCTCGGGGCCGAGGGGCTGGCTGGTGGCGCCGGGTCCCTCCACAGGGAGGAGGAGGAAGATGAAGAGTCATTGCGGCCGAGTGAGGAGGGAGCGTCTCTGTTCACCCGTTCACGGGGCGCACGCGCGCGTGCACACACATAGTGCACACACATACATTCACTTCTTCCTTCGCCCAGGCATTCAACACACGCCAGCGCCATGCGCGTCACTGAGTAGCAGTAACCAGTGGCCCGCGGAACCCACAGCGAAGCTGTGCCTGGCTCCGGTGCGCGAATTCCTTCTCCTCTCTTAACCAGGCCTTGCGCGCAGTTGCGGCTCTTTTGGTTTTCCAAAGCCCTGCAACCAGCTCGCCGTCTCCTGCCGCACGGAACGGTGGGGCGTTAGGAAGGGGAGGCCTTGGGTCGGGGGTTGGAGCTGGCCTCCGGCTTTCTACCTCTGCACACACGGTAGGAGCGCAAAGAAAACTTCCTCAGAGCACACGCGCTCCATTCTCCACCTGCACGGCACTCCCACATCTCCGACTTTGCACAAACAGATGTCCCGGGTGGAAGACCTTTATTCGCCCTGGCATCCATTCCCAAGTCACGGCAAGGGTCGCCCCAGCCGATCCAGAACTCCTCTCTGGGGCCTTACCCATGCCCGCCACAGAAACTGTTGGGCTGTGATGAGCCGCCCCTCCAGGGCCCGGGAGCGCCCCACGCGCTCTCCTGTGCAGGGAGTGTCACGTCGGGCGTGGGGCGGAGCTGTGTCCTGTGCGTGGCTCACCGCAGCCCCGTTCAGCCCAGTATAACATGAGATGCATGCAATCTAGAAGTTGCTCTGGAAAAAGCGAGGAGTCAGGCAAATCAATTTTAGTGATACATTAAAAAATTATGTCCAAACACTGTGGTGTCAATGTACAGCCAGTATGGAAGTCATTAACGAGATCTTCCTCGGGTCTTTTGATGGGGCCTTGGGAACCCGGCAAATGGACTCTCGCATCTCGACTCAGACGCTAGGATTTCACTGTGAACGCTCCATGTTTATTGACTCCCTCAAGCGTACAGGGAGAACCAGATGCACAGTCCCAAGTTGTGCCAAGCACACATGCAAGTTTTCCAGCGACAGGATTGTCTGTTGTTAAGCTCAAGTTAATGTAGAAAAGTGAACAGTTGAGTCACTTCGTGGCACTGAGTTCTATGCACTTGGGGGCCCTGTGGCTCCGGTGATGAGTTGAAGGGCAGATGTAGAGGAGTTCTGGGGTTTGGAACCGAGAATTCTACACTTGGCTGGAACTGGACCCAGGAGGGAAGTGCTCTGGGTCTGAGGCTCGTGACTGGTGGTGTGTGAACAGTGTGGGGCTCACTGATCCGTGGCTACCCCGTGAGCACCACTTTCCAATAGGCCAGGCTGGCCGTGGTGACCGGCAGGCCCTGGCACTTTCTGGAAGGGCCTGGTGGCATCAGAGGAGCCTGCGAGGCTGTGGCTCAAATTCACGGGAGAAGAGACCGAGGCGGGGGTGGGGGACGAGCGTGGAGGAAGGCTTCCCGTGGCGGGCTGTGAGCCGGGCCGGGCAGCGTCCCCTCTGCCAGGCACGGGAGCCCGCTTGCAGACTGAGCAGCCACGTCCTAGGCCCGGGGCCCCTCTCCCTCGAGGGAGGGAGCTGCACGATGCTGCCGGTTCACGGCCAGCAGCCGTCCTGGGCACCGACCCTGCCCGAGGAGACACGAGAACGAGAGAGCAGGGCCCGGGCCACTGGCGTTCCCAGCTCAGCCCGGAGGCCGGGCGGCCTCACTCTGCGGCTAGGCCATTGTTCTGTGTGTGAGAGAGAGGAGAATGTGCGTGAATGTGTGCACGCATGTGTAAGAGCATGAGAGAAAGTAACGTGTGAGTGTGGACCTGAAGTATGAGCATGTCACGGCGAATAGATGTGTGCTGATGTGCGTGTGGGTGCGTGTGCATGTGTGTAAGCTCGTGAGATAGAGGCTGTGTGTGTGTGAGTCTGAGCAGGCCTGTGATAGTATGAGCGCACCTCAGTGTGTGTGTACATGGTGTATATGAGTGGGTGCACATGTGGTGTTTGTGTGCAAGTGTGAGTAGGTGTGTGCATATGTGTGTGAGTCATGTGGGTGCACAAGCAGGTAAGTGTGTGTGTGTGTGGATGTGCGGCTTTAGAAATGAGTGTGAGCGTGTGCATATGCACAAGTGTGTGAGCGTGAGCGTATGCACAGTGTGATAGTGTGTGAGCGTGTGCATATGCACAAGTGTGTGACAGTGTGTGAGCGTGTGCGTATGCACAAGTGTGTGACAGTGTGTGAACGTGTGCGTATGCACAAGTGTGTCAGTGTGTGAGCGTGAGCGTATGCACAAGTGTGTGATAGTGTGGGAGCATGCATATGCACAAGTGTGTGATAGTGTGTGAGTGTGTGCGTATGCACAAGTATGTGATAGTGTGTGAGCGCGAGCGTATGCATAAGTGTGTGATAGTGTGTGAGCGCATGTGTATGCACAAGTGTGTGATAGTGTGGGAGCGTGTGTGTATGCACAGTGTGTTAGTGTGTGAGTGTGAGCGTATGCACAAGTGTGTGATAGTGTGTGAGCGTGTGTGTAAGCAGTGTGTGATAGTGTGTGAGCGTGAGCATATGCACAAGTGTGTGATAGTGTGGGAGCGTGTGTGTATGCACTGTGTGTGATAGTGTGGGAGCGTGTGTGTATGCACTGTGTGTGATAGTGTGTGAGCGTGTGTATGCACAAGTGTGTGATAGTGTGAGCATGTGTGTATGCACAAGTGTGTGATAGTGTGTGAGCGTGAGCGTATGCACAAGTGTGTGATAGTGTGTGAGCGTGAGCGTATGCACAAGTGTGTGATAGTGTGTGAGCGTGAGCGTATGCAGTGTGTGGTAGTGTGTGAACGTGTGCGTATGCACTGTGTGTGATAGTGTGTGAGCATGTGTGTATGTACTGTGTGTGATAGTGTGTGAGCGTGTGTATGCACAAGTGTGTGAACGGGTGCGTATGCACAAGTGTGTGATAGTGTGTGAGTGTGAGCGTATGTACAAGTGTGTGATAGTGTGTGAGTGTGAGTGTGAGTGTGAGTCTGTGCCCACATTGGCTGGGGAAGGCCAGAGCGGCCTCACCTCCATGTGAATCTGTCCGCGCGTGGCTGAGTGTACGCGTGCCACAGACATGGTGAGCGGCGCTGGGAGGGTGACCCCTCACATATGGACATCTGCCTCTCAAGGATGAGGGAAAACGAGGAGGCAAAATGGAGACCCCAGCCCATGCAGCCCATGTGTGAGCATGCTGGAGACTACCGCTCCAGAGTGAGGGGAAGGAGGGGAGCGGAGGGGAGGAGATGGAGGGGGAGCGGAGGGGAGGAGATGGAGGGGGAGAGGAGATGGAGGGGGAGCAGAGGAGAGGAGATGGAGGGGGAGCAGAGGAGAGGAGATGGAGGGGGAGCGGAGGAGAGGAGATGGAGGGGGAGCGGAGGGGAGGAGATGGAGGGGGAGAGGAGATGGAGGGGGAGGGGAGATGGAGGGGGAGCGGAGGAGAGGAGATGGAGGGGGAGCGGAGGGGAGGAGATGGAGGGGGAGCGGAGGAGAGGAGATGGAGGGGGAACGGAGGGGAGGAGATGGAGGGGGAGCGGAGGAGAGGAGATGGAGGGGGAGAGGAGATGGAGGGGGAGGGGAGATGGAGGGGGAGCGGAGGAGAGGAGATGGAGGGGGAGCGGAGGGGAGGAGATGGAGGGGGAGCGGAGGAGAGGAGATGGAGGGGGAACGGAGGGGAGGAGATGGAGGGGGAGCGGAGGAGAGGAGATGGAGGGGGAGAGGAGATGGAGGGGGAGCAGAGGAGAGGAGATGGAGGGGGAACGGAGGGGAGGAGATGGAGGGGGAGCGGAGGAGAGGAGATGGAGGGGGAGAGGAGATGGAGGGGGAGCAGAGGAGAGGAGATGGAGGGGGAGCGGAGGGGAGGAGATGGAGGGGGAGAGGGGGAGAGGAGATGGAGGGGGAGTGGAGGGGAGGAGATGGAGGGGGAGCTGAGGGGAGGAGATGGAGGGGGAGAGGGGGAGAGGAGATGGAGGGGGAGAGGGGGAGAGGAGATGGAGGGGGAGCGGAGGGGAGGAGATGGAGGGGGAGGGAGGATGGGGAGATGGAGGGGGAGAGGGGGAGAGGAGATGGAGGGGGAGTGGAGGAGAGGAGATGGAGGGGGAAAGGGGGAGAGGAGATGGAGGGGGAGAGGGAGAGAGGAGATGGAGGGGGAGAGGGGGAGAGGAGATGGAGGGGGAGAGGGGGAGAGGAGATGGAGGGGGAGAAGAGATGGAGGGGGAGCGGAGGAGAGGAGATGGAGGGGGAGCAGAGGGGAGGAGATGGAGGGGGAGAGGAGGGGAGGAGATGGAGGGGCAGTGGAGGAGAGGAGATGGAGGGGGAGAGGAGGGGAGGAGATGGAGGGGGAGAGGAGGAGAGGAGATGGAGGGGGAGAGGAGAGGAGATGGAGGGGGAGGGGAGGAGAGGAGATGGAGGGGGAGGGGAGGAGAGGAGATGGAGGGGGAGCGGAGGGGAGGAGATGGAGGGGGAGAGGAGGAGAGGAGATGGAGGGGGAGGGGAGGGGAGGAGATGGAGGGGGAGAGGAGGAGAGGAGATGGAGGGGGAGGGGGGAGAGGAGGAGAGGAGATGGAGGGGGAGTGGAGGAGAGGAGATGGAGGGGAAGTGGAGGAGAGGAGATGGAGGGGAAGTGGAGGAGAGGAGATGGAGGGGGAGGGGAGGAGAGGAGGAGAGGAGATGGAGGGGGAGAGGAGGGGAGGAGATGTAGGGGGAGAGGAGGAGAGGAGATGGAGGGGGAGGGGGGAGAGGAGGAGAGGAGATGGAGGGGGAGGGGAGGAGAGGAGATGGAGGGGGAGGGGAGGAGATGGAGGGGGAGGGGAGGAGAGGAGACGGAGGGGGAGGGGAGGAGGGGAGACGGAGGGGGAGGGGAGGAGAGGAGACAGAGGGGGAGGGAGGATGGGGAGATGGATGGGGAGGGAGGATGGGGAGATGGAGGGGGAGGGAGGATGGAGAGATGGAGGGGGAGGAAGGATGGGGAGATGGAGGGGGAGGGAGGATGGGGAGATGGAGGGGGAGGGAGGATGGGGAGATGGAGGGGGAGGGAGGATGGGGAGATGGAGGGGGAGGGAGGATGGGGAGATGGAGGGGGAGGGAGGATGGGGAGATGGAGGTGGGGGAGGATGGGGAGATGGAGGGGGGGAGGATGGGGAGATGGGGGGGAGGATGGGGAGATGGAGGGGGAGGGAGGATGGGGAGATGGAGGGAGGGAGGATGGGGAGATGGAGGGGGGGGAGGATGGGGAGATGGAGGGGGGGAGGATGGGGAGATGGAGGGAGGGAGGATGGGGAGATGGAGGGGGGGGAGGATGGGGAGATGGAGGTGGGGGAGGATGGGGAGATGGAGGGGGGGAGGATGGGGAGATGGGGGGAGGATGGGGAGATGGGGGGGAGGATGGGGAGATGGAGGTGGGGGAGGATGGGGAGATGGAGGGGGGGAGGATGGGGAGATGGGGGGAGGATGGGGAGATGGGGGGGAGGATGGGGAGATGGAGGGGGAGGGAGGATGGGGAGATGGGGGGGAGGATGGGGAGATGGAGGGGGAGGGAGGATGGGGAGATGGAGGGGGGGAGGATGGGGAGATGGGGGGGAGGATGGGGAGATGGAGGGGGAGGGAGGATGGGGAGATGGAGGGGGGGGAGGATGGGGAGATGGAGGGGAGGGAGGATGGGGAGATGGGGGGAGGATGGGGAGATGGAGGGGAGGGAGGATGGGGAGATGGGGGGGAGGATGGGGAGATGGAGGGGGGGGAGGATGGGGAGATGGAGGGGAGGGAGGATGGGGAGATGGAGGGGGAGGGAGGATGGGGAGATGGGGGGGAGGATGGGGAGATGGAGGGGAGGGAGGATGGGGAGATGGGGGGGAGGATGGGGAGATGGAGGGGGGGGAGGATGGGGAGATGGAGGGGGAGGGAGGATGGGGAGATGGAGGGGGAGGGAGGATGGGGAGATGGAGGGGGAGGGAGGATGGGGAGATGGAGGGGGAGGGAGGATGGGGAGATGGGGGGGGAGGATGGGGAGATGGAGGGGGAGGGAGGATGGGGAGATGGAGGGGGAGGGAGGATGGGGAGATGGAGGGGGAGGGAGGATGGGGAGATGGAGGGGGAGGGAGGATGGGGAGATGGAGGGGGAGGGAGGATGGGGAGATGGAGGGGGAGGGAGGATGGGGAGATGGAGGGGGAGGGAGGATGGGGAGATGGAGGTGGGGGAGGATGGGGAGATGGAGGGGGAGGGAGGATGGGGAGATGGAGGTGGGGGAGGATGGGGAGATGGAGGGGGGGAGGATGGGGAGATGGGGGGGAGGATGGGGAGATGGAGGGGGAGGGAGGATGGGGAGATGGAGGTGGGGGAGGATGGGGAGATGGAGGGGGGGAGGATGGGGAGATGGGGGGGAGGATGGGGAGATGGAGGGGGAGGGAGGATGGGGAGATGGAGGTGGGGGAGGATGGGGAGATGGAGGGGGGGAGGATGGGGAGATGGGGGGGAGGATGGGGAGATGGAGGGGGAGGATGGGGAGATGGAGGTGGGGGAGGATGGGGAGATGGAGGGGGGGAGGATGGGGAGATGGGGGGGAGGATGGGGAGATGGAGGTGGGGGAGGATGGGGAGATGGAGGGGGGGAGGATGGGGAGATGGGGGGAGGATGGGGAGATGGAGGGGGAGGGAGGATGGGGAGATGGAGATGGTTCTCAGCGCGGCTGGTTGAAGCACCTCCCCTCTCTGTGGAGCCGGGCGCCCCGTGGCTGGACGGACACGTCAGAAGTGCCATGTGCTGGTGGCCACTTACCCCGGCTCTGAGGGCGAGGGCGTCTTGGCTCTGGCCAGCAGGCTTTCTCTCTCTCGTGGTCACGGTGGCAGTGAACCGGGGCGAGTCGGAACGCGGTGCTGTCCTGCCTGCCTGACCGGTTCCGGGCAGGACAAGGGCCTGCGGAGGAGGGTGCCCACGGCCGCGGGCGTGGCGGCGTGACCAGGACCCTCCCAGGGACGCCTCTCCACCTGCACGCCGGCGGCCGCAAACCACCAGGAAAGCTGGGAAAAGCTCAGAGGCGCCAGCCTGGTTCAAACCCGGGAACTGGGTTTCGGGGTGTGGGCTTGGGTCCCGTGCATTGCATTCCCTCCAAGTGGCCGCTGGCTCTGTGCTCTGGTCAAGGCCCACAGCCACCAGGGGGCTGAGGAAGAAGAGGCCTTGGGGAACAGCAGCGGGCCACCTTCCGCCACGTGGATGAACCCACAGGAAAGGGTATGGCCGGCCCACCACCATCTTCCTTTGCAACGTCACACCTCTGCAGCCCACAGCGGTACAGCCCTCCCCTGCCCCCGCCCCGCGCCAGGTGCCGGGACTTCTGCCCACCTATGGAACGCCATTCCAGAACTCCACAGGGCACCAGTCTGCAGCACACGGGGCGGGGGCGCCCGGACCCACGGCACTGTGTCACCGCAGCGGGTCACAGCGCCCTGCCAGCACATCCACGCCGGGGTCAGGACACAGAGACCCCGACAGGACACCTGCTCGCCATCCGTCCGTCCACACCGGGGACAGAAGTCTGGCCGTTCAGTGTAGGGTATCTCTGTGTCCATAGGCACGTGTGTCCTCCAGAGCGTCTATGACATGACATTACCTAGATAAACTGCAAATTCATAGGACTCTGTATTATCGACCATCTGTGGTGCACTCATCTGTAGAAGGCGCTCGGCGCTGGGGGAGATGATGCCCGTGTGTTCCAGCCAGAGAGCACCGCGGGGAGGGAAGAGGTGGCCCTGACGGGTCGGGGACACACGGCAGATGTCCCCATCTGTTAGATGTCTGTGGCAGGGCGACGGGTGTTGTGTTGTTTCTTGTACTTGTGGGTGCGCTGAGCTCTTCAATGGTGCGTGCAGAGCAAGCCAGCATTAGAGGAACTGGAGCCGTGGAGTCCATCCAGGCGAGGAAGCAGGAAGGTCCTTGTGGCTCTGGGGTTGAGTCCCAGGGGCCACACACAGGTTCGGCGGTGGAGGCCGGGTCTTTTCACAGAGACAGTTACCTGTTTGCATCTGCTTCCTGGATGCTGACCTCTCACCTCTGTCCTCTCCAAACGTCTCCCTCAGCGGAGGACACCAGATAGAGGGAGGTTCGCCATGACTCCCTCCAGCAGAAGTCCGACCCCTGCTCGGACACTTAATCTATTTCAGATTAATCTGAATAGACACTGAATTAAATGAGCAATCATCATCCGGAAACAGGTGTTGTGTCCTGGAACCCGGGGACATAGCATCGAAGGACACCGGGAAGGGCCAGGCGGTGGGAGGCCTGGCTCCAGCGGTGCCCTGTGCCGCTGGCCCTCGCTGGCCCTCGCTGGCCCTCGCTGGCCCTGGCTGGCCCTGGCTGGCCCTCGCTGGCCCTGGCTGGCCCTCGCTGGCCCTCGCTGGCCCTGGCTGGCCCTGGCTGGCCCTTGCTGGCCCTCGCTGGCCCTGGCTGGCCCTCGCTGGCCCTCGCTGGCCCTGGCTGGCCCTGGCTGGCCCTCGCTGGCCCTCGCTGGCCCTGGTCTCCATGGGCTCTCAGCGCCAGCCTCGGGCCGGCAGACTTCAGATCAGACCCGCTGGGCCGGGCCACAGCTGCATGCGTAGGAGCTCCATGCGCTCTGTGCCCCAGCCCAGTTATCTTTGTCCCCCACCCGCAGACTTTCTCAGTAGCACAGCTGGAGAATCCAGTGAGCTACCAGATGCATCCGCTGACCGCGTGCGGGTAGACACGGGTGGCTCTTCTCCCCCCTGGCATCCCAGGACAAGGGCATACTCCATTTTGTTCACCCTTCCAGGACGGTGGATGGTGCATCCTTCCAGAGGCTGAATGTTGGCTCCACGTCAGGCTGGTCCGGTCAGCCCGGGGAGGTCCGTCTATGGGGAAGGGCAGGAGTTCTGGCCACTAGAGAAGGGGGGCCCCTTCTCCACCCCAGTCCTGATCTGAGGACCGAGAGAGCATCCGCCGAGGCCGGCGTGCGGGGCCCGGCTGGCTTCGTGCTCCCGCGCCCTGGCTCCGTGTACCACCGCGAGCAGCAGAACGGTTTCCTCACAAATAAACAAGGTCTTGGGTTTCGCGTTCGGGAGGCGATGACAGAGGAGGCCTGGGGCTCTCCACGTTATCTGCACCGGTCCTGCCAAGTCCCCCCTGCCGCCAGCAGGGGCTGAGCGCAGAGAGGAAGGAGGCGGGGCGCGAGCACATTCTTGGGTCGTGGAGTCACTGTCTGGCGGCTGGCCCGGGGCCGTCCCTCGCTCCGGCCGTGGGCGCTGGGCATCTCCAGAGCCCCCGCCCGGCCGGGCAGGTGTGGCAGCTGGGCTGGCCCTGCTAGGCAGCGGGGCTGGGAGGCGTTGGCAAGCAGGAGAGGCAGCTCCTTCCTGGCCCCGGTGGCCTGTCCTGCCTGTCCTGGGTGAATTCTCAGCCCAGTGTCCCCCATTCAGGGCCTGTCCCATCCTGGGACACACCCCAAGGACAAAGCTCGGGATCGCGCCGGCCCACAGCTGGCTCCCTGCACGGGGAAGCCACGGCCCCCGCCAAGCCACGGCCCTGGAACACGGGGCAGAAGACACCAGACCCACAGGCGTGCCACACCGTCTGGCTCTGAACCAGACCGCTGTGGTCTCCCACAGCCAGGCAGAGGGGCCGCAAAGGCCTGTGACCGTCCGGAGACAAAGGCTTCATGAGGTGTCCTGGACAGCAGGGCGGCGGCGGGCAGGGCCGGCTGGAGAGTGCCACCTGCAGGGTCAGCTGGGAGGGCTCGGCCTCCGGTTCCCCCCCCCCCCCCCGGCCACGCTCCCGTGTCCCTGGGCGGCCTGGCCCGGCCACGCTCCCGTGTCCCTGGGCGGCCTGGCCCGGCCACGCTCCCGTGTCCCTGGGCGGCCCGCGGATCCCCCCTACCTCGGAAACTCTTGTCACCCGCCGGCAGGTGGCCGCCGTACCGCTGGGGCCCAATGTTCCACCAGTTTTTCCTGGCACCCCGGGCCCGGGCGGCTCAGGAAAGCTACTGTAGTGAGAAGTGAGGTCAGCATAGGTTTCCATTGACTCGGAGGAGCAAAACAAAAACAAACACGCTTGCTACTGAATGTGCTTTTCATTCCGCAGGATCCCTCCCGGAAGGCCTCCCGGGTGTCCCCGGCCCGTCTCCGGGGGCACGGAGGGCCCTGGTGGTCTTTGCCGCCGGGTGGCGGGCGGTTTGGGAGCCTCTAGCACCCAGGGCGGCGAGATGGCCGACGGACAGGGAGCGAGGGGCAGGGTATGTCTGCGTCGCCATCGGGGGGCCAGGCAGCTGCTGGTATCTGGGTTTTGGCCCAGCTGTCTATGGCCTCAGACACAGCCCCCTACTTTCCAGTCCTGAACTCTCCTACTCTGTCTTCAAAGCCCAGTTTGCCTTCCCCAGATGTTCAGGCTGAGCTTGCCTGCCCTCCCGTGCCGCCACCTGGCCGGACTCCCGGGACCACCACGGAGAGCCCCCGGCTTGGGACAGCTGAGTGACTGGATGGGGTGGGAGAGAGACCCCCACTCTGCAGGGTGTTAGACGGAGGGGCGTCGGCTGGGGCCCGGCTGGGGCGGCATGACCGCACTGAGTGGGGGGAAGGAGAAGGGCTAGGCCGGGGCGGGCTGGACACTGCCCTTCTGGTGTCACGCTCAGGCCGAGATGGGGAGCAGGCGGCCAGCTCCCAGACGCTGTGCACACACCCCAGCTCTGCGTTCCAGCCTCGGCCCAGTCCCCTCCTCAAGAGCCAGGAGGTCACGGCTCTGCCTGCTGGAACTTTCTGAGCCTCAGTTTCCTTTTCATGAAATGGGTCATGCATGAGATCTGCATGCTGGGCGCTTGGCTCCGTGTACACAGACCCTTGCTCCCCTCCTCTCCTCCCTCCCTCCCTCCCTCCCTCCCTCCCTCCCTCCCTCCCTCCGGCCCTCCCGCCCTCCCTCCCACAGGGGCTGAGAAGCCACGCCCTCGGCCGGCGTCCCTCAGGAAAGGGCTGCCCAGCCGAGTCCTGGTGCCCAGTGGTCAGCCCTGTCCCTGCGTGTGTGTCCACAGCCGCCTCATCACCCCGCCATGGATGGCTTGGGTCGGGCAGGTGTGGGCTGGCTGCCTGCCCCGGCCCCCGGCCCCCTCCAGACAGGCAGGGAGGGGAAACCTGACTTCATTTATTTTTACACCAGAGAGGGTGGCGGGCAGAGTGGAGGGCACCGGCGGGGCGGGGAGCGCAGGGCACGCGGCGGGGACCCCAGCCTCTCTGTGCTCTGACCAAGGACGTAGGAGAGCGGCAGCATCTGCAAACCTCGCCCACGGGCTCAGGCCCGGGGAGGAGGGCTTGCAGGAGGGCGAGCGGGCCTGGGCGCGGGCCGCAGGTGGAGCGCTCTTCCTCCCCGTTCCCGTGTCAACGTCACCGATAAATTACTCCCCTGCACAGACAGAGCATTTTTCTTTATGAATCATGCAGGGTCCGCCTCCAGCCTCACTGTGCATAAAACAACAAATCAGGAGAAATTTGACTAGACCCAAGAGGGAAATTTCCATCCATCACAAGCGGAAAGCGCGGGCGCTGCCGGGAGAGCCCTGGCAGCCCGAGGGGGCAGGGGCAGCCCGGCGCCTGGATCCGAGTTGAGGAGCAGGAGAGACACCCGGGGACGGCGGGGCACCCGGTGCTGGGGTCCCGAGCCCTCGCCCAGAAGCGCCCAAACCTCGCAGGCTCCTGGGACCAGCAGAGCACACGGGGCCCCGCCAATCTTTGTAGATTCGAACCCTTGCTGCCCGCCAAGCGCCCCCGCTGCCGCACATGCCGATAACCTCCATAACCCTTCCCATGGAGCCCAGATTCTTCCACAATGCCGTGGCTCTGTCACCGGTGCCCTGAGCCACAGTCACGGGGTGCTGGGAGCCCCCAGTGGGTCTGTCCCCCGCCCCCAGGCCAGGCCCAGCCCCCACAGGTGCCCGGGGGCTGCAGCTTCTCTTTGGGATCAGGGCTCCTGTGTGTGGGGGTCTCGGCTCTCAGCAGTGATCAGGGAGAGCCCAGGGCGGGGCTGGTACGCAGGGCTGCTGGGCCTGGTACCCCGGCCACCTGCCACCTCAGCCGCCCGCTGCCCGCCGCCCGCCACCCCCGCTGCTCAGCCCCGCCGCCCCGACCGCCCGCCACCCACGCGGCGGGGTCTGTCTCTGTGGAATGTGGGATGCGCCGAGGATGGACTGGTGTCATGAGGGCTCGTGGTTCGGGGAGTCAAGGTGAATGGTGGAACCCCAGGGGGTCTTCACAGACAAGATCAGCAGAGAGCGGCCCCGAAGACGCTCCAGCGATGCTTCCTGTAGAAAATGGAGGCCCGCAGGGGCCAGAACCCAGACTTCAGAGCCAATACAACCAGAAAGGTTTTCCAGAGAGAGCATCTCCTCCCGAGGACCGGAGGCCGGCGGTGACATGGGAAAGCAGAGGCCGGGACCCGGGGTCGCCTGCTGGTCAGTTCCCCACTCAGCAGGCCGGCCGGCCTCCTGCTGCATGGAGACCTTCGAAACCGTCAGCCACAATAACCCTCCCCTTTAAGTTGCTCACCACAGGCGTTTTGTTACTGGGAGAGACAGCCGAGCGCGTAACGGGGTGCGGTCACGGTGGACTGCCACGGGGTCCTCTATTTTAATTATTTATTTTTAATTCTACACGGAACATAACACAGCCCCCCCCCTCCCCGAGCCCTAGAACACTCTCGCCAATTTGTATCTGTTGCCCTGACTTTGTTTCCCCTTAAAGGGAATCTCTGTTTCCAGTTTCCTGAGGATCATTTTCTTGCTTTGGGAGCGCGTACACTTAGGATTTTTCAGATACATATGTGGAGTTTAACAATATGTTGCTTAAAATTTTCTTGTTATAGAACTTGTGTCCCAGAAATCCGGGACATGCTTTTTCTCTTGCAGCGTATGTTTCTAAACTGTATCTGTGACCTGCGGGAGCTGCGGTGGTTGTAAGGTAACCATCTGTGCCCATTCCCAACTCTCACATTTGAGTTACCTCCAGCAGGCTTCCCTGGCACTAAGATAAAGCCCAATTGATTGTGAAATAAATTACGCCCATCTATAAGAAATCCCGTTGAGCCAACGATCTACAGAATCCAGTATTGTCAGTTTCCTGAATTAAGATGCAGCCGTGATCTCATTGTTGTAGATCTGGCTAGGTGGATGATATCACCACATTGGATGATATCATCCAATGTGGATGGGTCGTGTGTGTCTAGAAACCTATCCATTCCTCTTAGATGGGAATATATTGGAATATGAGTGTCTGAAGTATTTCCTAGTGATTCTCTGCATTTCACTGGTATTTTTCACCTCTAATTCTATTAATTTGGGTTTGTGTTTGAGTAGTAGAGCTAAGGATTCATCAGGCTTTACCTTTCCCAAGAACTAACTCTTGGTTTTACCAGTTCTCTGTATTGTCCTCTCAGTCTTCATTTTTTTTTTTTTTTTGATTTCTGTCCTGACCTTTGTTTCTTTCTGTCAATGGAGTTGGGGGTTTGGCCTGTTCTTTTAAATTTTTTTTATCTCTCTGATTTTTTTTTAATGCAGACATGCAAAGCTGCTACGATCTTTACAGCGCTGCATAGGCTGTGTCCCAAAGACTCTTGTGTTTTCATTTTCATTCAACTCTAGGAGTTTCCTTTTGTCTTCCAAAGAAACATCCAAGGCGCATTCAAAGGTGTATTGTTCAGCCTCATGTGTTCAAATACTTTTTGTAGTTTTGCTCCATTTTTTCTAGTTTTATACTTTCCAGGGTTCCTATTTTCTTAATCTGTTCATATTGTGTATTAAGTGTGTTATGAATACTAAGACTCTTCTCATTCTTGGTTTTGACTTGAATCAATAATGTTACGGTTTTTGGACTCAATTTGCTAATATTTGATGGGGGAGGCAGGATGTTGCCAAGTTAGCCTCGAACTCCCTACGTGGCTCAGATCAGCCTCTGACAGTCCTCTGCTTTAGTCCTCCAAGTACGAGGGCTAGACACGTATATTCCCACCCCAGTCTGCTAACATTTCTTAAGAATTTCTGTGTCTGTATTCACGAGGGATGTTTATCTGGTTTTCTTTTCTTGTCATGTCTTTGGTTCCAGGATAACTGCATCGAATAAGTTGGGGAATGCTCCTGATTCATTTTCCGGATGCTTAAATGTTTGCTCACGACTATGGGACTTGACTTTTATTTGGGCTAGATTCTAAGCGATCGATAGTGTTTTCCTTGCTCCTGCGGTCATCCGTTTTTCTTGGGTAGCCTTGGTTGTCTACCTCTTCCACCAAGGTTGTTACACTCACCGTCAGAAGTTTCCCAGGGCATCTGGCATGCAGCCCTCGGGATCTTTTGGGGATCTCAGCCCTGACACTGACGCTCCGTCTCCCCAATCTCCCTCCCTGGCTGTCAGTTGGTCCGTTTTGTGGATCTTTTCGAAGAGCCGTGTTTGGTTCATTTCTTAATTGCTGTCCAGTTTTCTCTCTGGTTCACTTTTTATTTCATCTCCATTCTATCGCTCCTTTGCACAGAGTGTGCTCACCCCGCCCCCAGCTTTCTTCAGGGGGATCCAGAACACTGATTTGGGACTTACACTTCTTTCTCCAATACTGACATTTACCGGACACCTCTCCTTCCCATTGCTCGATTCACTGCACTCCGCCAATTTGGATCTGTTGTATGTCCCTTTTAATTCAGTTAAAAATATTTCCTACATTCTGTTGTGATTATTCTTTGACCCATGAGTTGTTTAGAAATATGCTTAATTTCAAAATATCGGGGGATTTTTTTCCCCTCAGATAGCTTTCCACGGTGGATTTATAAACTCAATCCCTTTGTGGTCAGGTTACATAATTTATTATTATTATTATTATTTTTTGCCAGTCATGGGGCCTGAGCTCTGGGCCTGGGTGCTGTCCCTCAGCTCTTCAGCTCAAGGTTAGCACTCTACCACTTGAGCCACAGCGCCACTTCTGGCTTTTTCTGCTTATGTGGTGCTGAGGAATTGAACCCAGGGCCTCTTGCATGCAAGGCAAGCACTCTACCACTGAGCCACCTTCCCAGCCCACATAATTTATTTTTAAAATATATTTTTTTCTTTTTAAAGTTGGCCTACTTTGGGGCTTATAGAAAAGTTACAAAATAAATGCAGAGTAATTCTGTACATTCCTCACTCCATTTCCCCGATGATCATGTTTTACACCAGCACCAACATTAACATTGGTACAGTACTTTTAAGTAAAAGCCGTATTCTAGTCTTATCAAATTTTCCATTAATTTCATGTTTTATGTCCCCAGCTCCCATCCAGGCTGCCATGTAGTTACTTTGCATTAACCTCCTGCCAGCCCAGCAGCTCCTCAAGGCTCTGGGCAGTTCATCTGAAAACTCGCCCTCCTCTGGGTTTGTTTGATGTTTTATGTTTGAATGAGGCAAAAGTCCTTCCTCCCATGAATCCCAGCCAGAGTTCATGACATCACTGACCTTGAACTGTTGGCCAAGGTGACCCTGCTGGGTTTCCTACTCTATGGTAAAGTCTTTCTGATGTTCATAGTTCATAAACGCCGTGGGCGAAGTATTTTGACAAATTCTGTCTCCCCTCATACTTCTGCCCCTACTTTAAGAATCTAGGTGTGAGTTCTGTTTTCCACAATTATTACCATGGTATTTATCTAATAGTGTGTTTCCATTTCCCACCTACCTTCTGTATTGGTTGATTGGGATTCTAGCCTCTCCCACTAGGTATGTAACTGGCCACTTCTGTGGACCTGTGGATATTTACCATATTCCATAGATATAACCTGAAACCTTCATTACTGGGCTGCTCAGGTTGGTGCAGCTGTGGACATCGGGGGCCCTTGGGGTGGCTGCGCACCTTCGTCTTTTGACAAGACCTCCATCTTGCAAGTTGGAAGCCTTGTGAGGCTGAAATGTATTTAATGTATTTAATATGTATTTAATACCCGTAACCTGCCAGGCACCACGCTTAGCCTGGGCCTCACTTGCAGAGCTATGCCATGAAAAAGTACTGAATACTGGGTGTATTTTATCCAGTGTTTGTGTCCAAAGATGCTCCAGCAGCAGAGGACAAGATTGATCCCTGGGATCAGGAGCTGGATTGAACCCTCTGATCACAGGCTGATTGACCCCTGGGGTCAGGGGCTCGCCAGGAGGATCGGGTGGCTTCCTAGAGAATGGATCATCCTCCCCTGACCACCCTGCTCTGAGCTATGGCTCATCACCAGCCCCAGCACTAAGCAAAGGGCCACCCTGCAGACTGCCGGCCCGGGGAAGGGTCAGACATGGAGGCATGGCTTCTGCTGCCTTTTCCTTTCACACCATCAGAAAGTGAAGCATCACAAGGGGAACTTTTCTGGGGTTGGGATCAAATGTAACCAGAGTTCCACAAACACTTGCTGGCACGTGCAGCTCTTGGGTGCTGAGACAGTGGTGGTGAGCTCCTGGGTGTGGGGACAGCGTTGGTGAACTCCTGGGTGTGGGGACAGCGTTGGTGAGCTCCTGGGTGTGGGGAGAGCGTTGGTGAGCTCCTGGGTGTGGGGACAGCGTTGGTGAACTCCTGGGTGTGCGAAGCAGTGGCCCAGCTTCTGCCCTGGAGTGTGTCCCCATCAGACCACACCGGAGCATCAAAGCTTTGAAAATCTATCAGTATTCACAACAGGATGAACGGGCATCCATCTGCTTTTTGCTCCCTCGTGTTCTGCAGAGTAGGGGTGGCGGAAGCGTGCCCTCGCGTCACAGATGGAGCAATCTGGAGCCGGCGTGGGGCAGAGGGCTGGGGACAGAGCATCTGCGCAGCCCGGGCTGCGGGCTCAGCGCCGCCAGGCCCTTCCCAGGCCCAACCGCACCGGCAAGCTGCTCCTGGCCGTACGTTCCTGCACCAACGTGAGAGCGTCAGCGAGGGACAGCACAGACCGGGTCCCTCCTGTCCCCAGCGCGCCTGTGCGGGCGGCAGGGCAGCCCAGGGCCAGGTCTCGCCAACCCCGAGGCCGACCCCGCGCTAGAGCTCTGGCCCTTCTCCCATCTGGCCATCTTCCTCTGAGAAGGGAGGGCAGCACAGCGTTTCTCTGGACGGCACCCACTCATAATGGAAACACAAAAGACGCGGTGGTTGTCCTACGCGCGTCCACCAGACCACAGTCCAAGGCTGGGCAGCGGGGAGCGTCGTCCCCTCCAAGAGACGGACGCACTGTTGATGAATTCCTGGGAGACTTGCCTGCCGCCGCCGGCTGATTTACTGGAATGCTGCTGATTTCCCAGGACGAGCCTGCAAGGGCCGGCCCCCTCGGATGTGGAGAAGGCGGGTAATTGCGCGTCCTCGTTTCTCAGAGCCTTGCTTCTGGGGTGCTCCCCGCCGGGGGCTCCAGACCAGCTGTCCTCTCCCCAGATGCCGGACGTCTTTAGCAAGTGCTCCTAAGAAACGGTCGCTCACTCTCCCGAGATCCACAACAACCCAGAGGTGGCGCTGGGCGGCAGGGCCGGGGAGAGCCGGGCGGCGGGGCAGAGGGGCCACCGCCTGCCCCACCACCCCACCCACTGCCCCATCAGGAGCACCACAAGCCATGTCCATCCGGCATTCTTCCAATTCTCCACCGCACCCAGGTGCTGGCGGAGGCGAACGGGGAGGTGTGGGAAAGGGAAGTGACTTGTTTGCTCGCGTATTTAGCCAGGAAGGGAGCTGGGGTGTGCAACCAGTGTATAAATCCCCGAGAGTTGTGCCCAGGGGGTTGTGACTGTCCAAGAAGACAAAAGGGCATGGGGGAGGAAAGCGCCGGGCACAGGGGTCTTCGGTGGTGTGGTGATCGTGAACGGCCACAGAGGGAATGGATTAGACAAGGCAGGTGTTCTCTTGTCCAGGCGGCAGGAGCCCACGGGGCCGACGTCCAGGTGCAGCAGGGCCGGTCCCCTCGGGGGCTGCAGGGGCGGCCGAGGCCTGTGGGGTCCAGCTTCTCCGGGCCTGTGGGGTCCAGCTTCTCTGGGCCTGTGAGGCCCAGCTTCTCCGGGCCTGTGGGGTCCAGCTTCTCCGGGCCTGTGGGGTCCAGCTTCTCCGGGCCTGTGGGGTCCAGCTTCTCCGGGCCTGTGGGGTCCAGCTTCTCCGGGCCTGTGGGGTCCAGCTTCTCCGGGCCTGTGGGGTCTAGCTTCTCCGGGCGGTGACCCTCGTTTCCCGTGCTCTTAGAGTCGCACCTCCTCATCTTCCTCTGCCGGGGACGGGGCGAGCGGCCCACCTCCGGGTCTTTGTCGACTCTCTCCTGTGGCCTTGGAGGAGGAGGAGGCTTCTGGGTTCTCTGGGGTGATGTGCTCACGACTGGGAGGCGTTTCTGATTCAGCCTGTCGCAGATGAAGAGGAAGGAGGATGTGATTAAGGGAAGAGCGGGAGGCAGAAGACCTGGTGCCGGCCTTTGCGCTCAGCCTCGGGGCTGATGGGAAAATGGCGGCTGGCCCTGGGCAGACTACCCAGAATGCACCGCCAGGGTGCTCATCCCTGAGCAGACTACCCAGAATGCACCGCCAGGATGCTCATCCAGCTCTGCCTCCAGCTCCCCCCCCACGGGGGCTCCTGCCAAGTGCCCGCCTGGACGTCTGACCATCCTGGACGTCTTGACCACCCTGGACATCATCTGACCATCCTGGACGTTGTCTGACCATCCTGGACGTCTGACCATCCTGGACGTTGTCTGACCATCCTGGACGTCTGACCACCCTGGACGTCTTGACCACCCTGGACGTCTGACCATCCTGGACGCCTGACCACCCTGGACATCATCTGACCATCCTGGACGTCTGACCACCCTGGACCCTCACCAGTGCTCTCTCTCACTCCCAGCAGAGAGCCCCTGCGACACTCAGCCTCCACAGAGCCTCGGGCACTGGGGTTTCTGCCGGGGAGGTGACCGCCATTTTGTCCGTGTCTCCACGTGGCCCGATCTCAGAGGGTTCCGGCAGCTTCCCCGGACGGTGATATTCTGTTATCCCCACGTTTACAAATGGCCGACAAAGGTGCAGGGAAGACACACGTCTCTCGGAGAACACGCAGCATCCTTCCTCTCCAGCCCCAGGTAGCGGGTGCCTTCCACGGCCAGGCACAGATTGGAGAGTCCTAACTCCTCCCAGCAGAGAACGCACCTGGAAACTGAATCTTCAAGCAGAGGCCATACCAGTGCCAGGTGGGCCTTCCATCGGTGCTGGTGTCCTTAGGAGGGAAAGGCACTTGGCCACGGACATGCCGAGGGGAGTCAGCCACGTGAGGCCAGCAGACATCGGAGTGCTGTGTCTGCAAGCCAAGGAATGCAAGGATTGAGGCAACCCCCGGGGCGGGCGGGGGAGTCATTGCGGCAACCACCGGGGCGGGCGGGGGAGTCAGTCATTGCGGCAACCCCCGGGGCGGGCGGGGGAGTCATTGCGGCAACCCCCGGGGCGGGCGGGGGAGTCATTGCGGCAACCCCCGGGGCGGGCGGGGGAGAGTCTGAGCGGGGCCAGGCCGCTTCTGTTGCACGCTGGCCCCAGGTGAGAGTTTTGCCACCTCCAGCACTCAGTCTCGCACTGTGACCATTTGTCACGGCAGCACCGGGAAGTGACCAGGCGGTGAACCCCCGCCGTCACTGGGGCGGTAGAATTCACATCGTCCATGGACGCTGGGCTCCAGCTGGCAGAAGCAGACCCAGGCCCAGGAAATCCCTCCACCTGGATGCCCGGCCGGGACGGACCCCTCCCTGAGGCTGCCCAGGCCAGGCTGCGATGCTGGTTCCGACCCCATCCCTGAGGGCCCCTGGGTTCGGGGCAGCCCCCCCGGGGCTCAGGTGGGGGATGTGTTTCTAGCCACAGTCCCACGTCCACTCCGAAGCAGCGTGTCCCTGGGGTCATGCCTGTCCCCGGAAGCAGCTCTGCTGCCACCTGTCTCCCACCTTCCTGCCCTCGCTCCACCTGAACCCCAAGTCCTGGGGTGCCGCCCCCTCGCACCCCAAGAGCTGCATCTGGATCCGGGGACAGGCCCCCACACCCCCTGCCCCAGCACCTCCATCACCTGAGGGCCAGAGGAGGGAGGGTCTGGTCTTCTGGACACCTGCCTCTGTGCGCCGACAGCCCCCCGCCACATGCTACTTCCTTGCACACTGATTTCCAGAACCTTCCACGCTAAGCCAGAAGGCAGCAGGCAGGAGACGCCAGCCTGGAGCAGGGAGGGGCTCAGGGAGGACGCTATGAGGGCTGGAGCAGCAGCACACAGAGTGTGCCACATGCCGGCACGGACAGGAGCCTGCTGGTCACTCACAGCGTCACGCAGAGCCCAGCCCACGGGGAGGCGTGCTGCCTGCCCAGGCTGCCCGCTGCAGAGACCGCTCTGGGCCCAGAGCTCAGTCCTGCCGGCCGCCAAGACCCAGGCCCGTCCCCAGCCCCAGCCCTGCTCCGCCCCCACCCTCCCAGCAGGATCCGGGCTGCTGGCCCAGTGTGCAGGCCTGCTGGCCAGACCACGGGCCTCGGGCTGCTGGTTTACAGCGAGTGCTGGACCGGGCGGCCTGGAGCCATCACAGCGCTGTCAGCGGCCACTCCCCGCCTCTGTCTTTCGGATTGAAGCCACATGGTGGGGGCCATGGGAGAAGGCGGCAGGTGCACGGCCCGCAGAGGTTCCCCGGCTCTGCTGGGTATCGGGGCGGCTCACGGGGTTTGGGGAGGCCTGCGCCCCATCCTTCCCCCTCTGTGTGTGGAGCCCGGAGTCTCGCCCCTGCCCTTTGTCCGGGCCGACCACCTTCTCTCTGAGGCCTCTGGGATGGAGGGGCTCTGACTGGGCCCCAGACGGCTCCCCCTGGGCCGGCTCTGAGCATGGAAAGCAGCCCTGGGGACACAGGTCGGGGAGAGGAGGAGGTGGCGGGGAGGGAGACGCGGCCACAGGGCTGAGGGCTGAGGGCTCGGGGGCCCAGGCGGCCCATGGGTGTTTCAGATTTTCTTTCAAGTCCTCTTGTTCTGTTCCCCTTCGCCTCCTGGCAGGAGTGGTCCTGGGTTTTCCGGAAGAACCTGCAGGGAGCTTGCAGGCTGGTGGGGGGAAGGCGAGGTGGGTGGACGGGCGTGCTGGCCGGGCCCTGGGGTGGGCCCGGGCCTCGGGCCTGCTGTGGGCGGAGGCTCCATCTCCAGCCACTGTCCCTTGGCATCTGCCCTGGGCCCTGGCTGGGTCCACGCCTCCCAGGTGCTGGCCGTGTGGAGGGACAGCTCTTCTCTGTCTCTGAGGTCCAGGAAGCTGCCCTGGCCTGGGGAGGTCCTGCCACACATCTAGCCAAGGTCACTGTGTCCCTTGAGATCTGGATGAAATGAACCCTGGTGACACATCGCCCGAAATCCTCTGTTGTAGACCCCGAAAACGAGAGGACTCCACTCTCCCGGGAAAGCTGGTCTTCAGGCCGAGCTTTGGTGCCAGCTGGTTGGATGGGCTCAGGAAGGCTGAGACCCAGGCCATGGAGGCCGGGGTCCCCTGCAGCTCCCGTCCAGGGTGGCCTGGGGCCTGTCCCTTTGGCTAGCTCCCCGCCGCCTGCCGCTCCACCCCCTCGGCCCTCGCTCTACGTCAGGGACCGCGGCACATGCGCGTTGGCACCTCCTCACCCCCACTCCCCTGGGAGCCCCGTGTCCAGGGTCTAGAGCACCCAGGGAGACAGTGGCAGAGAGGCTGGGGGCCGAGAGCCGCCCGGCCGGGCCACGTGTGGCCGCCCAGGCCTCCCCTGCCTCTGGGTGTCTGTCAGTCCTTGAGGACGGTGGTGACGGGGAAGTTCGTGGCTTGCTGGACCACGGCTGGGAGAACAGACGGCCAATTCATCCCGTCCAACTTGGCACCTCAAACAAAAGAAATAACAAATGTGTGCTTGGCTCCCCGGGCCTCTGCTCGGGTTTCCAGGCAGGTGACTGGAAATTCTGATGACAGGAAGTCTTGGCCAGCCTCTCTGGGGACACACCACCGTCCTGGCCAGAGCATTGTTCTGACTCCCGCCCCCGCCCCCCCTCGTCCCCCCCCAAGGCCGCCCCTCGGGGTCCCCTCGGCCCAGACCCCGGGAGGCTGGCAGGGGAGGCCGGGACGCACCCACCCTCCTAACGCCACAGCCCGACAGGGCGGCCACTGCCACCTCCTGCTCACAGGTGGGAAAACGCGGGCCGGGTCCCAGCCACAGGCTCCGGCTCCAAGGGGCGCAAGAAGGGCCGGCGCAGTGTCTGCAGCCCCGCAAACCGCTTAGACACCAGATCCCAAGCCCAGGGGCTTCTGCCTTGGCCTGGCTCTGACCCCCGCCCCCCGGGCCTCCCCTCTACAGGTAGAGCAGGGCCGTCCCCGGCGGCGAGCACCTGCAGAGCCGTCCCCGGCGGCTGCCCCCAGCATCCCTCCCTGGGCTCTTTTGTGCCCTTGTCCCAGCGTGGTAGATAGAGCGTGGAGGCGCACAGCCCGAGAAGGCCACAGCCGGAGCTCTGCGCCTCTGCCCTCCTGCCCAGCCCCGGGGCGGACGCTAATGAGGCTGGCAGGGAGCAGCCGCACAGCCGTGCCCACAGGTGCCGGCAGACGGGGCTGGCGCCGCTCTTCCTGTGGGCACCGGGGCTGAAACCCCTCTGGGGTGGGGGGGGGTGGGGGCCCTCGCACGTGAGGGCCCGCCCTTGGTCTGCGTCCGCAGGACGGCCGCCCGCCCCGGCTGGCATCCCGGGGTGGCGTGGGTGGGTCGGGGAACACCCAGGGCCGCGGGCGGGCGGGCAGGCCCGGGAAGCTCAGGGCGGGGGGATGGCCGTGAGGCCGGACTCGCGAGGCCTCGGCGATGACAGGTCCCCCGCCTGGTCTCCTGACGTCCTCTGACCTTCTCCTGGCCCCCCTGGAGTCGAAGCTGGCCTCGGTGGGAATCCCAAGGCCTGGGTTTAGTTCCAGTTGGGCTGAGGGCCCTGGGGTGTGTCTCACCAGCTCTAGGCCTCCAGCCGCTGGACTGCAGGTTTCGGACCCCAGCCCCTTATGCCCTGGTGCGTGGGACCCTCTCCCCGATCCTGGGGGGAGCGAGGCATGCTGACCGAGACAGTGGTCCGGCTTTCCTCTCGGAGACCATCTCAGGAGCATCTCCAGGTCTCTCTGGAAAGGGGCTCGAGGGAAGGGAGCAGAGGAAGGGAGGAGGGAAGGGAGCGTTCTTCATTTCATACCATATCTCACTTCCAAATTAAGTTTTGTCACCGTGTGTACAGGGCTGGGCACGCTGGGCTTTCGGCCTCCAGCTTTTGCAGGAGGGGGCAGGGGCGTCTGTGTTTGCACACCAGCCCTGGCCCCTCACAAGGCACCGCCCCAGGGGCGCTAATGCCCCATTGCTTCCAGCTGTGGCCTTTCACAGTTAGGGACAGGAAAGGTGGAGAAACAAGGGAAGCTCTCAGGCACGACCAGCAGTTCTGGACCTCTGGAACTCGGAGCTGTACCCTACCGAGTGTGTGGGAGAGGAGCGTGAGGAAAGAGGTTCTGACGCCTCGCGGTGAAAGTCTTGAACCCAGAGGCTTTCCCCCTCACAGCCCTTCTAGAGATCAAACGCATCACGCTTACACGCTGGACAAACCCTTCCAGTCTACGCATAGATCATGCTTGTCTAAACAGATGAAAAGGTAGACACACAGACAGGTGGACGGACGGAGAGAAGATTGAACGATAGGTCTTCAGAGAGTCGGATAAGCAGTAGAAGTCTGTTCCAGCAGAATGGTGTATGGACAGATGCGTCCGTGATGGACACGTAGAGAACGGGCAAATGGGCGGCTGGATGGGGAGGGGTGGCAGAGATTCTGTTGTATGGGCAAATCGGTAGAGAGAAAGATGAATAGACAACATGGCCAGGAAAAGGGTTAGAGGCCAGCGGTGGCTGCGCAGGACGGGGCCCCGGGATTCCCAGGGCTGAGCTGAGCTCCACAACCCCCCCCCCCCCCCCCGCGGCGGCTCAGCCCTGGGCTCGTGGAGGTGACCTACCACTCCAACAGTGACGCAGGGCCTTGGCCCGCACGGAGGAGGGTGTGGTGTGGTCGGGGAAGCCTGGGAGACGGACCTGGGGGAGTGGCCTGGAGTTCACTTGGCCTTGCACCGGCACGATGAGGTCTTGCCGGGAGCAGGCTGGGCCCGGGCCAGGACGCAGCCTCATAAGGCTGGCGCTGTGGGTGGATGCTGGACACATTCAGGCTTGTCCCACCGCCCGGGCAGGGCAGGGGCCGCAGGACAAGACAGGACCAGGACAGCACGCACCGCAGGAGCGGAGCTGCCTGGGAAGAAGAGAGCCTGGCCCCGGGACAGGAACCCACCAGACATGGAGCCCAGTGCAGCCCAGAACACCTGGCCCCAGCCCAAAGCACAGCTGAGGCCCGGCCCTGCCAGGTTTCAGTGCCTGGGGTACATTTTTTATGACCAGGGACTAATGAGAAGCAGGTGTCTGATTTCTGGCCTTTCCCAGTGGTGTGTGTGTGTGTGTGTGTGTGTGTGTGTGCGTGCACGTGCATGAGTGTGTGTTTGGTATGTATGCGTTTGTATGTGTTCGCATGCCCAAGCGCATAGGCAAGCGTGTTTGAGTGGGGTAGGGTACGCACAGCGGCGCACCTTTATGAATATACTTGCTCTCGAAGCGGCACTAGTGCCTGAGCGTGCACGCGTACAGGCTTTCATGGGAGTTCACTCTGTGTATGTGGCTGCTGTTTGCCCGTGTGGGAATTGTGTGTGTGTGTGTGCACGCCTATGCGCGTGCATGCACCCTGCCCTCCCCCCTCCCCTGCCCGGCTGAGCCGAGGGCCCCGCTGTCCAGCCCCGTCTCCTGTCATTCCCCACCCTGCCCACGCACACCGACCTCAGAAGCTAAACGGTTTTAGATGAGTAGCTGTGGCCCCTGTAGGTTGTCTCGGGCCTCAGGACATGGCCTGCTTCTGTTTGGCCAGCCTCTCATCCATCCCCAGGTTTCAGACCCACGGTAGCGTCTTCTTGGTGGCCCTGGATCTTCCCCTCTGAGACCCCGGGCTTTTTAGACCCTCTCCACCCCTTCCCCCTCTAACAGCCGCCAGACAGCGTCTGCTTTTTCCAGCCTTGGGAGGAAAACCTAATTCCTTTCTGGAACACCAGAGCCGGAGAGCTGCCCACGGTGTGAAGATGTATGCGTGCGTGTGCCTTTGGATGGGCGGGTGGATGGTGGAGGGATGGGTGAAAGGCTGGCCTGAGTGGATGGACACATAGACAGATGACTTGGTCGATGTATGGGTGGATAGATGAGAGGTACCCAGGTGGGCACCTGAGCGAATCCTACCCTCTGCTTGACTGACGAGAGGCAAAGCCAGTGTGTCCCTGCCCTTTCTCGAAAGCCCGGCTCTCCTACCTGTGACAGGGAGAGACCTCCTCCTCCCAGCGGGACCGTTGCCCATTCAGGGCTCATTCTCTCTCTCATGGGAGGGCAGGCTCCAGCTCGGCTGCCTACGCACAGATCAGGGCTGAAGAGCGTTGCTAAGTGGTTGAAGTTATCCCGTGCTGTGTTGGGGCCGGTGGGACTGCCGAGGAGGCAGGGCGGAGCGGAGGGGGGTGAGCCGGCCGGGCCCCGACTGCAGGCCGCTCAAAGCAGGGCCCTAGGAGATCTGAGGCGGGAAAACAGCGTTTTGTCTGGTGAATGCATTCACTTGGCTTTGCCTTGGAGAGTAGGCAGGTGTCCCCAGCGGCTGCTTTGAGCTGGTCCGGAGGGGGCAGGGCACAGCAGACCCTGAAGTACAGAGGCCTTCCGGGGAAGGGCCTTTGATGGACCGGCCTGTTGTCCAGGGTCTGCTTTGCTGCTGGCTGGAGCCTCTAATGAGGGGGAGAGGGCTCAGGCCTTCGCTCCACCCCCAGGGCAGGAGCCAGAGACCTCCTTTGATAGTCCTTAAGCCAAGTGGGGGCTAATTGCCACTGGGCACAGAACGTTCCGGCTGCCTGGGGGGTCTGCAGGTCCCACAATGCTGCAGCCGCCCTGGGTGGGGGCGGAAGGCAGCCACTGCATTGGGGTGCGAGATCTCAGGGGCTTTGGGCTGGGTTCTTGGTTTTTGATTTCGTAAGCACAGACTGACACAGAATGGGAGTCTCTCTCTCTCTCTCTCACACACACACACAAACACACATGCACGCACGCGCGCACACACACACACACACACCTTAGTGCACTGAAGATTCAGCACAGTATTCTGGTTGAAAGCATCCATTCCAGATCAGAGTTGGCACAGGAGGAACAGCAAAGACAAAAGGAAGATGTGGGCACCGGCACCAGCCAGGTCTGAGTCCAGGTCACAGTCTGCCGGCTGCATCTCTGGAGCCCAGATCCACACTGTCTACATGCATTCCGGGGTGGCTGCTCACTGTGCACAGCGCACTGGGGGACTGCACACTTCACGGTCACTGTGCACTGCTCACTGTGTGGTCACTGTGCACTGTTCACTGTGTGTGATCACTGTGCACTGTTCACTGTGTGTGGTCACTGTGCACTGTTCACTGTGTGTGGTCACTGTGCACTGTTCACTGTGTGGTCACTGTGCACTGCTCACTGTGTGTGGTCACTGTGCACTGTTCACTGTGTGATCACTGTGCACTGTTCACTGTGTGTGGTCACTGTGCACTGTTCACTGTGTGTGGTCACTGTGCACTGCTCACTGTGTGTGGTCACTGTGCACTGCTCACTGTGTGTGGTCACTGTGCACTGTTCACTGTGTGATCACTGTGCACTGATCACTGTGTGTGATCACTGTACACTGTTCACTGTGTGGTCACTGTGCACTGCTCACTGTGTGTGGTCACTGTGCACTGTTCACTGTGTGATCACTGTGCACTGTTCACTGTGTGTGGTCACTGTGCACTGTTCACTGTGTGATCACTGTGCACTGCTCACTGTGTGTGGTCACTGTGCACTGATCACTGTGTGTGATCACTGTACACTGTTCACTGTGTGGTCACTGTGCACTGCTCACTGTGTGTGGTCACTGTGCACTGTTCACTGTGTGATCACTGTGCACTGTTCACTGTGTGTGGTCACTGTGCACTGTTCACTGTGTGTGGTCACTGTGCACTGCTCACTGTGTGGTCACTGTGCACTGCTCACTGTGTGTGGTCACTGTGCACTGATCACTGTGTGTGATCACTGTACACTGTTCACTGTGTGGTCACTGTGCACTGCTCACTGTGTGTGATCACTGTGCACTGCTCACTGTGTGTGGTCACTGTACACTGTTCACTGTGTGGTCACTGTGCACTGTTCACTGTGTGTGGTCACTGTGCACTGTTCACTGTGTGTGGTCACTGTGCACTGCTCACTGTGTGGTCACTGTGCACTGTTCACTGTGTGTGGTCACTGTGCACTGTTCACTGTGTGGTCACTGTGCACTGTTCACTGTGTGTGGTCACTATGCACTGTTCACTGTGTGTGATCACTGTGCACTGCTCACTGTGTGGTCACTGTGCACTGCTCACTGTGTGGTCACTGTGCATGCACTGTTCACTGTGTGTGGTCACTGTGCACTGCTCACTGTGTGGTCACTGTGCACTGTTCACTGTGTGGTCACTGTGCACTGCTCACTGTGTGTGGTCACTGTGCACTGTTCACTGTGTGATCACTGTGCACTGTTCACTGTGTGTGGTCACTGTGCACTGTTCACTGTGTGATCACTGTGCACTGCTCACTGTGTGTGGTCACTGTGGACTGTTCACTGTGTGTGATCACTGTGCACTGTTCACTGTGTGGTCACTGTGCACTGCTCACTGTGTGTGGTCACTGTGCACTGTTCACTGTGTGTGATCACTGTGCACTGTTCACTGTGTGATCACTGTGCACTGTTCCCTGTGTGTGGTCACTGTGCACTGTTCACTGTGTGTGATCACTGTGCACTGTTCACTGTGTGGTCACTCTGTGTGGTCACTGTGCACTGTTCACTGTGTGGTCACTGTGCACTGCTCACTGTGTGGTCACTGTGTGTGGTCATTGTGTGTGGTCACTGTGCACTGCTCACTGTGGACTGTTCACTGTGTGTTCACTGTGTGGTCACTGTGTGTGGTCATTGTGTGTGGTCACTGTGCACTGCTCACTGTGGACTGTTCACTGTGTGGTCACTGTGTGTGGTCACTGTGTGGTTACTGTGTGTGGTCACTGTGCACTGCTCACTGTGGACTGTTCACTGTGTGGTCACTGTGTGTGGTCATTGTGTGTGGTCACTGTGGACTGTTCAATGTGGACTGGTCACTGTGTGGTCACTGTGTGCTGCTCACTGTGTGGTCACTGTGGACCGGTCACCGTGTGGTCACTGGTGGACTGCACACCACATGCTCAATTGTGGATGGGACACTGTGCACAGCTCACTGGTGGACTTCCTAGCTACTGGTGTCCACCAGAAGCTCACAGAGGGCAGAGGCCCCACCACAGACCTGGCAATCAGCATTTAGTGAGACGCACAGTTCGCCAAGGTTTTCCCGTGTGGGAAACAGAGGCAGAGTCCTCGTGCATCTGACTCCAGCACCCAGGCCCTTGGTGTCCAGCCAGCTGAAAGAGCTGCCAGATTCCTCTGGGTCTGCTCCTTCTGGTCAGCAGGAATAACAGCACCATGGCAGTGGGGATGCAGAGCAGGCCAAACGAGAGGCCGCGGCCGGACTCCCCGGAGCCCTCAGCCATGCCAGGTTCTCGTAGGCTGCCCCTGCATCTGCTCCCTGCCCCACTCAGGAAGGGCCGTGATGGGTGCCGGCACCCAGCCACCGTCAGGCAGAGGCCCCGCCGCCAGGGGTTCTGTGCAGAGAGGCGTCTGGGCAGTGCCACGGATGGCTGTCGAGTGACGGGCGGCGCTGGACAGACTTTCCCTGCTGACGGACGCCATGAGCTCATTAGAGCCGAGGGTTTATCGTACAAGCGACTGTCCAAACAACAAATTAAGCCGTACAGTTTAGCACTTAATTATCCTCTCTCTTGTCTGCTTCACTCTGGTTCCGGGAGTCTGTCAGGCCTACGAGGAGACGGGAGATCTTGTCACCCCCAAGTCCATCCAAACCCTCGCGTCCTCCCGTGGGGTCATCTCGGGCAGCCCTGGGGTGCTTCTCCTGTCCACGTGACGGCAGCCTTGTAGGTAGCACTTACAGCTTGGTCCCTGCCTCGGCCTTCTGGCTCTGGTGCTTTGAGTCAGGGTCTTGCTTTTTGGGCTGTGAGGACCACAACCAGGTTTGTTTTTTTTTCTGTTCAGACAGAATCTCACATTGCTTTGCCCAGACTGGCCTCCAACGGGAATCCTCCCAACCCCTGTCTCCCGGACAGCTAGGTTACAGACATAACCAAGCCGTGCTCCTGGCGTCCAATGAAGTCCTGCGTCTTGTATGACAGCCGTCTGTGTCCACACGCCACGGCACACGGTCCAGGAACACATCCCGAGTGGGGCAGGACACCAACGAGGAGGCCTGCTTTGAGAACCAGCATCACGCGCCAAGCCGAAAGGGAGCCCAGGGCCTGGGCAGAGATGGGAGGTGGGCCTGGGTGCGGGTGGGCCTGGGTGCGGGCTGGGCAGGCGTCTGGGCTTCTGGGAAGTCGGCCTCTCCCAGCCTTGGGAGTTGCAGGGAATGTCTGTCATCTCCATCAGGGGGAGCCGGTGTGCAGGAGATCCTGACCAGCCAGGGCGGCCTTCCCACCCATCCTGTCCAGCACCCCTTCCGTCCGTCCACTAAACACCAACACAAAGCCTGTGGTGCCCGGGGTCTCCGTCCCCACCCCTCCCGCACGGGCAGCCTTTCAGCAGACTTTCTCAGGGTTGAGTCCACCCCCAGGCCAGGCAGAGGCTCGGGCAGGGATGGGGTGGGGAGGGTCTGCCCTCGCCCACATTTAACAACCAGACGCTCTTCTTTCTCACGCAAACCCTGGTGCGTGCACGTGTTTGGCTGCACTTGCAGTTTGCCAGGTGGTTTTGCCCTCCACTGGCTGTGGTCTTGGGTTGGCACCGCCCCACCTCCGCTCATTTGGTTCTGGCTGGAAAGCCACGTGCGTATTTCACAGGCCTGTGGAGTCGGCGCTGAGGGACGCACGGCCCGCCCGGGTGCTCTGCCCCAGTCCCTCCGCTTGATCCAACCACCGCTCTGCACATGGCAGCTGCTCCAGCCCCCGTGAACGCTGAGGCTACGTCGGTTTGCAGGACATCGGAGCAGCAGCTCTGCAGACCCTACCCGGTCTGCCACGGTCACGTCTTACACAGCTATAGAATCTTACAGAACAATGTCAGAATCAGGACGCTTAAAAAACGACCCATTCTCTATCTTTGAGTAGTTTACATAGAGGTTCTCACTGAACAGATCAGTTTAAAAGTGCAGTGCATGCTGATACACGTCAGCCCCTTGTCAGAATCTGGGGTCCTCAGGTAGCGCCGTGTGCATAGGCCTGTGTGATTATTCCAGGGGTGCATTTCACCCCATGTACCGCCCGGCGGCCCTCCCTCCCCCCTGCCCCCATGCTGGCCAGCCTGACCTGGCATCGGCCTGCAGGCCTTTTCTGTTTGGAGCACACATCTCACAAGATAACAACAGTCGGTGATCTGTCACGCGATCCCACGTCACATGGGTAACGTTATGCACACACACATGTACACATGCCACATTCCACTCAGCACGGCAGCCTTCGACCCCCGCCCACATCCACGGACCCTTCCTTTTCATGGCTGAGTAGTGTTTTGTGGCGTGAGCATACCATCCCTATGAACCATTCCTGGTTTAAGATCTTGAAGTTGCTCAGAGTTTTCTCTTTAACCAATAAGGTGCTTGAAGCGGCTTTGGTGTGGATACCTATTTTAATATGCCTGGGACAAATACCCAGGGTGTGATTGCTTCTGGATTTGGTGAAACTTCTTCCAGAGCAGCTGGGCCAGGGGACATCGCCACCGGCTTCTCTACAATGGCACTGGCACCTGGCGGTGACCCAACCCGCCTGCTTAAAGCCTGGTCAGGCTGGGTCACGGCGGCTGTGCTCTTGGAGGTGATCAGGAGATGGCAGCATCTTCTCCCTGCTTCCTGGATGCCTCCTCTGTCACCGGGAGCGGTGGAGCACGGGGACAAAGGAGCCACGCCCTGAACCCGACTGTGAGTCCCCTCCGTTACCATCTCCAGCGCTGTGTCGTGGTAACAGGCGCCGGGCACTGCACCGACAGCTGCCATTTTCATTTCTCACACCAGCAGGTGAGTCGTGGGAGCCTCAGAGTCCGTCTGCCTTTCCCCGGTGGCTAGAGGTGCTGAACATCTCATCAGGGGCTCATCTGCCATCTTCGGTGAAATGCAACATCTTGTTGCGCATTTGCTCATTTTCTTATACCAGAATTTGTGGTTTTCCTGTTGCGTTCCTGTCTAGGTGTACATTAGGAACCGATCTGTATGCTCATATTTTGGATGTGAAGCCTTGTTCAGATCTGTGGCTTGAAAATGACTCCCCTTAGTTTGTATCTTGTCTTTTTATGCTTTCAACGGGGTCTTTGCGTGCAAAAGTTTTTAGCTTCCGTGGAGCCCAGTTTGTGGAGTCCTCCAACCCCTTCTATGAAGCGTGCTTTCGGTGTCACAACTCCTGGTGCCCAAGGATTATTTCTGTTCTGTGTTTGTTTTTGAAAAGAACGCAGAACGTCGTGAAGCCTCTGCCATGTTGCTTTCCCCAGCAAAGAGCACGTTGCAGCTGGGAAGCTCAGCCAGGGCTGTCCAGGCCTGATCATCGCAGCGGTCCTTGGGAAGGACCCCCCCAGGGAGCCGCAGAAGGGGTCCGAGGCGGAGGCAGAGCACAGGAGGAGGGCTGGGGGCAGAGGCCGAGTGGGCGTGGTGCCCAGGCCGCTGCGGGCCCCACAGGACCCAACGTGGACTTCGGACGTCCAGGTCCTGTAAGAAAGCAAGCATGTGGTGCTGGAGGCTGCCCCGCGGACTCCGATAGCGTTTGCTGAGCGTCCCTCCCATCTGTCCCTGACCCTCCCTCAGGCTCAACGAGGCTCCACCGCCAGGGCTCCACCGCCTTTGTGCCACTGTCATGGAATAGCCCAGCTAGGAAACGTCTCAACGCCAGAAGGTTGTCTGGCTGGTGGCTCTGGAGACGGGACCTGTGCGGTGGAGAGGCCAGGGCTGGAGAAGCTTCCTTGCTACAGACGCGGGTGAGAGCCGGTCATGGAGCGCCAGCCCCGGGCCGGAGGACGGAGCCCTGGCCGCCAAAGCGCCTCCCAAGGCCCCCAAGGCCCCCGCACTCCACAGCCGCGAGGCGCGGGGACAGCTAACCACGCACGGCGGCTAGCTCGCAGCCAGACTCTCCTGCCCCCAGGAGCCCTGGCGTCACCAGTGTAAAAAGAAGCGTGAAATCCTCTTGCTTTATCTCCTCTCCCTCCTTCCTTCCTTCTTTCTTTCGTCTTCTTTTGTTTTTTGGGGGAGGGGAGGTTTGGTGCTGGAACTGAGGCTGGAACTCAGGGCTTGGGTGCTACCCCTGAACTTTTCCTGTTCACAGGTGTGTGTGTGTGTGTGTGCGTGCATGCGTGTGAGTGTGTGCATGCATGCGTGTGTATGCATGTGTGTGTGCCTGTGTGTCCCACGGCTCCATTGGTAGCAGGTCAAGGGAGAGCAGCGGGAAGAGCGAGGTATTCTCTGACTCACCAGAACTTTCTGGGCCCACGGTGGCGGCTACTGGTGGTGTGCAGCTCTTAAACCCAAGATACGGATGTTCCCCAGTGAAACGTGCTGTGAAGATAAAGGATTTGGACTTCAACTCCTTCATGCAAAAATAAATAAATGACAGACAGCCAGGAAGGGAAGAATTTAAATCACAACGTTTTACATCAACCAGGCGCCAAAATTACATTCCAGCAGACGTTAGGCTAAGCAAAACGCACTGACAAAATTTAGGCGACCTTTGCCCTTTGCCCTGGGAGAGGGCAGGCCTGAGCCGCGGCTGCGTGTGGCAGCCCCTGCTGTCCCCACGGCCCCTGTGGTCAGCGGTGAGAAGCCACCGCGGGGCACACGGGCCTGCGGCTCTGCCTCCACAGCCAGAGCTCCACCGCAGGCCCGGCACCGTGGCTAAGAAGGCCCTCGCCCCCCAGTCCTCATGAACTCTGTGTGGTCAGCTGTTCCTTCCTGACCCCGCTCTTGCGGACTGCAAGGGTCACACGCTGAAGGTTCTAGAAGTCTCGGCCGCGGCTGCCATGCGTATTGTTATGCGTGTGCTCATCGGTCCTGTTGTCTTTGAAGGGTCAGACCAGCATCCAGGAGCCTCTGTGGAGTAATGAGCCAGGGGCCAAGAGGAAAGATCTAGAAGGTTTTTGTGTCTGAACAAAATGAGAATGAAGCCCTTGCGCCTTTGGGAAGTCCACACACACACACACACTAAGTGACAAGTGTGAACTGGATGTCGGTGGCCCATGACGCAGGCTGCGGGCTCAGGCCAGGCAAAGGGCACACCTGCCCGGGCTGGGAGGGCTGGCCTTGCTGCCCACCCGCCCGGCCGGCCTGGCTCCAGATCCCGGAACCGCCGCCCCGGGAACCGCCGCCAGGCTCTGCCCACGCTCTCTTCTACTGTGCGGAACTTGCAAACCGCTGGTGAGCCATCGGAAAGCAAGCGCCCCGGGGAGCTCCCTGGGGCTCCTCAACTCCCGCTCGGCCGCTCTGTCCTGTCCTCAGGACTCAGCTGGGCCCCGGTCAGCCCAGTGTGGGCGCTCTGTGTCTTCCTCCTCCTCTCTGGTGCTTCGGTTTAAGTTCCGCTTCCTTCCCGGCCTCCAGAGGGCTCTGGTTCAGAGGGGCGCGGCGCCCTGCGGCACAGCCCTGGGCGGAGGGCGGAGCAACCCTCCTGCTCCGGGACACCCATGGCGGTCCCGGGCCTCACTTTCTCCAGCCCGAATGTGAGCCGTGGAGGCACGGGGACCCCTGCAGATGTCCGCATGGCACGGACCGGAGACCCTGCCATCATGCCCGGAGAGGCCTGGCCTCCGCAGGAGGGACTGAGGGGAGCCGGCCCCGCCACACCACGGACCGCAGCTCCCGCCTCCTTGCTTGGACTGTGGAGGCCGAGCCGAGGCTTCCTCCAGGTCTGCTCTCTGCTGGGGAGTTGGCCGGGCCCGGCGCTGCTCACCGGCGTGCCAGCCCGGCGTTGTCACGTGATGCCGCCTGGCTTTTCTCGGGGAGCACGAAGGAGGCCCTGTGTCAGGCCATCATCTGGGACAATCCGTATCAATCATTCCCGCTCCTGGGACGCGCCATCCCCAGACCGGTCGGGTCCGCGGGATTCAGACCTGAGTGAGACTTTAAGAGGCGGCTGCATGGTGGTAGGCTGGTGACCCCCAGGGAAGCACGCCTCTGCTCTGATTCCTGGGTCCCCGCGGAGTGAAGCGAAGGCCTCAAGATATTCAACTGGACGCAGCTCCACTGACTAGAACTGAGAATGCCCCACAAGAAGGCGGAGGCCATGGAGACACACAGAGAGGTGGGGGGCCCAACGCCCCACGGCACCGCCGCACGGAGGGCTGTGGGGCGTGGCCAGGAGGGAGCCCTCTGCAGGGCGTCGGGACCGGCTCTTTCTCTGCTTTCCGTTTCCCTTGAGCCAAGCGCTCCTCTGCCAGCCTCGATGCCCTGTGCCGCTCCAGACCCAAGGCAGCCAGGGCCGGCTGCGGAGACCCGGGGCCGCTACGGACCTTGCGCCTCTGATGGTTTCTGGTGTTTGCTCACCGCACCCCCGGGCATTGTCACGGGCTGCATGCTGAGGGCATGTAGACAGCTTTCCTGTGGAACACTGGTTTTAGGTACTTGGATGGGACGTCCCTGCTGTGCCGGGCTGGGTGGCGTCGGACACAGAGCGGCCTTTCCAAGCTCACTGCGGTCCTACCCCACGCGGGTCCCGGTCCCAGATCCCACGGACGTGACAAAGGTCCTGGGTCTCCATCTGGCGCCCTGCAGGCCACTCTAGACGGGGGAATTTTGGATTGGGCGGGATCTTTGGCGAGTAGGATTTACTGTAAGCAGATCGGCCTGGTCCCTTCATCCCAGCCTCTGCTTCCAGCAGCTGATCGTGACGAGGGTCCCCGTGAAAACCAGGGTGCAGCCACGGAGCCGCCGCGTCCGCACTGGCTCTGCCCTGCAGCGGCCCTGTCTCCAGAGCTGAGCGGCCTCTCCTCCCGGACTCCCTGTCCACCTCCGTCTGCACGGTGGCACCGGAACTAGCTGGGCTGTCCTTTTGGTTTGCGACCTCAAAAGCAGAGCTCGGTGAACCCTCGCTGTCCGGTTCGTGGGTCTCTGCGTCTGCATGCCAGTTGGGAGACGTCGGACTTTTCCTTAACATCCCTGAGCCCCAGTCTCTCACTGGTACAGAGGTCAGAACTATAGCTGTTCTACTGCACAACTGCCATTGGATTTTGTCGTGATGGACTCGACGCTGAAAGACCAAAGGTAATCCTTATTAGGATCCCCGGACTGCCCGGTCCTTCCAGCTCGGGGCATGGAAGCCTTGGATTGTGGCGCTCTGATTGCCCACCTTCTCCTACCGTGATCGGTGGCTCTCGTCGGGACGGCCCCACGCTTCCCGCGTGTCTCCGTGGACAGACTGTGGCCCGGTCCCTCGTGCCGGCTGTGGGATCTCCACACCTGGCCTCAGTGGGTGGCAGCCTGCACAGCCTGCCACGCAGAGGAAGAAAATGCTCTCCAGTCCTGACCTGCACGCTCAGCCTGGTTCTGCCTGGTCACGGGCACTGGCCAGCACAGCCGCACCCCGAGGGCTCGTGGCGGGCGCTGCGGCCTGCTCTTCCCGCTCTGTCCCCGCACTGCAGGGCGCTTGGCCACCCCGAGGTCCTGCCCGGGCGCCGACTCCACCACCGCCACGCCCCCCTCGCAACCTTGAGGGTCTGCGTGCGGCCCGGGAGATTGAGGACCAGCTTGGGTCTCTCTCAGGCATCTCTGAGTGACAGACCGAGGGGGCATCAAAAGCCGTCCAGACGTCACTGCAGTAATTAGAAGTCATTGTGGAATGAAGTCCGGTGTTTAATTTGGCCTGTGTTTGACAGAGCTGTAGGCCCAGCTAACAGCACCCACGCAGGGCCTCGGGTGATGGCGGGGAGGGGCGGGATTCTTGGCCTGGGCTCAAGCAGATTGGTGGAGAACATGTCACATCCAATTAAGCCTGATTGGCCCTGACAGTTGTCTGGTGAAGTTTATAAGGTACATCTAATCTGGACGCATCTGGTCATAAAAATGCAAAACAAGCTGCTCCCACCCAAGTTCCCCTCCAGATGTGGCCGGGCCGGGCTGATTGACACCATATTTCTTGCAGCTGTCCTATATTTTAAATCCTTTTCTATTTAAAATCGATTCATCATAATTATGGAATGCAATAAACAAACCTCAGCCTGGTGACACGCGTTAAGCATGAAAACGTTTCTGCTTAAAATACTTGCCGTGATCACTCTGCCTGGATGGAGGTGGCACACGGGGCACCTCCCCGGCCCTGACGGATGGACGGACGGACAGAGGCCTGCGGGGCACCTCCCCAGCCCGGATGGACAGATGGATGGATGGACGGAGGCATGCGGGGCACCTCCCCGGCCCTGACGGATGGATGGACAGACAGAGGTGGCACGCAGGGCACCTCCTGGCCCTGATAGATGGACGGACAGAGGCAGCACACGGGACACCTCCCTGGCCCTGATGGACAGACAGATGGATGGAAGTGGCACGCGGGACACCTCCCCGGCCTGGATGGATGGATGGACAAATGGAGGTGGCACACAGGGCACCTCCCCAACCCTGACAGACAGACGGACAGATGGAGGTGGCAGGCAGGGCACCTCCCCGGCCCTGACCCGGCACGCCGGCCAGACACAGCTGTGTTCTCCAGAGCAGTGACTGATATTCGGAGGGAGAGAAGTCCAAAAGCTATTTATAAAAGGTGGAGAAATGCGCCGGATTTGTCAGACAGCCACACACAGGGCAGGGTGAAGACTTGAGCTCCACGTGAGGGGCTCTGGGCTGCGGTGGGCGGGGCCTGCGTCAGGCCGACCCCAGCCCCGTGGGGCCCCCCTCCCCCCTCCCCCTTCCCCCCCCCCGTGCTCACCAGGAGCCTGGCCGCCCTCTGCGGTGGGCGGGACCTGTGTCAGGCCGACCCCAGCCCCGTGGGCCACCCCCCCTCCCCCTTCCCCTCCCCGTGCTCACCAGGAGCCTGGCCGCCCTCTGTGGTGGGCGGGGCCTGCGTCAGGCCGACCCCAGCCCCGTCCCCCCCCCCCCCCCCCCCCCCCCCCGCTCACCGGGAACCTAGCCGCCCTCTGCGGTGGGCGGGACCTGTGTCAGGCCGACCCCAGCCCCATGGGCCACCCCCCCCCTCCCCCCTCCCCCCCCCTGTGCTCACCAGGAGCCTGGCCGCCCTCTCCGCCTTCGCTTCCTTCCTTGGGGAATGGCAGGGGGAGTCACCGCGGTTCCCTCCCGGTGTGGGTGGGGAGGAACGAGCAATCGCAGGTGAAGGGCGTGCGTGGCGTGAAGCCTGCGGGCATCCAGCCTCGCTCCCTCCCAGGTGAGGACCCTGGTCTCCCTGCCACGGGCCCAGCCGAGACTCCAACCTGGGCTCCTGACTTCAGGGTCTTCAGCCTCAGTTGTGTTTGTATTTCCTGTCCCACTGACGCTGCCCCTGTACCCGCCTCTCCTGCGTTCGAACACCACCCAGCGGGGGCTTGGACGGACCAGCTCCACAGACCCCGGACTCCTCTTGTCTGTAATGCAGCCGATACAGTGAAATAACAGGCACTCAGGTCGACGATGGACAGGTCAGTCTGCAACCAAGCTGCACGAAGGTTTAGCCGTTTAAGCTGTCAGCCGGGGACTGATGATTCCACCACTAGCAGAGAAGACAGTTTAGGTCCTCGAGAAAAACAACAGCTACCTGGAGTTCGTGTCAACAGTCCGCCTGGCCTTAAAAATGGGGCCATAAGTCACCAACCCTGGGAGCCCCCAGAAGCGTCTGGAGCTCCATGTGTCGCGAGGCTGAAAATCATTCTCTCAGGTGGATGAGAGGAGCAGGAGGGCGGCTCTGGGGTGTGGCCACAACTCAAGCCAAGCTACAAGTGACCGTCAGCTACAGGCTCCACTCCAAGCGGGACTCGGAACCCAGGAGGAAAGGGTGGCTGCGTTCTCAGGGCCAGGGAAGGCCGTGGTGCCCAACACCAGCCCTTCAGGGCTGGAGAACGCAGACGTTGCCCGTGCTGCATGCTGGGGCTTGGTGGATTATGAGCTGGTGACCTGGGGTTGGAGTCTGTGAAACGGGGCAGAGTCTCGAGTTTGGGGGGCCCTTGTGACGTTGAATGAGATCCGCGAGGAAAGACCGGGCGCCTTGTCTGTTCAGGAAGGAGGGCCACTTGAAGCGGTCCCGCTGGGCGCTGGGACTCGGGCTGCGGCTTCTGTAGCTGGGAAGGTGTTGTGCTTCGTTCTGGGCTCCCGCAGGTCAACCGGAGGCTGCGTGGAGGTGCAGAGGCCGCCTTGTGTCCACCCGTACAGGGAGACAGGAAGAGGGCAAGAAGAAGGGGGCCAGGGAGGAGGAGGGGAGAGATGCGGAAGAGACAAGAGAAGGAAAGAAGCGATGCCGGGCAGACACAGACCTGCAGATTAGAAGGGAGGGCCACCCTCCTCCCGCCCGGCCGCTGCCCCTTCCGGTCAGCCTGGGTCCCGCAGCGTCCTCTCTGGCTGCGACTGGGCCCGCTTGGCCCACGGCTGACTCTCTCTGGAAGAATGTGTCGCCATTTAGTGTTTTAAATAACTCTGCTTTCATTCCAGCCATTGTTTGAGGCTTCGTGAGAATTTTCAAGTGTGCAAACACATGGGCCTGCTCTGCTGACCGGGCGGCGGGGGGGGGGGGGGGGTGGGAGGGGCAGCAGCGGGGGGGCAGCCGGGGGGGCAGC
Source organism: Dipodomys merriami (assembly GCF_024711535.1). Lineage (NCBI taxonomy): Eukaryota > Metazoa > Chordata > Mammalia > Rodentia > Heteromyidae > Dipodomys > Dipodomys merriami. Next base: position 246,340 of record NW_027206530.1, on the reverse strand, counting down.
CGGGGGGGTGGGAGGGGCAGCCGGGGGGACAGCGGGGGGGGCAGCGGGGGGGACAGCTGGGGGGGGTGGGAGGGGCAGCCGGGGGGGGCAGCCGGGGGGGGTGGGGGGGGCAGCCGGGGGGGGTGGGAGGGGCAGCCGGGGGGGCAGCCGGGGGGGCAGCCGGGGGGGTGGGAGGGGGCAGCCGGGGGGGGTGGGAGGGGCAGCCGGGGGGGGGCAGCCGGGGGGGGGTGGGAGGGGCAGCCGGGGGGGACAGCCGGGGGGGTGGGAGGGGCAGCCGGGGGGGCATCAACTGCCCCTCAGCCTCCCGCCCTTCCCAAAGCGCTCCAGCGTGCCAGGGCCGCGGTGTTTGCCGGAACCTGTCCAGTCACCTCCACAGTATTGCTAAGACCAGACGCACCTGCAGGGTAAGTTCATGCCGGCCGCACGCTGCTGTTTAAGGAGTCACATAACTCTGCACCTGTTCACCATCGCTCAGACTCTTTGTCCCTGAGTACTTTTAGGTCAAAGGTCAGCTGGGACCACCAGCTTGTGCAGAAAGCCCAAGAGACCCCAGCCCAGGCTGGCAGGGACGGGCCTGGGGCTGCGGGCACTGAGCCACTAGGGGTTCCCAGGAGGGAAGGTGCAAGCAAGTCCTCGGGGACCGGTGGGGTGGCCAGGGTCCCCAGCAGAGGGGAGGCGGGGGGGGAGGCGGGGGGGAGGTGGGGGGAAGGCAGAGGGGAGGTGGGGGAGGTGGGGGGAGGTGGGGGGGAGGCAGAGGGGAGGTGGGGGGGAGGCAGAGGGGAGGTGGGGGGAGGTGGGGGGGAGGCAGAGGGGAGGCGGGGGGGGAAGGCGGGGGGCAGGGGTGACTGACCAGACCTGGTGGGGGTCGGCGGAAGCCCTGTGGAGGAGCTTGGTGAAAAGCCTCAGGAAAACAAAGCCCAGGGCCTCGGGCTGACCAGCCACCCGCTCACCGCCCGTGGGACACTGTTCATTCTATTCTCCAACTCATGACGACAACCTTGCTCCTTCTTCTCCACTGACACGAGAGAGAGGCCCCACGTCTGTGCGGTCAGACACTGACCCGGGCAGCCCACACCGGCCCCTCCTCTTCCCCACACCGTGGCCAACACACAGCCGGAGAGGGGCTGTGGGCAGTGGCGGGCAAAGCCCCAGAGCGCACCGGAGAGCGCTCAGGGCGGCAGGGAGCGGCCACAGGGGGCCCACAGGAGGGCCCTTCCCCATGCGTGGAGTCGCACGGTGTGCGATTCACACCGCACGCGGTCGGATTGCCAGGTCCCAAACGCAGGCTCCCTCTGGGCCTCCCCCCTTCGCACCCAGTCTTGGCGCTCATGGGCTCCTGGAGAAGAGGCAGAGAGTGTCTCTGGGAAATCGGGCGTCTTTGGGGCATCTCTGTGTGGAGAGTCCCAGGGAAGATAGTAGCTCCTCAGCACCACTTGAATCCCAGGCTGGAGCAGATGCAAGGGTGAAGTCCGTGTACCTGACGTGGCAGACTGACGTTTGGTAAGCAATCATTCTCTTCAGTCCGTTCCTCTTTCCTTTTCTCTGCAGAGTCTGGTTTCCCTGAAGCGATGGCCACAACTTTGCTCTCTCGGCCGGGGGAGAGACGGTGCTCCAGGCTGGCGGTGCCACATTGCTCCACCTGCCCGCCCGTCCCTGTATTGGTCATGGCCGCCCAGGGTCTGGGGCTTAGGTGAGTTGTGTGATGTGGCTGAGCTGGAAAGAGCAGCATCATCCATTAGCAATGTCCGCCCGGGGCTGGTAGCAGGTGGAGGGGGGTAGATGGGGGCAAGGCGCGGTGCCACCTCTGTGGAGGTTTGAGGATCGCTTGGACGACAGGAGATGGAGGGCCTGTGCATTCTTCTGTGCAAAGACTCGGCCCCCATCTCCTGGAGAATGAAAACACGGGACGGTGGGGCAAGGTGGCCGCTTTCCTCCCTCCCTCCTGGTCGGTGTTTGAAACCTGAGGCTCAAACATGCACCCCGTGCCCGCTGGGAGCGGGACTCCAGGGTGGGATCTCAGAGAGACTTTCATTGCAGACAGATTCTGGGTACGCGGGCCGTGTTAGCATGCAGGGGGCTAAGTGCCTGCTCTCAGACCCTTTGATGTGTTAAATTCCAGGGACTCGAGCGTAATAGAACTGTAAACCTCAAATCAGAGCTAATCACACTAATTTGCTGAACTCCCAAACCACACCGTCATGTTCATTTCTTCTTAAATCGAACCACAAATCCGCGTTGTTTTGATCTACAAATCTATCTAACAAAAGATTTGAGGTGGCTTACAAGAAATGCATGTAATAAAACAAACATCTGACTAGATAAAAACCAGGATGGGGGGTGGCTGGAGAGAAGGAAAGCCAGAGGGAATCAGCCACATGGATACGTAAGACCTGAGCAGTAATTTAAGTTGAGTCAGTGAGTCTCGGCTCTGGCAGCCAAGGCAATATGGAAGAAGCATTAGTTACATGACACGCGTTGCTCATAACGAGAAATCACTCTTAAACAGCAGTTAACCAGTTTGAGACCAAACTGAATCGTTTCTGATCGTGGGGGGAAACATAACAAAATACCCTCTGAACCACTCAAAAATGCTTCGTTGGTTCGCATCTACGTGTCACACACGTAGTAGTTTCAAAAGCACCAATTCCTCTGTAATTTCATTGATATTTTCTACTGGCTCTCAAGCCAAGATGTTTCCTGAACAGACTTTGCTTTTTTGCACTCTATCCGACGCGATTTCAAGCTTGTGCTGCATTGGCGTTGTGCACGGCCTCATTGTTTTAGCAATTAAAGTATAAAACCTGCACACGCATCTCCGGGGAATGAGAATTCACGAGGTTAAGTGCTGGTCCTGCCCTGCGGTGTGGTTCTTAATCTCCGGGGAATTCCGCCAAATTGTTTGGATAAACTGAGGAAACGTCAGGACACTGAGCATGACATTAATCTTTGTAACCGTTTCTCCAGATGTGTGGGGTGTTGGGAGGGTGCTGCATCTCCAAGTTCACCCCGAAGCCGGTGCTCCTGGGGGAGGCCCGGTGAGCTCACCCCGCATGCACAGGCTGGCCGGGCCGTCCGTCCACCCGGATTCCTGGGCCGCAGGGTCCCCGCTGCAGGCCCGCGCGGAGCGCGTTGGGGGCCACGGCCCCGGGGTTCGGGCAGTCGGGAGGCACAGGCACCGGTCAGCCGCGTGAGAGGCAGCATGGAGGGAGGCCCAGGCCACAGCGGTGCGTGCGTGGAGCCGGGCGGCCGGGTCCTGGAGGCCGTGGGAGCCAGCGCAGCCAGGCGGGCCCGGCCGAGGCCACGCCGGCCCCGGCACCAGCCCGCACCCACTCCACGAGAAAAGAGCGGTCGCCTCCTTCAGAGGCGTCCAGAGGTATCGATTTCTCGCCCATTTCTGGCTGTGTGGGCCACATGTGTAAGACAGATGTGTAGGCCGGAGCCCGCCCACCCCCTCGCGTGTGGACATGACCTGGCCACTCCCCAGCCCCCAGGACTTCAGGAAACTCTCTTTGCTTCTCTGAGTTTTGCTTTCCTCGGTTAGAAATGGAACGCTTTTCCCCCCTGACGTTTTCAATGGGTCCTAAGTTGAAGATAAAGAGGGTTCCAAAGAAGGCCCGCTACAATCAAGTCGGTCCTGATGGACTTCAAACTCTGGGGTCTACCACACGATGTGGTGACGGGGCAGGCCTCTAATACCGGCTACTGGGACGCAGAGGTAGGAGAACCCTCGTCGGAGGCTGGAGATGCTACAAAACAAACCTAAGCAGAAAGGGCTGGAGGTGTGGCTCCAGAGGTCGAGGGGTCAGCGAGTGACCTCCAAGCCTTGCGTTCAAACCCCAGGCTTCACCCAGCAGCTCATTGAGAAGAAGCCAACCCTAGGGAAATAAAGGTGCCACGGGAAAAGGTTTTCGAAATGGAATTTGCAGAAAGATGGACGTGTGCTGTAAAGGAACCAGTTAAATAATTCACACAATATCCGTTCCGAGAACATTATGTAGCCTGAAAAGAATGCAAAGCCTCTCATCACAGAAGGGCCAGAAAAGAGCATAGAGCAGAGCTAGGTGAGACATATATCACGTCACACTCAGAACAACGCAACGCAAGGTGGGGAGCTGTAGCCCAGTGTTAGTTCCAGTGTGGTGCGAGTTTACTTTGATTTTAGCTTGCATTCTCTGTTGGAATTTCTACGTTTTCTCCAGTGAGCATTTTACATGGAATCATCAGAAATGCACATGCCTGCTGGATGCGATAGGCCCCGTCCTATCTGGGGCTGGAATATCGTGTTTATTTTTAAAACAAAGGCAGAAAGAGAAACTCGAGAGAGCAAAATCCCACAGCTAGGATCATGGGTGCCCTCTTCTACTGATTTACACTTCTACAGATTCTCCCAAACTCTTTACATAGATGTGTTCTGAAAATTGGCAAACAGACAAACCATAAAATACTCCCTTGCGCTCATGACTGGCCCTGGCCTGGAGAAGTTCTTGGCAGAGAAATGACGCGCGGGACCCAGATTCTGCTCCCTGGCTTCTCCGTTCCGGTCTTTGTACCTGCTCTGGTCACCATGGAAACAGATGCTGGAGGGCTGAGGTCATCTATGGAGCAGTTTAAACCTAAAGGCACTTGAAATCAGGACCGTCTTGCAGCTCAGGGAGTGGCTTAGCTCCTTAGGTCTTCAAGCCTGCGTCATCTGCTTTGTCTGCGAGAGACACGCAGCGGTGGTGTGGAGTCAGGGAGGAGGCCGGGCTTCAGCCTCTGCCCGGCACGCGCTCCCAGCTCTGCCCCGTCCCCGTCGGGGAAGCCTCCATGTCTCCAGGAGCCCTTCCTGCTCTGGTGTCCTGTGGTCAGGGCCGCAGGTGGCGTTTACTACCTGCCAGGGGTCATTCCCGTCTACACCACCATGCTTCCTATTCCCAACCCAGCCGCCTAAGGCTGCCTCCTGCCCGGACGTCTCCTCCCTGAGCCGCAGCTCCTCCAGCCTCGTCCTCCTGAGCCTGCGGCTCATGGCCCAGCTACTCAGGGGTTCAACGCGGCACCCGCAAACGCTGAGCACAGAGCTGCCGGCGTTGCCCGTCCCTCCATCCCCCTCCGCCCGGCGTTTGTGTATGTTGTCGGTTGGTTCCACACATCACCCTACACTCCCGGGGCTGGAAGTTCTCAGATAGCTTCAGGATGGGAGCTGGTCCCCGACAAGACCAAGGGCCTCCACCCCCGAGACCAGACACAGCCTCCACCCCAGAGACCAGACACGGCCTCCAGACACGGCCTCCACCCCCAAGACCAGCACAGCCTCCAGACACAGCCTCCAGACACAGCCTCCAGACACAGCCTCCACCCCTGAGACCAGCACAGCCTCCACCCCTGAGACCAGCACAGCCTCCAGACACAGCCCCCACCCCAAGACCAGCACAGCCTCCAGACACGGCCTCCACCTCCAAGACCAGCACAGCCTCCACCCCTGAGACCAGCACAGCCTCCACCCCTGAGACCAGCACAGCCTCCAGACACAGCCCCCACCCCAAGACCAGCACAGCCTCCAGACACAGCCTCCACCCCTGAGACCAGACACAGCCTCCACCCCTGAGACCAGCACAGCCTCCAGACACGGCCTCCACCTCCAAGACCAGCACAGCCTCCAGACACAGCCCCCACCCCTGAGACCAGCACAGCCTCCACCCCTGAGATCAGCACAGCCTCCAGACACAGCCTCCACCCCCGAGACCAGCACAGCCTCCAGACACAGCCTCCACTCCCGAGACCAGCACAGCCTCCAGACACAGCCCCCACCCCTGAGACCAGCACAGCCTCCACCCCTGAGACCAGCACAGCCTCCAGACACAGCCTCCACCCCCGAGACCAGCACAGCCTCCAGACACAGCCTCCACCCCCGAGACCAGCACAGCCTCCAGACACAGCCTCCACTCCCGAGACCAGCACAGCCTCCAGACACAGCCCCCACCCCTGAGACCAGCACAGCCTCCACCCCTGAGACCAGCACAGCCTCCAGACACAGCCTCCACCCCCGAGACCAGCACAGCCTCCAGACACAGCCTCCAGACACAGCCTCCAGACACAGCCTCCACCCCTGAGACCAGCACAGCCTCCAGACACAGCCTCCACCCCCGAGACCAGCACAGCCTCCAGACATGGCCTCCACCCCCGAGACCAGCACAGCCTCCACCCCTGAGACCAGCACAGCCTCTACCCCCGAGACCAGCACAGCCTCCAGACACAGCCTCCACCCCCGAGACCAGCACAGCCTCCACCCCCGAGACCAGCACAGCCTCCAGACATGGCCTCCACCCCCAAGACCAGCACAGCCTCTAGGTACAGCATCAGAGGACATCAGCTGTGTATTCTCGGCAGAAGTGCCTACTTGCAGGTGTCGGAGGCCAGTTGTGAGGACACAATGGGTAAAACGGCTTGGCGTTCCCCGTGCCCTCAGAAGGGGCAAGGCCGCTAGCTCTGTTGTACAGGGCACAAAGGGCACCGCGCTGAGGGGACCCCCGCCCCCCATCTCGGCCCCTCCCCCAGCCCCCCCCCACCGAGAGCCCCAACCGTTCCTAAAACAGGCAGCGAGTGAGAGCGGGACCCTGCACCTCAGTGGCACGTCCCCTCCTCTGCGCTCCAGGCCCGTCCGCTCCCTGGCCTCCCTCAAGCCCATGCTAAGAACCCCGGCTCGCCCGGCGTAACCTGTCTAACCTGGGGGATAACCCCAACTTCAACATTGCCCAAGCACTCGGGGTCTCTCTCTGCCTCAGTCTGGAGCGAGGGAGGCTGGGCAAGGGTGTGGTGAACGGAGAGCTGGCCCCTGTGTGTGGTGAGCCTGCAGTCAGACCCCTGCGGGGGAGCCCCGGCCCGGACCGCCTTCCGGATGTGCCAAAGGATTGGATCAAACCATGGGAGGGAGCCCTCTGGGAGGACAGGTCGGTTAAACTTGGAACATTGTTCACAAAGCAAGAGAGAGAGAGTCAACAGCAGAAAGAAAATTGAGCACATCTGTGCATCAGAAAAACTGATCACATTGTCTAATTAACGTGCGCATGCAAGGCAGGAAGGGAGCTAGTCAGACCTGCCTAGGTGAACAGGGTTAAATGGACCGTTCACAATGAGCAGATGATACGTGGGGAGAAATGTGGGGACACAACCTCGTGAGCAATCAATGGGTTTCATTGATTAGCACTGATTTCTTTTTTAAATAAGAGGCTACGTTGAAGAGCGTGAAGCAGAGTAGACTCGCGTGCTTGTGCTCTGGGATCAGAAAGGTAAACCGATCTAACCCTTTCGGAAAACAAGAACTTCAGAACCAAGTGTTGTGAAAACTTGTCTGATGTCTGGTTTGGGGAAAACTGAGGAAATGTAAATCTCGACTTTCTACGTTGAAGCACGTCTCTAAGACAGATCCCAGATATGAAGCACCTGACCCGAGAGGAGGAAGTCTGAAGCGCGTGACAGAAATCGGAGATAGCAGCGCTGTCTCCTGGGGCTAGCGTTCGCTCCCAGCCTCGGCTTTCCATCTGTAGAATGGGAATGCCAACGCGCACTTTACCCGGTGGCGTCGGAGGAGCTCTGGCTCACGTGGTGTCTTCCGCAGAGCTGGCTGGGCTCCATCTCCCTGGTGTAGATCCTTTCCTGTGCTCTCCTGCGTTCCATGGCCGCCTAAGAGAGGGCAGAGTGCCAGGAAGTGAGCAAAGTGGCCAGCTTGCATCCAGGGCCCACCACGCACGGCCTCCCGGTCTCTTCCCCGCTAGAAAAGATGTGGGGCAACAAGGCAGCCCAAATCCGGGTCCCGAAGTCTCCCCCTACTTGGCTGAGAGTCTCCGAGTACATTTCATGGGACGAGACAGGCACTTCTGTGGGCTTAGGCCGCTTGACATGGGCGTTAATTGTTCTAGCAGCTAACAGCTTTTATCCTAAGCAACACAGTGCTCACTCATCGTTAATGCAGTCTGACCAGCAAGCCTTCCCTTTGCCCCCCCTGCCCGTGGGAGGTCCACCCCCACCGTGGGCCCAGCCTGGACGGGGGCAGCGAGGGGCCCGGCCTGGTCTGCGGCCTGGACGGGGCAGCGAGGGGCCCGGCCTGGTCTGCGGCCTGGACGGGGCAGCGAGGGGCCCGGCCTGGTCTGCGGCCTGGACGGGGCAGCGAGGGGCCCGGCCTGGTCTGCGGCCTGGACGGGGCAGCGAGGGGCCCGGCCTGGTCTGCGGCCTGGACGGGGCAGCGAGGGGCCCGGCCTGGTCTGCGGCCTGGACGGGGCAGCGAGGGGCCCGGCCTGGTCTGCGGCCTGGACGGGGCAGCGAGGGGCCCGGCCTGGTCTGCGGCCTGGACGGGGCAGCGAGGGGCCCGGCCTGGTCTGCGGCCTGGACGGGGCAGCGAGGGGCCCGGCCTGGTCTGCGGCCTGGACGGGGCAGCGAGGGGCCCGGCCTGGTCTGCGGCCTGGACGGGGCAGCGAGGGGCCCGGCCTGGTCTGCGGCCTGGACGGGGCAGCGAGGGGCCCGGCCTGGTCTGCGGCCTGGACGGGGCAGCGAGGCTTCTCAACACGGTCACTGCTCCCAGCCCCACGCTGGACGATTTCCAGAGACGTGTCTGGAAAAAACTTCAACTGGTTGACTTAAGTTTTGCTCTGAATTATGGACATTGGGTTGTACGCCTTCTGAGCTTGGGACTGGCGTGCCTGTTTTGACTAGGCTGGACCAGAGCTCAGAAAGTATTCAAGGGACGAGCCAAAACAAAGCCGGGAGAGAGCAATGTGGAAGTGTCTGTATCAGCTGATAATGGCCTGGCTCAGGCCCGTGGCCAGGGGTGCCAACCCTGCCAGCAGGTGCGAGCTTTGGTATCTGCGGGTACAGATAACCCGGCCAGCCTGGGCAGGGCACAGGGGGCAGGGGACAGGGGGCAGGGGGCAGGGAGCAGGGGACAGGGCACGGGGGACAGGGGGCAGGGAGCGGGGAACAGGGGACAGGGGGCAGGGGACAGGGGACAGGGCACGGGGGACAGGGGACAGGGGGCAGGGCACAGAGGACAGGGGGCAGGGGACAGGGGCAGGGCACAGAGGACAGGGGCAGGGGACAGGGGGCAGGGGACAGGGCACGGGGGCAGGGGACAGGGGGCAGGGCACAGAGGACAGGGGCAGGGGACAGGGGGCAGGGGACAGGGCACGGGGGCAGGGGACAGGGGGCAGGGGACAGGGGACAGGGGGCAGGGGACAGGGGCATCGGAGGAGGCAGCCTCCACAGGTGATGTGTCTGATTGGGCCCCAAAGAAGGCTGGGACACTTGTTTAAACACCAGAAGCAACCGAGATGCTGTGGGAGGTACTGCAGACCCCTTCCAACAGTCAGGCCTCTGCCTTCTGTAGCAACAGCCAGGCCAGCTCGGAGCTCGCTCCCTGGTGAGGCCCGGGCTCCATCCCCAGCCATGTCCCAAGACCCTGGCCTGCCGCGGTCTGCTCTGAGCCGGCACTCACGGGCTTCCCCTCCCCTCCTCCCTGGTGGGCGGCGGTCGCTGCTGATGCGCCCTGGACGCAGCGCCCATCCCTCCTCCTTTCTTTCTTTCTTTGGTCAGCGCTCTGAACAGCCTCAAACTCACGATCTCTTCCTCAGCATCCAGAGTGCTGGACTTACAGGCCTGCACCACGGTACCCGGCTCCTGTTTTCATTCATCTCTGCCAGATTCCCAGGACTGAGTGTTACGGGGCCGTGTGGTGGTGGTCAGCCCCCGCAGGCCGGCCCCTCGGGAAGCTGCCAGCTGGGCCGGCCGCAGACAAGGAGGCTCTGGGACCAGGGGCTGGGGGTCCGGTGAGGATCAGGCGTCCCACGGAGGGAGCAGTCTGTAGGGCCCTGGCGTAGAAGAGGTTTGAGAGAGTTGGGGCAGGTGAAGGATCCCCGGGAGGTGCAGCCTGGTCCAGAGCTGAAGCCCGCACCAGGGGGCCCAGAAACCCCGGGCAGGGGCACCGGGGCTGGTGGAAATCCCGGCCCGCTGGGAGAGGAAATTCCATGGCGTTTGGCAAAAGCCCGGATGTGGGGAGAGGGAAGACTCCTGGGTGAAAATCAGCAGGAAGACAAGTCTACCCTTGACCTTCGTCTCTTTTTTTTACTTTTGAACAAACACATTTTCTCCAGATTTTTTTTTCTTTTTACCAATCTCCCAAGTTTTTTTCCTCCCCCACCCTCCTTCAAATTCCTTAAAAATTATCACAAGACTGTTTGATTCTCCGTCTGGAAGTCCCAGCCCGAGCGTGCCGCGCGGAGCAGGCTCCCCAGCCGGGGACGGGCCCCCTGCACGGAGCCCCCGCTCCCACCTGCCCAGCTCACCCGGGGCCTGCCGGTCTGAGCAGACCACGGCAGCCTCATTTGTCCACGTCTAAACCTCCAGAAAGTTCTCAGGCCACACGTTACACTGAATCCCCCATCAACAATGGGGGAAGGAAGTGCAGCCGGAGTGGGGAGGGAGGAGGGAAGGGAGGGGGAGGCGAGCGTTTGGAAGAAGACGCAGTGTTGACCAGAATAGCTACGCCACCACTTACGATATTTCACAAGAGCTGTTTGATGTCTGGGGTGAACAATGACCTTGCCGGGGCCTTCAGAGAACCGCCGCTTCAAAGCCGGGTTTGTCTCGACGCCCTTGGTTCATCAGTACATGAGTGCTAGACGTGTGGGTCCTGTTTCAATGGAATCGCAAGATTTTCATCGGAGGAAAACTGCTGTAGGGAAAACCAGACAGACACGGAGGAGGGGAGGAGGCCTTCCACAGCTCTGTTCTGATTTCGGTTTGTCGGGGCCTGGAGCTTGATATCAGGCTGACGTGAAGTTGGACACAGACCGGACGGGGCGGCTCCCGGTGTTTCTGGAGGATATAAACCTCCGATTCCCAGCACGGGCCTCTTCCCAGAGGAAGAAAGGCCGGGCGGGTGGACCTGCCGTCCCTGTGCCCAGTAAAACCCGGCCAGGGAGCTGGCTGGGAACCCGCGGTGGGCGCAGCAAACCAAACTCGCTGCGGCCACCGGGTCCCCGGGGACACCGTGTTCTGGAAGACTCCAGGCTTCTGTGCTTCACTCCCTGCGGCCACGGCAAGCCGGCCAGACCTTCCTGCCTGCCGGGCTTCTAGACCTGTCGGTCAGGGACGCGCTTCATGGGTGATGTCTGCGTGTGGCTCAGGACAGGGAGGTGTGCACACGTCGCCGCTCCAGCCCGGGCACCCGACTGCCGCGGGCTGACTGAGCCGGAGCTGGCCCAGCGATCCTCCGGACCACGTGGAGACCCGGCCGTGTCCTCCCGCACCACACTGCTCCTGGGCCCCAAACCTCACCTCCTGAAAATGCCCCCAGCCTGGTCTGGGCTGCGGGCCCGACTCTGCCCATGTGGCTGCCACAGGCTAGGGAGAGCGGGCTGGGCGGCTCACACGTCCCGTTCAAAGTCGGTCTTCCAGGGGAGGAAGGGACTCTGTCTTCACCCACCCACGGGTTCACGTCTGTCTGTCTTTCCACGCCAGCTGGCCCCCGCTGTCATCTCTCCAGCCAGACCGGTCATCTCCCCACGCCAGCCCCCGGGACCCCTGGCCCCCCTCTGCCCACGCCATCCCTGAGCCTGGGACCCTCTGAGGCCCCAGACACGGCTTCACCGTCCCCCTCTCCCAGCGGTACTGTCTGGGGTGACCCCCCACTCCGGGGCCCCGCGGTCCCCCTGGTCCCCAGCTGCAGCTTGGGTTTGCCAGCCTGTTGGCCCAGGGCCGCATCAGCCCCTGACCTTGCCGGGGCGCTCTCCCAGACCCAGCGCCTTCCGCGCCTTTCTGTGCCTGACGTGTAATGTCAGCCCGGAGCCCGGATGAGCCTGGAACACAGAGTGTGCTCAAGAAACCGATGCTGAGCAACAAAAATGATCCTCAGGCCCCAAGTTCAAGGGGCGAAGGTACACAAACAGACGTAAAACCTGCGGGGCTTGCTGAGAGAATGTCCCCCTCTGCCTTCCGGGCTGTCCTGAGTGCTGGTGCGCCATGGGTTGACTTTTCCATTCGACACACACATGGAAGGCTGGGACCTTGGGGTGTCAGCTCCCTGTCCTGGGGAGAGGGGCTCCGGGACAGGCTCGGGTCGCCCGCGCCATGGTTTGATGTGGCGGTGGACGGGGCCACAGCTGAGCCCTCCCAGGGGTCAGAAGACACCGGCGCTGGCACCATGACCCGCGGAGTCAGCGAGGCCCACGAGGGGAGGCCCGGCCCTCCGGGAAGCGCGCAGACCAGCAGGAGGAAGCGGGGGGAACTCCAGGAAGACCCAGGGCTCAGTGCCCACGTCGGGTATGGCCAGGCCACGGCTGTGGAGCTTCCTACAGACAAGACCAGCCCCAGGGCCGGCAGATCCTCTCAGCACACAGAGGCCGACTGCCGGAGACACAGGCCGCCACCCCTCTGCAGCCAGGTCTTCCGGGGCTTTGAGAAGAGCCAGGAGTCCGGGGGGCCATTTGCACATCTCAGAACCTTAGTCTATATCCATGGGCAGAATGGCAGCAAGGCAGCCGGGCTGGGTCTGCGCCACAGGGCAGGGCGCATCCGCAGGCCCTCAGGCCTCTGCGGCGGGCGGCGTCTCTCCGGGACCTGTGTGCACGCTCCTCTTTGCTTTAACCCATCGCTAGGCTCTGGTAGAACCCAATGCAGTGTAGACACTCTGAAGACAGTGGTTAGATGGAAGAAGAAAAGAAGGAAAGTACTGCTGGGCACAGTCTTTTCTGGATAGTTTCAGGCGTGACTGGTCCAGCCAACCGATACAGAACTGTGCCCATGGAGGGCTGGTGGCGGGGTTCCTGGTGGGAGATGCTGTCTGCGGAGGAGTTAGGAAGGAGGAGGATTCTACGCCCAGGCCTCCCACGGAGGAAGAGACAGATCTGTGCCCCAGAGGACCCAGGGTGCCCTGGTGCACCGGGGAGTCTGGGGCTCTGCTGACTGAAAGGGTCCAAGTTCCTGGGGTAAAGAGGGTCTCGGGGGCCGAGTCACCAAGGGCAATGCCTGGAAGCCGTGCCCTGGGAGCAGGGGAGGCTACGGCGTTCCGGGGCTCAGTGAAAATGGGGGTTCCTTCCCTCAGTCAGAGCCACGCAGCGTCTGAAGGCAGTGACAGAGCAGGCGGTCGGGACCCAGAGCCAGCGGTGGCCCGGCGCCCGGCGCCCGCTCCGCTGGACACGGCCGACCCTGTGCCACCACCCCCAGGACCATCGGCTCCGCGTTATTAAGGCTTCGGAAGTCGAGTCTGCAGTCAGCTGACCTCTGATTTAAGCCTGAGACGAAGTCGGGCATCATTACAGCCCTGTGCAGAGCAGAGCAAAACCTACTCACCTCGGGGCAGGGAGAGAGGGGGCGGGTTTACTGGATGACCTCCAGGCCTTCCCGCCCCCCCCCCCCCCCCCCGCTTCGGGGTTCCTCCATTTCCCAACAGCAGCTCTCTGCGGGCTTCGGGGCCGTTTACCTGGAACACAGCCGAAGCCACTTGAGGCCCCGTCCGCCCGGCACCCGGAGAGTGGAGGCCGGCCCGGAGGAGCCTCTGCTGAGAGTCCTCTCAGGCGGGAGAACCAGCCCTGCGCTCCATAGCGGCGTCCCGGAGTCTAGAAGCATCTAGCTGTGCCCTCAAGCTGACGCTCGGAGCCAGCGTCCCGAGGCACATGGAGAAGATGGCCGGGAAACAAGATGGGGTCCAATGCCCCCTCCAGGCACACCCCGGGGCCCACCTCCTCCCGCCCGATTCTGGAAGGGTGCACCTGGGCCAGGACGGCCACGTCCCTTCCTGGGGAGACCCGTCTGCCTGGGTCCCGGGCCTCTCCGGGCCCTGAGACCGGGCGTTTCCCTCCTCTGCCGCTCCGGCGCTCAGGGCCCAGCCCTCAGCACGCTGCCAAGGGCTCAGACCTGATTCGAATTTGGGGTTCTGTCTGCTGCCATCCTGCAAAGGTTTTTGTTGGAAGGGCCCTCACATTTCCAGACTTTGAAGATGGTTCAACAGCACAGTAAAAGGCAGGTCTTGGCCACAACAAAAGGCTGAAATATCACAGCGGAGTAAACAGAATTCCTTGGCCTGCTTGGAGCACGCACGTCAACATCTTTCTCCCTCCCCTCCCCCCTCCCCCTCCCCTCCCCCCACAGCCCCGCCCTCCCCCCCCCTCCCTGCTTCATCTCCCTGCAGACCCTGAGCTGGAAAGCGCAGTGCCTCAGAGGCTGCCCGAGGACCACAGTCCCATGGAAAAGCCGTTCTGGGCCTCCAGCCCAGCCCCTGGCACACGCGTGGTGGCCTCGGCCCAGAAGCGGCCTTCCCAGAGCAAAAGTGCACATGGCGTGCGCAGCGCAGCCTGGTCTCCACGGATGGCAGGAAACGCGCGTGCCCCGGTGGGACACACACATGTTCAATCCCGCTCTCCTCCCATCCGGCCCTGAAGGTGACGCGCTCCAGCCCTGGGCCCCACTGGAACTCCGCTCCCCAAGGACACGGTACCAGGGCAGCAGGCAGGAGAGCGTGTGTGAGCGTGTGTGCACGTGTGCGGTGCGCCATCTATCTCCTCCGTGCACGACACGCACAACGTGCAGAGACGGCGCGGGTCGTGCCTGACCTGACACTGATGCACGGTGAGCCGGGAGCGTCATTCGCCCGGAGTGACCGCAGCACAGGCCCAAGGCAGAGCCCAGGGCCTCGGCTCCTCAGACGGTCAAGGCTGTGCCACACAGAAACAGCTTCCAACGCCACATTTCGCCTCCCACCCCCGGCCCCCTCCCTTGCTCCCAGACAGACTGGACTTGCGGGAGAGAGCCAGGTAAGCCCGGCCTCGGAGACGCCCGCCACTGCCCTCCACCAGGCTGGACAGTGGGAAGGCAGCCAAGCTGGTGGGCCCGGGACACCGGCTCCAAGACACAAGGCCCTCCCTCTTGGAGTGGGGAGGTCAGCTCCTGTCTGCTTGGCTTGATGCCCTGTGAATTGGAAGCAGGCCCGAGCCAGCCCTGCCCTGATGAGTGTGGCCACTCCGGGGCCGTGAGCCCCTGGGCAGTGAGCCTCAGACGGAGACCACAGCGGTCCAGGCAGAGCAAGCCTCCCTGTGGGCTGGGCCACCTTCCTTGGAGCAAGTCTGGGTTACGGCTGCAGAGCTGAGCAAAGCAGTCACGGCCGGTACCATCTACTGAGATGTCACCTACCAGGTGGCTCCATGTACCCGACCGCCTGGGCCGGGCCCCTGGGCGAGCTACAGCCTGGGCCGGGCCAGGAGCCTGGGGAGGGACACTCCTTGCCCGGGCTGCCGGGCTGGCTGGAGTGCCTCTATAGTGCGTTTGCCTTTTTCTGATCCTCGGTTGGTTTTAGATAGGCACGAAGTTTTGTGGATCAAGTTTTCACCTCCAGAAACAAAATGGAATGGCTGTTTCGTTCTCTTCTGTACATTTGAGTTTTTAATCAAGCTGTCTGGTCGTTTTGGATAGCTGGAGACTCGGCCTGCCCCTCTGCTCCGAGCAGGGCCTGGGACTACACACCTGTAATGCAGCCTTCCGGGGTGACCAGCCGCCGCTTCCCGGCATTGCCGAGGGCCACCCCGGGGGTAACACACCCTCAGGGAGGGACGATGGGACGCCCCCGGCGGCCAGGGTCAGGCACCTCTCCATCCCTGACACTATTCCCACCATTCCCCGGCAGTGCGAAGACTCAGCCGGAAGAAGAGATGGTTTCCACAGCGTCAACTTCAAAAGCATCAGGAGGCCCTCCACTTCGCCTGGCACGCTGCGGTGAGAATTTCGGGTGCCCACCGACGGCCCCTGCGGGGCTCAGGAGCCCTGGTGAGCTGGGGTTTCAGTCTTGTTAGTCACCAGCTGCCAGACACGGGGACATCATAGTACAAGGCACTGTGGTTCCAGAGCAGCTGAACCTGCGATCGAGTGCCGGGAGGGCCCCGGCTGCCAAACTTCAGGGCAAGAGGGAAAAAATAGAAATGTGGAGTGTGTTTCTACTTACTGTCCATTCCAGTAAGACAAAACGCTCGCTCCTCCAAACATGTGTTACTGCTTAGGCCAGAAACTGTATAGACTGGCCTAAATCCAGAGTAGGCTGTGCGACAAAATTACTACAACCTGTGCTCTCCGAAGAGAGGCCCAGTGCAACGGTACCGGATGATAATTTGTTGTACAACAAAAGTACATAATAACTTCATGTCAGTGTGGGCCAGGCCTTGGGATTTGCAGAAGGAAATCTTGGATGCCCGGGGATCAGTGCCGAACACCAGCCCCCTCCCTCCCCGCCTTCTTCCCACCCTCACACACGGTGTGTAATCAAAATGAGGGAGATGAGCTGCATTTATAACATACTAGATTCCACTCACAAGTGGCAAGAACACACACACACACACACTCACGCCTGCACAATCAAAAAGCTAAAAGTAAAGCCAAATGGAAAGCTGGTGCTCGCATGCACCAGGCACAAGTGGCCAGAGCTGGTTCTACCAAAAAGGGAGGGCAAGGAGGCCGGATCGCCGGGCCCGGTCACCTTTCAGCGCTGGGCTGTTTTGAACCTGTCCAGAGCAAAGCCGCGTGCGCTCCTCGAGACCCCTCCAAACCACAGCCCCCTTGGCTGGTCTGGGCCCCACTCCAATGCCCCCGCCCCAAGCGGCTCAGAGCCCTGCACCGTGCACGGATCTGCGTTGGGATAATGTCTTGGAGCGTAACAACCTGAAACTCGATCCAGTCAGAGTGTGTCAACGGAAAAGCATTTCTTTATGACACGTTTCACAAAGCAAGGTTGCAAACCAGGGAGAAATACATGACTAAAAAAAAACTGAACGCAGAACTGAAACCTCTCCATTGCGAATACATCTGAGTGTGACGCCGTTTTCCTGATGTGGCAACTTTAGTCCCAGGAAATCACTCAAGTGTTCTTTCTCCCTTCCCTACCATCCCCCTCCCTGCCTCCCTCCCTCCCTCCCTCCTTCCCTCCCTCCCTGCCTCCCTCCCTCCCTCCCTCCCTTCCTGCCTCCCTGCCTCCCTCCCTCCCTGCCTCCCTGCCTCCCTCCCTCCCTCCCTGCCTCCCTCCCTCTTTCCTTCCTTCCTCCTTTCCTTCCCTCCCTCCTTCCTTCCTCCTTTCCTTCCCTTTCTCCTTTCTCTCCTCTCTTTCCTTTCATTTTATTGCTCACTGGACAGTTTGCAAAGCAGGAGCACAGATTCTCCCCAGGGGACTTTGTCAGATTCCCCTCTCCTAAAAGAAAACCACATGCCCAGAGTTCACACTCACTTTTCTACCAGAAAATGAACAAGGCCCTCCTCACGTGTACTGCAAATCCTCCTGCAGAGCAAAGGACGCTGTGAAAGCCGTTTGCATCTCAATCACACCAAATCCAGAGGGTCCCCAGCTGAAGGGCCGGGCTGTTCCTCATCCGCAGACAGCTGGATTCTGGGTTTGATGGCCATCAAACATCTATCTTCTTAGAGTTTTTTTTTTTTTTTGTTCAATAAAACCTGAAACATATTTTGCCTGGCATTTTTCCTCAGGATTTTTAAACCCGTGTGTACTTTATGGCAAATGGAACCCATATGTCCCTGATCCATTGATACTTAAGCCATTAGGACGCTGTTTTGCAAGAATACTTTGATGTGTTGGGCCACCCCACGTTTGAAGGATGCTGTCTTCACAAACAGGAAGTTTTCCCTTCATGGGGAGCACCCCAGACCGTGGGGCAGCGAGCGGGAAGGAGTCCCGGCTGGCTGAACCTTGGCTGCAGGAGGGCCCCGGCCCCGGCCCCCAGGCAGGGTGGGAAGGGCCTTGTGTAAGGGCCTGGGAGTTCCTGGCCCTGGCGCCTGGGCTGTTACCAACTGCCCACGCCCTGGAGACTCAGCCCATCTCAAGGGGCCTCAATGTGCCTCCACGTTTATTGCTTCTGTGGGACGTCTAGGAGAAGAAAAGGTTTCCGCCACGCCAGAGGAGAAGCCTCGAAAAGCTGATGCACTGGCACACACAGAAACGTGGCAGAACACGGGAGTGGGAAGACTCAGGCCTGAGCGCTGCGAGTGTCCTGCGGGGAGGGGACTGTGCGGTGGAGACAGGACTCCAGACCGGCGCTCAGTGCCCGGCAGAAAACGCACATTTGTAAGACGGAAGACTGACCCGCTGCTAGCCCCGACGCGGTGACGTGTGGGCAGTCATTCTCAGCTCCTTCCGGGACATTGCAGCTCTGATAAACACACAGATATCCTGCCCTGCAAAATACACCCAAACCCATAATACTTGGGTACAATTTCACATTTTCAGGCCTACCAGCCGCGCACAGACTGGTGATGTATTGACCCAAGCAGGGAATCTGTGGTTTCAAAATGACTGTTTCCAACAGGTGCTTATCAGATTAGTTTCTTTGTTGTAGATTCATTATTTACAACGGGAGAAATAGCTAATATCCCTTTCTGGTTGGGTGAGGGTGATGGGTTTGTCAATAAGGAAGAGATTTTGGTTAAAAGTCCCCGTTAGCCATTGAACCTGATTTTTCTTTTTCGTGCTAGCATCTAAGTCAGCATTGGAAATCATTCTCACCACATTGGAATTTGGTGACCACAAATTACCTTGCCTGACTTGCTCAAACATCAAACAGTTAATTGCTTATATATATATAAATATGCATATATATATAGAGAGAGGGAGAGAATAGAAAGAGAAAGTGAATTAAAAGTCAGAAGAATCCATTCAGACCATCTGAAGAAGAAATCATTCAGACATCTGTTCATATGTTAACTATTTCTCTAGCATTTTCTTCTGTTTATGGAATCCTGGTAATAATCATATGTTTGTTTATGTTTAGTATAATCATGTTTCATATTTAGCAGCAGACTTTCATTATACGTATTAAATTATTGCATTTATTTTATATATTCACAGACTTAAATATATGTATTTAATTTTACGTATGCTTATGTGTTTATACAGATATACAATTAGCTTGTTATTGCTTAAGCATTTCTCTGGAATGCTCAGGCAGAATTCCTTCTTCAAGAAAACCTCAGTTCTATGCTGAAGGCTT
Source organism: Dipodomys merriami (assembly GCF_024711535.1). Lineage (NCBI taxonomy): Eukaryota > Metazoa > Chordata > Mammalia > Rodentia > Heteromyidae > Dipodomys > Dipodomys merriami. The sequence goes on along the minus strand of NW_027206530.1, from coordinate 227,339 downwards.
TTCAACTGATGGACTCAGGCTTACTCCAAAAGCCAGCTGATAATGGACATCAATTCCAAGTACTTCTAGATTCCTGTTTGACTGACAGAGACCAGCTCACCTATGCTGAAACATCACAAGACAATGAGAGACTCAGGCAGAAGAAACCAAGTCTGAGAGTCGGTGTCAGGGTAGCCAGTTGTCCGGCAGCTTCCAGGTGAGTGACCCGGGGGCAGGTGCTGACCAAACTCTTTTCTTTCTTTCCCAGCCACACAGCGAGGCTGCATTTCCCGACTCCCCTGCAGCTAGAAGCGGTCATGTGACTGAGCTCTAGCCAATAAAACTCGAGAAAAGGGGTGTGCTGCTTTCTGATTGGCCCATCACAGCTTCCTGCTCCCTCCATGTTCTTCCCTTTCTGTCCGGCTCAAATGGAGACTAGCCAGAGTCGCAGAGGACTGACTAGAAAGGCTTCGTGTTGGGTTTTTCACCCACCCACTGACCCTAAGTGAACAAGAGAGGCAGCAGGGGTTAGAATGGGGCCTATTGGTTACAGCAGCTATAGTGACACACTTGGGATAAGCTATCGACCTCTCTGAACCTAGATTTTCTCCGTTCAACAGAAGACGGAAGGAAGTACTCATAAAAGGCACCTGTGTTGGCTGGGATCTGCTCGACAGCCACAGAACTCGTGTTAAACCATACACAGGCCTACCTGTCTGCCATTCGGCTCCACGCACCTGCAGCTCAGGCCGCTGGGGGGTGCCAGCACCCTGCAGGCCGCCGTGGCTCACCACGTTGGTACACAGCCTGGATGTGAAAGGAAGGACGCAAGGTGCTCTTTCCTTTCAAGGGTGGTACTGAAATCGCACATCTCTCTTCTGCTCACCTTCTACTGTCCAAGGTTTGATCCGGCCAGCTGAGAGGGAGAGGGTGGAATGTGTTGCTTTCATTCCAGACCACGGCATGTCTGTTTCACCATCAGAGGCTCTCGATCTACAAGAGAGAGAAGGGGAATGGAGAGAAGACACGGAGGAGTTTCTGCACACAGAAACACGGAGACAAGGCCTGAGCAGCCGTGGGTGTGGCCGATGATCCGCCAACCCCGACTCCTCAGTGTTCTGGGCCTCCAGCTTCCTCATGCGCAGGACCATTGCTGTAACCCCCCACGCATCCTTCGATGAGGCGGTAACAGGTGCTCATCAAACCAATCACAACACGCGCCCGGTCCCCGTCCCCGAGAGGACAACACGCGCCCGGTCCCCGTCCCCGAGAGGACAACACACGCCCGGTCCCCGTCCCCGAGAGGATGCTTTGCAGCTCAGCCCGGGCTGGCGCCCAGCTGTGTCACTGTGTCTGGCCTGGTGATGGAGACACCCCCTCAACACGTGCCTTGTGGAGCCCAGATGTCAGGCGCAGAAAGCTAATGATCTGCAGCTTGTCCTCAGGCATCGCTGGGCTCCCAGCGGCCCATCCAGGGAATGACAACAATTAGGGTAAACACTGCTACTACTCAGTGCATTCTAGGTCTAGGTGCCAACCAGCGGGAGCACTCTGCGTGCACACCCAGACCTAAGTGCACACCCGGGCTCTGAGTGCACACCCAGACCTGAGTGCACACCCGGACCTGAGTGCACACCAGGACCTGAGTGCACACCCAGGCTCTGTGTGTACACCCGGACCTGAGTGCACACCCGGACCTGAGTGCACACCCGGACCTGAGTGCACACCCAGACCTGAGTGCACACCCGGACCTGAGTGCACACCAGGGCTCTGCGTGCACACCCGGGCCCTGAGTGCACACCCAGACCTGAGTGCACACCAGGACCTGAGTGCACACCCAGGCTCTGTGTGTACACCCGGACCTGAGTGCACACCCGGACCTGAGTGCACACCCGGACCTGAGTGCACACCAGGACCTGAGTGCACACCTGGACCTGAGTGCACACCCAGACCTGAGTGCACACCCGGACCTGAGTGCACACCAGGACCTGAGTGCACACCTGGACCTGAGTGCACACCCAGACCTGAGTGCACACCCGGACCTGAGTGCACACCCGGGCCCTGAGTGCACACCCGGGGCTCTGTGTACACACCTAGGCTCTGCGTGCACACCCAGGCTCTGTGTGTACACCCGGGCCCTGAGTGCACACCCAGACCTGAGTGCACACCCAGACCTGAGTGCACACCCGGGCTCTGTGTACACACCTGGGCTCTGTGTGCACACCCGGGGCTCTGTGTACACACCTGGGCCCTGAGTGCACACCCGGACTTGAGTGCACACCCGGGCCCTGAGTGCACACCCGGGCTCTGTGTATACACCCGGGCTCTGTGTGCACACCCGGGCTCTGTGTGCACACCCAGGCTCTGTGTGCACACCCAGGTTCCAGAAGCGTGAAGGCTGAGCTCACCGCCGGGACCCCTTCCTGAGCTGTGGCTCCCACACGTATTCCTCAAGGCCCGCGTGCTGCTCTGGTCTCCAGGGTGGGAGGCGGCATCTTCACGAGGAGGAGCCTAGTGAGAAGACCCGTGTCCCCGGGCTCCGCTGGAGAGCACCGTGGGGCCCTCCCCCTCCCCCCCTCCTCCCTTCGCTCCTGCAGGTCATTGTTTTAAAACCCACTGGCCCTGTTAGCTTTAGCTTGCTTTCTGACGGGGTCTCTCTCCCTCTCTCTTTCCCTCTCCCCCCCCAGCTAGGACTGACCCACACCCTCCTGCCCGCACCACCTGTTTAGAGGAAGGACCCCTCTGGAGGTGGCCGGTGGCCGCCACGGTGTGTGGCTGACCTCTCCCTGCAGAAGCTCCTTGCCCGGTGTTTCATGCGGCCAGGTAAAGCTGACGCGCGCTGCTGCTCTCCAGGGACCCGCCGCGACGGTCTCGCGGAGCTCCGGGAGGCTTTGCCCTCTGCCTCCCCAGCGTCCACCCGCCTTTGTGTGTCTGGGTGTGGGAACCCTTCCCCAGCCCCCAAAGTGGAGGGTGCAGCCGTGCCGGCGGCCGGTGGAGGCCTGCACCACGCTCCTGCTCGGGAGCGTTCCCAGACAGCTGCCCAGGCCGGACGGGGGGCGCCGGGCTCGGGGGGCCAGCACGTGCCGCTGAGAACGAGGCCGCAGACTCAGAGGCCATCCCCGGGTGTCGGGAGTCCCCGACCCGCTCTGCTCCTCCCGCTCTGGGACAAGGCCGTTCTGCAGACGCGACCCGCGACCCGCGACGCACCCCACTCCCGGTGCGCGCTGCCTCTGAGCCGCCCGTCCTGGCAGGAGTCCCGAGGCCCTCGGCGCTGGACACAGGCCATCCTGCCCCCTGCGAGGGCCAGGGCCCCCGCGCTCCCCCTGCCCAGCCCAGGCCCTCCTTCCTCGGGGACGGATGAGGTGCTAAGACAGTCCTAATGGGCCGTGTCACCGACGTGTGGAAGAGCCGGCGTGACGCTGCACACCACCTCCGCTACGCACCGCTCTTATTAGAAACAGACTGGAGGAAGGATCTAGAAGACTCGCCTTCTGGCCTCCCACCCCTTTCTGGTCCTCATTAGCTCGCCGGGCCCAGCTGCTTCCCCCCGGCCGGGCAGGTGAGTCCACGCCGCCAGCCGGGTGCGGCTCAGGCTTGTGCTAGGAAGAGGCCATCTTTGGAGAAGGGAGGGTTTACTTCACGTGAGAGCAACGGTAAATGGAGGGGAAAGGTCTGAAAAGGGTGGCGACGAGTCCCGACGGGGGCGTTTCCGTCAGGGGTGAGATGCTTACCCGGCCCCATGTCAGATGATGTCAGGCCCGGGAGCAGCTGCGGGCTCCGGGCTTTTGTTTTCTAAAACAAACACGAGGAATCATGGCGCCTCCCTCCTGACTTCAAACGCGTGCTTTCTCCCATCTCTACGTGGGGAAAGGGAGCCATTAAACTGTCTCCTGTGTTCCCCGCAGTTCCAGGGTGGCTCATTTCACCCTCAGACGGGAGACTGGGCTCAGAGAGGCCGTGCAGAGCGAGCTGAGCCCCGCAGACGCCGACCTGCCTTCCTCCAGCCCGCTCTCTCCACGCCCTCCGCCCGCGTGTAGCCAGACAGAGCTGCCTTGCCTCCAGACCGATCCGGTCGTCTGGTTTGTTTTGTTTTGCTCGGTCTGGGTTTTTGACACCCTGGGCTACGTGGTGTGCGGTGGATCCTGAAATCACAGTCCTGCCTCAGCCTCCAGAAGACCGTGTTCGGGAGTTCACCTGACCCCCCATTCTCTCCACCACGTCTGCCCTGGGAGGACAGGGCGGCCCACCGCCCGCCCTTGCTCGGGGATGCCGCTGGCTGTCAGCGGTCAGCCACCCTGTCTGTCCGTCCGCGCCATGTGGACCGGGTTCTGGGTCCTGCCGCCTGCCTGTCTCACGACACTCAAGGGCAGGTGGCGATCCGTGCCCGCCGGGCAGCTGGGAGGTGCCCGGGGGCCGGGTGGCACCAGCACGGTGGGGTGGGGGCAAGCGGGACCCCTGGGAAGGGCTCCTCTGCCCGCCAGAGAGACCACCGTCCCCCACAAGTCAGCATGGAACCCCGGGGCCACCGCAGCGGCTCTGTGGCTGGGAGAACCAACTCCAAGCAGGGCGGAAAGAGGTCGGGCCGGCAGCCATCCCTCATCCGAACCGCTGCTTTCTGCGGAGGGGCTACGAGGATCGGTCAGAGGGAGGGCAGTTGTGGCCTCGTCGAGATGGCCGCCGAGCTCAGCTCCAGTGAGGAACACAGACGTGGAGCGTCTCTGTGCAATTGCTCACCGTGACTTATTACTGAGGAGTCATGCACAGCTGCATTCACCTGTAGCGACAATCCATGGCGCAGTGACCCACGTCTTCAGCCGTGACGGCGTGACTCACGGTACAGCGCTCTCCGCTGGACAGAGAGCGCCGTGCAGCTGGGCGCTGGACTGTAAGCAGAGGGCAGGACTCGGACAAAGCCAGGCACACTAGAAAGGAGGTGGCAAACGCGAACGCTCGCAGCTCTACCTACAGCCTTGCGGCATCCGACGCGGTTGGCTGAAGGAAGGGTCCGGGCTCCCAGCAGAAGCAGCCTCTGCGAACCTGGGAAAAAATAGAGAAGTGCGGTTGTTTTCCTCCACACGGGAGACTGGGCTCGGAGTTAGAACCTAGCCAAGAGGGACGGTTTGCTGGAAGAAACGCCGCGCTCCACAGAGGAAGCTACCCGGGAGGCCGCCACTGGATAGCTCAAGGGGGAAAGTGCGGCGGGTAGTCAAGGAAAGTCCTGGAACCGGCCTGGCGCAGAGCATTTCAAAGCGGGGGGAGGGGGGTCCTTTCCAGTGATTTACAGGGAATGTCAGCCCAGACCCAAACTGTACAAAGCAGCAGTGCCAGAACCAAGAGCGACAATGGGCGTTCCTGGACGGAAGACACCAACGGCAGGGAACGGGGCCTTCCCGTCCGAGCCAGCCTCGCCGCAGGAGGATGCCACGCCAGTTCCTTGACGTCCATGACAGCCCCTTAGTGCATGCTGACAAAGGGCTCCTCAAAAGAATAAATGACTGTGTGGGGACAGCTCTTTCTCCCAAGAGCATGTTCCCTGATTACCACAAAAGGGGCCACAGGAAGGCCGGGAACATGCCTAGTGGTACAGTGCTCCCCTAGCATGCATGGAGCCCTGGGTTTGATTCCTCAGTACCACAGACACAGAAAAGGCCGGACGTGGCGCTGTGGCTCACGTGGTAAGAGGGTAGCCTTGAGCAAAAAGAAGCTCAGGGACAGCGCCCAGGCCCCGAGTTCGAGCCCCAGGACTGACCCCCCAAAATAAAAGCAAATCACATTGCTGCCCCAAAGACAGACCCTGAACCAAAGGGCAGAACTCAGATTCCAGAAATGCACACGCATCTGCAGCCCACTACAAAATGATGCCACACAATGTATATTTGAGAACAGACAGCACTGGGCACCGCAGCTCAGGGACAGCACCCAGGCCCCGAGTTCGAGCCCCAGGACTGGCAAAAAAAAAAAAAAAAGGACACAGCTGGGTGCATCCTAGCTACTCAGGAGGCAGAGAGCTGAGGGACACAGTTTGAAGCCAGCCCCAGAAAGAACGGCCATAATACTCGTACCTCCAATTAACCACAGGAAAAGCTGGAAGGGCAGGGGATGCACACACTGTGTAGTAGGATGCACACACTGTGGTGTGTAGTAGGATGCACACACTCTGGTGTGTAGTAGGATGCACACACTGTGGTGTGTAGTAGGATGCACACACTCTGTAGTGAGATGTGCACACTCTGGTCTGCACTGAGGGCTGGCCCCCTGCAGGGGCACTGGGACTGTCGGTTTTGGGGTCCCCTGCCTTGGGGGTCCTCTACCCCTCGCCTTAAGCACAGACGTCCTCAGAGGCCTCATCCAAGCTCAGACGGGGGGGGAGGGGCACTCTTGGGACCCTCACATCTCAACACACCTGGGAGGCCAGGTCCCGCCCCGCGTCGCATGGATGGACTCAGCGGCGCTGGCCGGTGCCCGCGGAGGGCAGGAGGCCAGGCCCCGCCCTGCGTCCGCCCGCCCCTCTGGTCCGCTTCTGCTCGCGCTGACTTGGTCTCACCCTGGCCGGAGACGTTTTACCGGCTTTCCAGGACCTCCAGGACCTCGGCACATCCCTCAGGCCGGCTCCCGCCTCCTTCTCTAAGTGCTTCTTAGCAGCCACGTTGGACCAGGTGCTGGTTTCCTAGGGCCAACCAAGAAAAAGTGAGACTCGTACTGCCCCGAAACCAGCGTACAAATGACGACCAGAGAACGGGAGCGGTGCAGGCTGGGAATGGGAGCCCGGGCAGGCTGGACGGGCCTCGCGCAGGGCGGTGGACGGGAGCGGTGCAGGCTGGGAATGGGAGCCCGGGCAGGCTGGACGGGCCTCGGGCAGGGCGGTGGTCGGGAGCGGTGCAGGCCGGGAATGGGAGCCCGGGCAGGCTGGACGGGCCTCGGGCAGGGCAGTGGTGCAGGCTGGGAATGGGAGCCCGGGCAGGCTGGGAATGGGAGCCCGAGCAGGCTGGGAATGGGAGCCCGGGCAGGCTGGACGGGCCTCGGGCAGGGCGGTGGTCAGGAGCGGCCATACTGCCTTTCCAAGTCACCTGACACTCTGCAGCTGCCCAGGGCCTGCTCCGTCCTCCACAGTGTCGGGTCCACCCAGCCCCACACCATTCCACGGGGAGGTGCTCCCCAACCTGCTGTCTGCGCCCCTCCTCTGCACCCATGTCTGCATCGCAGCCTTGCGCCTGACGCCACCAGAGCGCCGTCCGCCTCTCGGGAGAGAGGGAGCAGCTCTGGGGACGGAGGAGGACCCGGCTGGCCTGAGCCTGCGACGTCCACCCCTTTCCAGCATTTTTGTCTGACTGAATCCCAATGGACGCTTTTCCCCTCCACTCTTTTTCTCCCTGCAGCTTTTAAGCCATATGGTTCTGATTCATTTATGCTGAACTAATTACAACGCTGGTTTTGCAAGCGCTGTTTGATGTCCCCGATCTTCTGAGCTCTTTCCTACCATTTCTAACTTTTTCTTTTTGACCAGAGGTAAACAGGGTGCAGAGCCAGAAGGTTCCGGCTGGTCTGGGTTCGGTCACCAGGACCAGGCCTGTGGTTACGAGGCCTCCAGAGCTGGCAAAGCACGTTTGACTCCCAGTGAAGTTCCGAAAAGGGTTTCAGAAGAAGAAGGGGATGAGAGGCCGGGGAGGGGTGTGGCCTGCGAGGGCGTGGCCAGGGAGGGGTGTGGCCTGCGAGGGTGTAGCCGGGGAGGGGTGTGGCCTGCGAGGGCGAGGCCGGGGAGGGTGTGGCCTGCGAGGGCGTGGCCGGGGAGGGTGTGGCCTGCGAGGGCGTGGCCGGGGAGGGTGTGGCCTGCGAGGGCGTGGCCGGGGAGGGTGTGGCCTGCGAGGGCGTGGTCAGAGAGGGTGTGGCCTGTGGGGCGTGGCCTGCGAGGGTGTAGCCGGGGAGGGGTGTGGCCTGCGAGGGCGTGGCCGGGGAGGGTGTGGCCTGCAAGGGCGTGGCCGGGGAGGGTGTGGCCTGCGAGGGCGTGGCCTGTGAGGGCATGGCCGGGGAGGGTGTGGCCTGTGAGGGCGTGGCCGAGGAGGGTGTGGCCTGTGAGGGCGTGGCCGGGGAGGGTGTGGCCTGCGAGGGCGTGGCCGGGGAGGGTGTGGCCTGCGAGGGCGTGGCCGGGGAGGGTGTGGCCGGGGAGGGTGTGGCCTGCGAGGGCGTGGCCCCGGCACGGGCTGGGCCGGCCTCCCCTCCTGCCCGGCTGTGAGCCACGCGGCTTTGCTCCACCACTTACTCCCACCGCGATGGCGGCCTTGCCATGGCCCAGAGCAACGTCCTCGCCACGGGCTGGGACCCTGAGAGCAGAGCCAGAATCGACACCTGCTCCCCTGACGCTGACGACCTCGGGTATCCGTCACAGGGAGGCCTCCTCCCCGCTGACCCGTGGCCACCGGAGCCCGGCCGGCAGCGCCCGGTGTCGCCGACTCCCCGAGGATGCCCTGGGAGTCCGTCCCGTCACGACAGCGAGGCGGAGACGGTGGTGTGCGAGAGACACCGGCCTCCAGACAAGGACTCGGAGTAGAGAAAGGCCGTAGCGCGTCCGGCCGTGGCACGAGCACCCCACGGCTGATTTGACATCACCCACATTGGGAAACCGAGGCTCGGAGGAAAGGGTTGCCGTCAGGCAAGGTGGGACAGGTGCGTCTGCGGCCCGGCCAGGAAGCCCCCGGCCTGCGGGACGGTGACGAGGCCATCGCCGGGCGGTGGCTCCTGGCACGACGCGATCCCGTCCCGGGGTGCGGCCCCTCCAACGGAGCCTCGGGCCTCATCAGCTCCCTGAGAGCCTGGCAAGGAAAAGCTTCCATCTAAAGAGAAAAAGAGAACAAAACTGACAAGAGCCACCCGCTCAAAACCACGTTCACATCGGCACCGAGACAGAGCAAAGCCTCACAGGACAAAAGCGCGGCCCTGTCTGCGGCCCTCCCGGGGTAAAAGCGCGGCCGTGTCTGCGGCCCTCCCGGGGTGAAAGCGTGGCCGTGTCTGCGGCCCTCCCGGGGTGAAAGCACAGCCATGTCTGCGGCCCTCCCGGGGTGAAAGCGCGGCCGTCTCTGCGGCCCTCCCGGGGTGAAAGCGTGGCCGTGTCTGTGGCCCTCCCGGGGTGAAAGCATGGCCGTGTCTGCGGCCCTCCCGGGGTGAAAGCGCGGCCGTCTCTGCGGCCCTCCCGGGGTGAAAGCGTGGCCCTGTCTGCGGCCCTCCCGGGGTGAAAGCGTGGCCGTCTCTGCGGCTCTCCCGGGGTGAAAGCACGGCCGTGTCTGCGGCCCTCCTGGGGTGAAAGCACGGCCGTGTCTGCGGCCCTCCCGGGGTGAAAGCATGGCCGTGTCTGCAGCCCTCCCGGGGTGAAAGCATGGCCCTGTCTGCGGCCCTCCCGGGGTGAAAGCGCGGCCGTGTCTGCGGCCCTCCCGGGGTGAAAGCGCGGCCGTGTCTGCGGCCCTCCCGGGGTAAAAGCATGGCCCTGTCTGCGGCCCTCCCGGGGTGAAGGCATGGCCATGTCTGTGGCCCTCCCAGGGTAAAAGCATGGCCGTGTCTGCGGCCCTCCCGGGGTGAAGGCATGGCCGTGTCTGCGGCCCTCCCGGGGTAAAAGCATGGCCCTGTCTGCGGCCCTCCTGGGGTGAAAGCATGGCCCTGTCTGCAGCCCTCCCGGGGTGAAGGCATGGCCGTCTCTGCGGCTCTCCCGGGGTGAAGGCATGGCCGTGTCTGCGGCTCTCCCGGGGTGAAAGCACGGCCGTGTCTGCGGCCCTCCTGGGGTGAAAGCGCGGCCGTGTCTGCGGCCCTCCCGGGAGGTGAGAGGCCGCGTGCGCATCCTCTCCGCCCAGCATCACGGTTTCATCCTGTTGGCCCACACGCGTGTTTACAGAAGCGTCTTCTTACCATGAAGAGAACATCGACGTAACAGCGGCTCTGGATCCATGTTTTGGAGACAGAAGCAGCACCACGCCACAGCTCCGTTCTCCTTGCGGTTCGACTTCACCCTGCACATGCCCAGCAGCAGCTTGAAGAAGATGATGTCTCCTCGGGCTGAGGAAGCGAGAATTCTGCGCGGCATATGTGTTGGACATTGTATGTTTGCACACAAACAAAAGCTGAGTTTCTGAGAGCTCCCGTCCCGCAGCATTCCCTTTCTTTAAGCAGAGGATAACGTGTCCTGTCTAGAAACATCCGTACTCTCCATCTTTCCACACACGTGGTCAGCCGCCCAGTCCACAGCCATTCCCCTCCACCTTTGTCCTTCCTGGCAGAGGTCGAAGGCCCTCGATGCTGTCCCAAGCTCGCTTGCATTTATGGTACTGATGGGAGAAATGGAAGAACAGCTCTTTAACAGATTCCTTGCCAAAAGAAATCCATGCAGGAGTGGAGAGAGGGGCAGGTGTGCCCAGCTCCCCGGAGCGGAGCTGATGGACAGCTCCATCGGATGGCCGCCCTGCTCCCAGGAGTGGAGTCCTGGCGGTCACAATTGTGCCTTCTACCTCTGCTCCCCTCCTGGCCACAGCTGACTGGGCAGGATGGACTCAAGATCAGACCAGGAGCAGTCCTGCCCCATGGGCTGCCGGGCGGGGGGGGCGGGGGGTGTTCTCAGCCCCTGCTCTGGGCGGGCGCTGCGTCCTTGTGGCTGGCAGCACAGCCGCGAGGCGGACCAAGCTCTGCCGCAGGAGGCGTGGGGCGTCCGTGACTCCGGCCGGCGCAGCGGACAGGAGCGCTCCTGTCCTGTGTGGTGGGCCTTGGCCTGACCTCTGCCTCCGGGTGGCTGTTCGTGACAGGCCTGGGCGGGCCTGGAGGGGCGGGGGGTTCCGGAAGGGCTCCGGTGCTGCCCAGGGGGGAAGCGGGGAGAGGTCGGGGTGAGGGGAGGGGGGAGGACCGGCCCAGGGGTGAGTTCTGGCCGGCAGCCCGGGCCCCCGCGGTCAGGTCACTGAGAATCCCGGCCCGCACAGAAGGCCGCCCCGTGCCCCCCGGCCCGCCCTTCCCCCGGAGCCACGGGACGGCTCCCTCGAGGCCCCGGCTCCCCGCCCAGCCCTTTCACTGTGGGGAGGAATGGGGCCGTGGGTCCTGTGGGCGGGGGCTGGGTCCGTGAAAGACCCTCAGATGGGCAGGGTCCCCCCATGCCCATGGGAGACCCCGAGGGCCTGGCCACCTCTGCGCCATGCTCCCTGCCTCCGCCCAGTGCTGGTCCTGCCGGCAGGCTGGCCGGCACAGCTCCAGGGCAGGAGCGCGGCCCCACCCCGGGCCTGTGGCCCTGCCCGCTCTCAGGTCCCTCCCCCTTCTTCTCCGCGCTCCTCCCTCCTCCCTCCTCCCTCCTCCCTCCTCCTTCCTCCCTCCTCCCCTCCTCCCCTCCTCCTCTCCTCCCCTCCTCCCTCCTCCCTCCTCCTCTCCTCCCCTCCTTCCTCCCTCCTCCCTCCTCCCCTCCTCCCCTCCTTCCTCCCTCCTCCCTCCTCCCTCCTCCCTCCTCCCCTCCTTCCTCCCTCCTCCCTCCTCCCTCCTCCCCTCCTCCCTCCTCCCTCCTCCCCTCCTCCCTCCTCCCCTCTTCCCTCCTCCCCTCCTCCCTCCTCCCTCCTCCCTCCTCCCCTCCTCCCTCCTCCCTCCTCCCTCCTCCCTCCTCCCTCCTCCCTCCTCCCCTCCTCCCTCCTCTCCCAGCAGCCTCCAGCAGAGGCTGGGAGGCGCAGACCTCCCAACCCTCTCCCCACCAGGGACTGGAAAGGCGTCCTTGCCGGCGTCTATGGCCAGGGCCAGGTGAGGGCCTCTCCCCGGAGCCACTCAAAGACGCTGGATGGCGACAAGGCCTGAGTCATTTCTTCTGTCTCCCGCTGCCGGGAAGGTTAGCCAAGGCTGGGCCCACAAATGGCGGGGTTCGGTTCAGGGAGAGGGCAGGGATGACCAGGCCCACGACCAGGCCTTCCCTGCCCCGAGCCTGGCGTTCCAGGCAAGGGGCCAACCAGGCTCGGTTTTCCCGCCCTCCCAGCCCTCGCTGACAGCCTCGCCCCTTCCCGCGGTCGGAGATGTCCCTGCTCCTCCCGGAGGAGGGACGCGTGTGCAAGGCACACAGCCCTTCGCTTTCTGCTGGGAACGCTTTTCTTCCCGGGATAGAAGAGACAAAACAGGAACGGAAGGCACGGCGCAGCAGGTGCCGAGCAGGGACAAGGCCCTGAGTTCAAATCCCAGCATCACCAAAAGAACAGCAGCAGGTACCACTGCAGACAGCTAAGGCTGTTGCCTGTGGAAATGAGCTTCCGTCCGTGTGGCGTGTGAGTCTGCGCATGCGTTCTCCGTGTCCCTTGCTGCGTGCGGAGAGGCTGAGGTGAAGTAAGCCTGGTGAAGCCCGTTTAGTGGCAGGTTCTGTTGCTTGCAGCCAAATGCAGTCACCCCTCAGCACCCCAGGAGCTTCTCCCACAGGCCTGCAGCCCGGAGCCTGTGGCGTCGGCGCCAGCCGCCGGCAGCGCCGGCACTCGGCAGTCCACGGCATTGAACGCGCTATTATGCAAATGGTAAGTGGCAGCGGTAGAGGAAACATCACTGTTTTCCAGTTACCTGCTTTGGAAAGAAGCAATACATGCAAATCCCGGAAAACGTATCTGTCGGAGAGAGGCGAGGAGAAAATTCCAGGCTGGTGACAGAACCTTAACCGTCCAGAACGGTGGGCGTGCAGTGATCCATAGAAACTGAGCTCCGACTGCAGGGAAAGTTCCACAGAACTCCAGCTACCACACCCGAGGAATCCATTTTGTTTTCTGGTAGTACGCAGGTTAGAACTCAGGGTCTCGGGCTTGCTCGGCCGGCTCTCTACTACTTGAGCCAATGCTCCTTACCCTCTTCTTTATGTTGCTTGTTTCTCAAATGGCGTCTTTCAGTGTTGCCCAGGGCTGACCTCCCCAAACAGCTGGCTGGCAGGTGTGCATCACTGTACTGGCTGAAAAAGACTCTTTTCTGCATAGAAATGTGGATGTAAAGTGCATACAACCTGTCGTTGAAGTAGAAGATTGGCCAGGATTGTAGCTCAGGAGCACAGCACTTGCCCTAGACTTAATCCTCAGGGTGTGGACGTCATCTCTATAGTTGCCGGTGTGAACTGTGACCGAGGCTCATTTTGATTGCCTGCCGTGGCTCATCACTGCGCACAGGAGCAGATATTTAGTGTGAACTCACAGACGCAAAGCTGCCGCCACTACCCCACTCGTATTCTGCTCCAGCCCAGGGCTAGGTGTGCAGGGGCCGGGCCGGGGCGCTGGGGGGGGGCACGGGGGCTGGAACAGGTGCCGTTCAGAGGAGCAAACTTCTGAATAAGTGAGCACACACGCCACCATCACCACATCTGATCCTCACAGGGACTGGCTCAAGGAAGAGCCTCGCTCACCCAGCCTCCCCTGGGACGGTCTCCGGCGTGGTGTCTGTCCAGCATGGATGCCTGGCCTGTATGTCCTCTCCACAGCGCACACAAACACTGACCCCAGATGACCCAGTGAACCACAGGGAAGCGCTCTTCAAAGAAAACAGGGCCACTCCACGAACTTGGGGTTGGGGGAAAAGAAAAACCTCCTGTGACACCAAGAGTGTGAGAAACGAAAGAAAGATAGATGACTCGGACTTCTTCAAAAGTTAGAGCAGCTGAGCATCAAAGGACATTATCAAGAACATAAAGGGCAATCTACAGAGGAGGTGGATGATTCTAACCTGCCTTTCTTACTCCCGCCACCACACAGAAGGGTGACGCTTCAAGGCTCCAGTGTACTTGTATCTCTGAGAGCTCACGGATTTCTGCATCCCCTGGCCTGGTGCATTTCTTCATCCCCCGGCCTGGTGCATTTCTTCATCCCCCGGCCTGGTGCATTCCTTCATCCCCCGGCCTGGTGCATTTCTTCCTTTGCTTCCTGAAGTCTCTTGTACCAGCATAGGACTCATTCTTCTCCTAGCCCCACCTTTGATTGTTTCCCTATGAATCTTCACCTCCAGTGAAAGCAGAATTTGTATTTGTGTCCAGTTCTTCTTGCTTTATTCAAGATGTTTATTTGGCCAGAGATGCGCTTTCTGTTAGCCTTGCCTATTTGCATTAGACCCCATGCTGTCATCTTTATCCGCACCGCCTCTAGGAAGCCTTCCTGAGCTATCTTTCCCCAACGCGTAGCCAATCCCCTTTCCCCGTCTTACATTGTATGCTCGTTGAGAGTTTATTTCCCCACAAATCCTCACAGTCCTGAGGTTTTTTGATAAGCAATTTCAGAATCCCTTGTCTCACTGCCCTGGGCCGAATCCTTTAACTGGAGGGTGGACAAACAAAAAGGGCAACTGGACGCTGTCCCGTGGAAGAGGTGAGTGTTTGTACGGCAGCCTGCTGGTCTACAGACGGGGTGACACCGAGAGGAAACACGTGAGCCCAGCGGGCCACAGGAGCCTGCGACACAAGGGGCATCCCGAGGTGACCAACGCACCGCGGCTGCGGGGAGACCACAGCCCTGAGCACACGGGAAAACCACAGCCCTGAACACACGGGAAGACCACAGCCCTGAACACGGGAAAACCACAGCCCTGAACACACTGGAAAACCACAGCCCTGAACACACGGGAAAACCACAGCCCTGAACACGGGAAAACCACAGCCCTGAACACGGGAAGACCACAGCCCTGAACACACTGGAAAACCACAGCCCTGAACACACAGGAAGACCACAGCCCTGAACACACGGGAAGACCACAGCCCTGAACACACGGGAAAACCACAGCCCTGAGCACACGGGGAGACCACAGCCCTGAACACACGGGAAAACCACAGCCCTGAGCACACGGGGAGACCACAGCCCTGAACACACGGGAAAACCACAGCCCTGAACACACGGGGAGACCACAGCCCTGAGCACACGGGGAGACCACAGCCCTGAACACGGGAAGACCACAGCCCTGAACATGGGGAGACCACAGCCCTGAACACGGGAAGACCACAGCCCTGAACACGGGAAGACCACAGCCCTGAACATGGGAAAACCACAGCCCTGAACACGGGAAGACCACAGCCCTGAACACGGGGAGACCACAGCCCTGAACACGGGAAGACCACAGCCCTGAACATGGGGAGACCACAGCCCTGAACACACGGGAAAACCACAGCCCTGAACACACGGGAAGACCACAGCCCTGAACACGGGGAGACCACAGCCCTGAACACACGGGAAAACCACAGCCCTGAACACACGGGGAGACCACAGCCCTGAACACACGGGAAGACCACAGCCCTGAACACACGGGAAACCACAGCCCTGAACACGGGAAAACCACAGCCCTGAACACGGGAAGACCACAGCCCTGAACACACTGGAAAACCACAGCCCTGAACACACGGGAAGACCACAGCCCTGAACACACGGGAAAACCACAGCCCTGAGCGCACAGGAAGACCACAGCCCTGAACACACGGGAAGACCACAGCCCTGAACATGGGAAGACCACAGCCCTGAACACATGGGAAGACCACAGCCCTAAGCACACGGGAAAACCACAGCCCTGAAAACACGGGAAGACCACAGCCCTGAACACACTGGAAAACCACAGCCCTGAACACACGGGAAGACCAGAGCCCTGAGCACACGGGGAGACCACAGCCCTGAGCACACGGGAAGACCACAGCCCTGAACACACGGGAAGACCACAGCCCTGAACACAGGAAGACCACAGCCCTGAACACGGGGAGACCACAGCCCTGAACACGGGGAGACCACAGCCCTGAACACGGGAAGACCACAGCCCTGAACACGGGAAGACCACAGCCCTGAACACATGGGAAAACCACAGCCCTGAACACACGGGGAGACCACAGCCCTGAACACACGGGAAGACCACAGCCCTGAGCACACGGGAAGACCACAGCCCTGAGCGCGTGCATCTTCTCAGGTGACTTTATAAACCACGTGCACTAAAAGACATGAAAAGGCTAAAGATGGGTTAAAGAAGTCCACGGCTTTCACTGTCTCCCGGCGTGACTGCTCGAGGGACCGACTTTCACCGTCTCCCGGCGTGACTGCTCGAGGGACGGCTCTGGAGAGCAGGGGTCGGCGGCCCCACAAGGGCTGTCCTCCGAGTCCGCAGAGCTGACCCTGAGCGTCCTGAGCGCCCTCACGGTGGCCTGGCCTGTGGCCCCCTCCCACGCACGGCCTTCCGAGTGTAGGCCAGGCCGGCCTCGTCTGGACGGGCCCGGGAGCTTCGTGTGGATGCATCCGCGTGCGTCCTGTGGGCTCCTGTCAGTCACAGACGCTCCGGGACCCTCATGCTGGCCGTGCTAGGTGGGCAGCTGCCCGGGGCTTTCCTCAGCGCGTCCTCCCGATGCTTCATCCACGGCGGCGGCACCGAGTGCCCACAGCCTCTGACCGCCGGGCCGGCCGGTGGGGAGGGCGGCGAGAGGCCAGCGCCCGTCCGGACCTGCCCGCGGCGGCAGGCAGCGGGCCCCGCCGCCCACCTGGGCGCCCGGCCCTCCCTGGCTGACCCTCGCAGAGCGGGACTTGCAGCGTTGAGCTCCCGACTGCCGGTCACGCGTCCTCCGTTCCTCCCCGGGGTGGAGGCGCGAGGGGCCGTGTCCCGGGGCGCCCCCCCCCGCCCCGTCTGTCCACACGCTGCAGTCAGCTCCTCGGGGCTCCTCTGCCAGACGCAGACGGCGCTCAGACGCGGGGTGGGGAGCGGAGCCCAGAGCCAGGACGCGGTGTTAACAAATCACATTTGCCTAATAGCATACCATCCCTCGATCACATGCGTGTTTGTGGGCGTGCTGGAAATCGCTAATCAAGTGCAGCTGGGCTTGCACCGACCGCCAGGACACACGCCTGCGTGCGCACACACACACACACACACACACACACACACTCACAGGGTGCCTTGCCAATATCTCGCCTGGCAGGCCAGAGACATTTTAGTGGTTTATAAATACGGGCCCAGTTTGGCTCGGGGCCCCTCTCAGGTTCAACCCCATCCACGTCAGGTGTCCCCAGCCTCTGAGTCTTTTTTCCATCCACCCCACCAGCCTCCACGTCCGCGCTGCTCCGCGTGCAAGCGTCCGGTCCCAAACATCCGAGCTGGACGGTTTTGCGGGCTGCATCTCTCATGTCTCCATTTGTTCTTTTTTGCGCGTGTTATTGAAATGTTATTTTTTCCACTCGTACGCCTCCACCTCGCGCCCCTCCCAGGCCGGCCTGTTGGAAAAGATGTTTATTTTGCTTTTCCTTGGCATAATTTAATATCAGACAAGTGCATCCTTGATTCAGATAGTATATTCTTGGGGCGTACATTTGAGATTCTGGTTGATTAGAATTACAAATTTGTCATGCAATCCTGGCCAATTTGGAATTTGGCGCCCTGACATCAGGTTTATGTCCTTTGGCCCTGCCAGCGGTGGCTGGGCTTGCGGGCGGGGGGGTGGCTGCAGCAGTGAGTTAGATTTCATAAATACTTGGCAGTCCCTTCAAAGACGCCTGCTCTTTACATGAGATAATGTATGTTTTCTTTCTACTTACTTGGACCAGGTCACATTGGGAGCCACCCAAGCTCACTTTTAAATCATTTCTCTGGATGCCAGACGCAGCGTTTGAAGTCGTCTGCACCAACCACAAAGGAACCGGAGCCCTGGCCTCTGCCCCGTGGTCCCACTGTGTGCCCGCCGCCCACAACAGGAAGTGTGTCAGACCGGGGTGGGCACGGGGTGTGTGGGGCGGGCGGCTCGAGCCGGGGTGGAGAGCCGCCCGCCCGCCCGCCTGGGGCACGTCGGGGGCAGGGGCAGGCCCAGAGTCAGCGCGCGCCCGGCCGCGATGCCCTGGCCGCGCAGCCCCTCGGCCGCTCCCCGCGGCCCCAGCCTCCGGAGGTCACACTCGGAGGGCCTGGCCCAGAGGGTATTTTTATACCACTCACTTTTTCCCTTTTCATCTGTTTTCTGCATTTTTTTCAGCTTGCTTTTTCTTCTTGATTTATTGTTGTATTATTCTATTTTTAAACCAAGACATACTTTCCCATCAGACTCTTTAATGTAACGCATATGAAGATGAGGGGCAGGGGCCGGAATCGGCGGGGATCCACTTCCCAAAGCACAGAGGCCACGGCGGCCTGGGGAGCGGGCGGGGTGGGGAGCTGGCCGCCCTCTTCCCAGCCAACCTGGGGTTCCAGTGTGAGTCCCCGACCCATCACTGGAGCCACAGAGGCTTCTTGCCCTCTGGTGGGCCGGACGCCACCGGTGCCTGGGAGTGTGGGGAGTCTGGAGGCCCCGGGGATTCCCGAGACAGGAAGGGAGGAGACCAGCCGGGCCGACTCAGCTCTCCCCTGCATTACCAGATTTCCAAGCAGGACGGGGCGGGGTGCCTCGGACACTCAGCCGGCTCAAGGGCCTTCTGCCGTCCAGGGGACGGCTCGTCTCCCAGGCCCAGAGGCCCTGGCTGAGCCTGGTAACCAAGGCCGGCGGTGAGCATCGACTCTGCGTGCTTAGGGGTCTGTAAACCAGAATAAAATACAATGGCTGCCCCCCGTCGGCAGGCTCCACACCCAGGACCCCACCGACCTCTGACACACACATCCGTGTGAGTAAATACAGACCTGTCCTGCGGACCGTAGGAGGCAACGGCTGCGCAGCATTCGAGCTGTGTCACGCGGGGCGAACGTGCGTGGCTCACACGCAGCTGTGTCACGCAGGGCGAACGTGCGTGGCTCACACGCAGCCGTGTCACGCGGGGCGAACGTGCGTGGCTCACACGCAGCCGTGTCACGCGGGGCGACCGTGCGTGGCTCACACGCAGCCGTGTCACGCGGGGCAAACGTGCGTGGCTCACACGCCACGCGGGGCGACCGTGCGTGGCTCACACGCAGCCGTGTCACGCGGGGCAAACGTGCGTGGCTCACACGCAGCCGTGTCACGCGGGGCGAACGTGCGTGGCTCACACGCAGCCCGGGAGCTCCTCGTGCCGCACGGAAGCGCGTGATTGTCCCCCTCTCGTGACCCCCAGGGCGCTCAGGCGCCACAGTGGACAGCCACACCACCGCCCTCGCAGAAGAGACAAAAGCCGGCTGCGCTTCCTGCGCCGATGGGACGGTGCGCGTCCGGCCGCCCACCCGCAGGTGCCGTGTGCGGGAAACGGGCAGTGGAGGGACGCAATGCCACCCGGAGAATGGGAAGACTACGCAGGCCAACAAGCTGGGGAAAAACGTCCAGACGAAGAGACGCAGCAACGCTCAGCCATCGCGACTCGGTGCCCTTGTACATTTCCCGTGGGGACCACGGGACCCCGGAGCCTGGGGGATTCAGAGGACAGAAGCCAGCGTGCGGAGGGTCGGGCCGCCGGCGTCTGCTGGCTCTGGCGGAGGCCTTGGTGGCTCCACGCGTCAGGGGTCCCTCCCGAGAGGACCCCGGCGCCCCCGTGTCTCCCCCTTCTTAGAAAGCCGTGACAGGGCCTGGCCCTGCCCCGGCTCTGCTTCACATCCCACGGACTCACCAAACTTAAACCACACGTTTGGTTGATAAACACATGAGGGAAAACCAGGCCGATCCACTGCACGTGAAGAAACTGGCTCCCGGGGAGGAGGGAGAGGCGTGATGTGCGGCGGTGTGGCCGCGGGTGGCGGGGACGCCACTCTGTGTGTAACCGTGCTCGCGATCCGCGCTGACGCACCGTGTAGGGTGCAGGGGAGGGCAAGGGCGTAAGTTCAGCCTCGCAGGAGTCCGAGGAGGGCGGGAGGACTGTGCGGGAGGAGTTCGCTAGGCCTTATCTCAGGAAACAAGCTGGTCACGGTGGTGCGTGCAGGTGCGCGTGCCCCCAACCCCGGCTATGTGGGAGGTAGAGGTAGGAGAACTAAAATCCAAAGCCAGCCCCAGGCGAAACAGGAGACCCGGCCTGAAAAGGAAAGGAAAGCAAGAGTGATAAGGTGTCCCCACCCCAATTCCTCACCCCCCAGGCCCAGTCCTGCCCCTCCCCACTCAGTCCTCCCCCCTCCCCCACCCCTCTCCCTAACCCTCGCTCCTCAGCCACACCTGGACCCAGGAAGGAAAGAGAAAGGAAGGAAGGAAGGAAATTTGAGAGGGGAGGGAGGGAGGGAACAAGGAAAGTGCTGTGGGCCAATAATGACAGCATTCAACTGCGAAAACAAGCGAAAAATGGATCCCCAAATGCTATTCTGTCATTCATCCATCCAAACACCTACTCACACATTCACACACACATGCACACACATACCCACATGCATATACATGTGCACATACATACACACGCATACTTCACACATCCACACATATTACACCCTCAAACGCGCGCGCACGCACACACACACACACACCCCTGGGTCCCCTGGGGGGAATGCTGTTCCTTTTTCTTGACAGATCAATGCTCAATGCTTCCCTAGCTATTCAGGGAATACTAGCCTTTTCCTTGGACTCGAAAAACTATTTTATCCATTAAAATCTAACCAGGGTGTAGTAACCATAAAACCCGCCACTCTGTTAGGAAGACGGATATCCTCAAAGATTTATGTCTGGCTGTCTCAAAGCAAATGAGTAAGATGGAGTTTTCTCAGAGACGTCTGGCCGGGCTCCACCCCACACATAACTTCTGCTTGTATAAACCTCAGATCAAAATTCAGGAAGAGTTAGGGGAAACCTTTCTCAACCACACGTGGTGTCTGCTCACCACCCTCGGTTGACCGTTTGGAATGAGCCGGCCCGCCCCTCACAGCCCACCACGGGTCCTGGGGCAGGGTCCCTGCGAGGGGCTGGCCGTTTAGAGTCTCGATTCCACCCAGCTCTAGGGTGAGGGCTTAGCTCCCAAACAACATCCGAGGCGGTTTGCATGTCCCCGTAATTGTGGTGCGAGACAATGGACTGGGGCCACATGTGTGTCTCCAGGATATGGTGGAGACGGTTGGAAACACCAGTGTTCAGGAAGGGTGGAGAAGGAGGTGTGACTATTTTGAATGAACCTGAAAGAAAATACTACCCAAAGGTAATTTCAGTTCCAACTTTTCATAAGGTTAAAAAAAGTTAAGCAAATGAGAACTATAGACACTGGTTTATAGGAGGTTTTTCTCTCTAATTACTGTTTTTGTATCGTGAGAGAAACGTCTCATAAAATGGAAGCCCGCTGGGGGTTGGGGTGGCGGGAGACTCCTGGGAAGCCCGCGGAAGGGCGTCCCGATGCTGGCGGCCACGGAGCCCCCAGACCTCAGTGTCTGTGTGTTTCCATCCCGAGGTATCTGCCTTTCCCACCCTCCGCCCCGGCGCGCTCGCCATACATTTGAGACGGCTTTAAAAATCTGAACGGAGGACCGTCTGGGGGCTGGCAGGCTTCCCAGACCGGTGGTTTTCTGAAAGGCTGAGATCTGGTCTGACTCTGATTGGAAAAGTATCCGTTTCACTAAGGGTGAGCGGCTCCTGGATGCATTCTCACCAAAAACCCATAAACCAATTCTTGGAATGCCAGCAGCCAGCAGGGAATTCTTTCGGTTTGCCTTCAAGGACACAAAACATCGCAAAGGTCTTCTCTTTGGCAGAGAGGCCTGGCTGGGCGAGCTGGCCCGGCGCGTGTGTGTGTGGAAAGAGTCTGACGTGGGAACCAACAGGCCTGGGTTCCAATCCCAGCTCTGCCACCAGCAGGTCAGTTCCAACCTGGGGGTGGGGGCTTTTCACTTCCAAATCCAGGCTCCTCACCTGTTCGTGGGGGACTGGCGCTGTCTCGGGGCTCCGTGAGGTGCTCTCTGCCTGACCCCTTCCTCGGGGCTGGTGCCCAGCAGGGTGCAAATCTACCCCACCACCCTGCTAGGACGCCTCGCGAACCACCGGTCCTCCAGGGCCACAGGAAGCCTCCTCAGACCTTCGTCTTATGAGCCTAAGCAGTACCTGTAGTCAGACAGCCCGCACCTCCACAGCCTCAGACAGGAGAGACTCCGAAGCTGGACAGGCATGACCCTCGTAGGCACGGACACCCTTTCAGTGAAGACCAACGAGGTGCACGGGTACGGGAAGCATGCACTAGCGAATGCACGGGAAGGCTACACTAACAAGTGCGCAGGAAGCGTGTGCTAACACATGCACAGGACCAAGCATACGGGAAGCATGCACTAGCAAATGCACGGGAAGGCTACACTAACAAGTGTGCAGGAAGCGTGTGCTAACACATGTACAGGACCAAGCATACGGGAAGCATGCACTAGCGAATGCACGGGAAGGCTACACTAACAAATGCGCAGGAAGCGTGTGCTAACACATGCACAGGACCAAGCATACGGGAAGCATGTACTAGCAAATGCACGGGAAGGCTACACTAACAAGTGTGCAGGAAGCGTGTGCTAACACATGCACAGGACCAAGCATACGGGAAGCATGTACTAGCAAATGCATGGGAAGACTACACTAACAAGTGTGCAGGAAGCGTGTGCTAACACATGCACAGGAACAAGCATACGGG
Source organism: Dipodomys merriami (assembly GCF_024711535.1). Classification (NCBI taxonomy): domain Eukaryota; kingdom Metazoa; phylum Chordata; class Mammalia; order Rodentia; family Heteromyidae; genus Dipodomys; species Dipodomys merriami. The sequence continues at coordinate 204,942 of NW_027206530.1, read as the reverse complement.
AAGCATGCACTAGCAAATGCACGGGAAGACTACACTAACAAGTACACAGGAAGCGTGTGCTAACTGCCAAGGCAGTGACGTTAGCACCGCGCAGCGTAAGATTCAGGTCAAGGCCAGAGCCAGAGGCCCAAGGCCTGGGTAGGAGCCCCGGGAAGGTCATCCTGCAAGGCCATGGGTCCCTGCGGCCAGAGTGGCTGCTCCACAAGAAAAACCACACAGCTGGACCTGTGAGAAAGCTGTTAATGTTAAGTGTTGACAACTCCCATTGTCACTGACATATCTCCATGGTGCGGGTGGCTAGGGAGAGCCCTCTGGGTAGAGAGACCTTTGTGACAGGTTCCACAGATGCAGAGACCCCTGTGGCTGGGGCCCCGTGGGCTGACGGGTCCCTGTGGACAAGAGATCACTTCTTTTTACAGACGGAGACACTGAGGTTGCACAGACAGCGAGAGCACACACCCACCCCACCCACGATCAGGGAGCTGGAGCCCAAGTCTCCCGTGCTCTGCCCGCCGCTGCCCAGCCTCAGTGGCAGCGCAGAGGCCCTCACAGGTGCCCCCCATCCTGCGATTCCACCAGAGCTGCCTTTCAACTTGGTCCTGTGGCCCAGCCGCTGCCTAGGACGTGTCCTGGCCACCGAAGAAAGTTCCATGGCGTTCCTGTCACCATGGCGTCCCTGACACCACGGTGTACCTGTCACCACGGCGTACCTGACACCATGGCGTCCCTGATACCATGGTGTACCTGTCACCACCATGTACCTGTCACCACGGTGATCCTGACACCACGGCGTCCCTGTCACCACGGCGTACCTGTCACCACGGCGTACCTGACACCATGGTGTCCCTGACACCACGGTGTACCTGTCACCACCATGTACCTGACACCACGGTGATCCTGACACCATGGCATCCCTGACACCACCGTGTACCTGACACCACCACATACCTGTCACCACCGTGTACCTGTCACCACCGCGTACCTGATACCACCGCGTACCTAACACCACCGCGTACCTAACACCACCGCGTACCTGTCACCACAGCGTACCTGTCACCACAGCGTACCTGTCACCACGACGTACCTGACACCACAGTGTACCTGTCACCACGACGTACCTGACACCATGACATACCTGACACCACAGCGTATCTGACACCACCGCGTACCTGACACCACGGTGATCCTGACACCACAGTGTACCTGACACCACGGTGTTCCCGACATCACAGCGTTCCCGACTCCACAGCGTTCCTGACTCCACAGCATTCCTGACTCCACGGCGTTCCCGACATCACAGCGTTCCCGACTCCACGGCGTTCCTGTCACCACGGCGTTCCTGTCGCCATGGCGTTCCTGACTCCACGGTGTTCCTGACATTGCGGCGTTCCCGACTCCACGGTGTTCCTGACATTGCGGCGTTCCCGTCACCACGGTGTTCCTGACATCGCGGCGTTCCTGTCACCATGGTGTTCCTGACATCGCGGCGTTCCTGTCACCATGGCGTTCCTGACATCGCGGCGTTCCCGACTCCACGGTGTTCCTGACATTACGGCGTTCCCGTCACCACGGTGTTCCTGACATCGCGGCGTTCCTGTCACCATGGTGTTCCTGACATCGCGGCGTTCCCGTCACCACGGTGTTCCTGACATCGCGGCGTTCCTGTCACCATGGTGTTCCTGACATCGCGGCGTTCCCGTCACCACGGTGTTCCTGACATCGCGGTGTTCCTGTCACCATGGTGTTCCTGACATCGCGGCGTTCCCGACTCCACGGTGTTCCTGACATCGCGGCGTTCCTGTCACCATGGTGTTCCTGACATCGCGGCGTTCCCGACTCCACGGTGTTCCTGACATCGCGGCGTTCCCGTCACCACGGTGTTCCTGACATCGCGGCGTTCCTGTCACCATGGCGTTCCTGACATCGCGGCGTTCCCGACTCCACCCCCCTGGTAAAGGCACACCTGACACGCAGTCTCTGTGTCGATTCTCCTCCCATTGCCAGAAACCCAGAGCAGCCGACACAGGAGGGCGGCCGAGGTCTGGGGAGCGGGGCTCCGGGCCGTGAGGCAGCTCCCTGCCCCCCGACCCCCCCCCGCCTCTGAGCCCTGGGGCCGGGGGAGGGGAGGGGGGCACCGAGCACCATTCCCAGCCCAGAAATGCCTGGCTTGGACTGTTTGCGCTTCTTGAAGCCACTGTAACCTCTGGGGGCTGGTGCCACGCCTAGACTTCACCCTCGGCTCTGCCCAGCTCCACCCGGGTCTGCCTGCCCACCCCGTTCCCACGCAGACCCGAGGGGTGGAGACATCGGAACCGCCCAGCCGCACGGCAGGATGCCCACTCCCCTCTCCCCGGGCTCTGCCCACGTGCCCGCAGGGCTGCGCCGGCCCTCTGCCGCGTGCGGGAGGGTCTCGGCCCCGCCATGGGGTCTCACGCAGTCTGGGCCCCGGGAGGAGGCACGGCTGGACTTCTCGGATGGCGTCTCTTGTCTCCTCCGCACTGAGAGCCCTGGGTCTCCAACAGAGGCTGGGCCTGTGGAGAACTCAGGTGCTGGCTTTCTGAAACCGGTGTGCCTTTCAGCCTCAGTTTCCCGACTGTACAAGCAGGGAAGGCGCGTGCCTCTGCTCACAGAGAGGCCGCCGGGACTCTGGGTGCTCCACGCAGGACAGATACACCCAGGGCGGGGAGCCGATGGCCGCGGCCGGGAGCAGCTTGTACACGCGTGAGCCTCTGCCCTCACCCAGGCAGGTGAAGAGACGTCGGAAAGGCCCGGGCTTCACGGCAGCTCCGTCACGGAAAGCCCCGGATGCGCGGAGATGCCCGGCCCCTCCACGCCAGGCCACTCAGCAGCACGGGACCAAGCCCGCCTGGGTGTGTACACGTGTGTGTGAGTCCCTGGCACCAGGCGTTCAACCGGGAACAGCAAAGCCCGCGATTCACGCTGGCTTGTGGGGCACAGAGCCCCGTGCCCTGCGGGCCCCCGGGGTGCTGACCCCGGCCGAGGGGCGCGTCTCCCTCTCGCTGTGTCTGGCTCCGGAGCGAGCGGCTCTGGGCTGACACCGCGTGGAGCCACAGCGCTCTCGCACAGCTAACGGAGGGCACCCTGCCCACCACAGTCTTGCCCACGTCCTCTGCCCACGCCCCCAGGTGTCGGGAATCCTCAGCCCGTCGTTGGCAGACGTTGGAGACTCCGGGTCTCCAGACGGGCCAGGCCCGGGTGCACCGCGAGGTGAGCCCGCCCGAGTTCCCCCTGCTCCCCCTCGGTTTTTTCCTTCTTGGCCTCGGGGCCTAAAGTGTTCTGGACATAGTTTTCATTTTTCCAAATATCAATTGCTCTTTTATTCCCTCTCTGAAGCCGTGAGTAATAAGAGTTGTGTCTGGTCCTGAAATTCCGACTGAAATAAATTAGCCCAATGACCAACAGGAGGTGCCTAGAACAATAACGACGGAATATTTGGCACGTTACAAAAGGGCCCTGGATGTGGAAGTACAGTAAGTCCAGGCGCACACAGCCCCGCGGCCTGGCCAGCGCCGGGCAGGCCGGCCAGCCAGCCCAGCGCCTCATAAATTACGCCTGCTCCTAGCTCTTCCGCAGCTCCCTAACCGTCCTGCTTCAGGGCCTGCGGAAGCCACTTCTGGTGTGGCCTGCGTCCACAGCAGGGCCATGCGCGAATGCCCACTCTCCTTCCTCTGCCGGCCAGATGTTCAGGGCCTTCTAGCTGTACTTGTCAGAGGGAGACCCAAAGGCAGCAAGCTCTTAACAAGTCTCTCCTTCCTTCCTTCCTTCCCTCCCTCCCTCCCTCCCTTCCTTCCTTCCTCCCTCCCTCCCTCCCTCCCTTTCCTTCCTTCTCTTCCCTTCCCCTCCCTCCCTCCCTCCCTTTCCTTCCTTCTCTTCCCTTCCCTTCCCTTCCTCCCTCCCTCCCTCCCTTCCTTCCTTTCCTTCCTCCCTCCCTCCCTTTCCTTCCTTCTCTTCCCTTCCCCTCCCTCCCTCCCTCCCTTCCTTTCCTCCCTTCCTTTCCTTCCTCCCTCCCTTCTTCCTTTCCTTCCTTCTCTTCCCTTCCTTCTTCCTTCCTTTCTTTTCCTTCCCTCCCTCCCTCCCTCCCTCCCCTCTACCCCCCTCCTCCTCCTCTTCTTTCATTTCTTCTGTCTAGGTGGGAGCCTGGGACTCAAATCCAGTACCCGACATGTTGGCCTATTGGCTAGTGCTCTACCAGTTATGTCTTGTCTTGTCTTTATTTTTTCTTAACAAGTCTTGATCACCTACTAAGTACCGGCACCGGGCTTTGTGGATGTTGTTAAATTTAAAATTTCGGGATGAGAGGCTTGTGTTGGCTCCAGAAAGATCCAGTGCCGCCTCACAGAGGGTGACAGCATGACAGGTGACAGCCTGTGTGTCTGTGTGTGGACACGGACACGGCCGTGCGACACGGAGGCCGAAGCCAGGGAAGGCCTGCAGAAGGAGAGGGATTCCGTCAGGTTCTCACCCTGACCAAGACCAACCACAAAGCTGGGCACTGGCGGCAGCTCACAACTGTCATCCTAGCTACTCGGGAGGCTGAGATCTGAGGATCACAGTTCAAAGCCAGCCCAGGCAGGAAAGGCTGTGAGACTCTTACCTCCAATAAACCACCAGAAAACCAGAAGTGGCACTGTGGCTCAAGTGGTAGAGCACTTGCCTTGAGCTGAAGAGCCGAGGGACAGCGCCCAGGCCCAGAGTTCAAGTCCCACGGCCACAAAAGTATTTGACGAAGTTGCCACTGGACAGAACATAGGAGAATTCTCTGCTCGTCACCAGTCCCTCCATGGCACAGTGAAACGGCCGCACAGCATCTGTGCTGCAGCAGGTGTCAAAATGAGTGCGGTGCCATTTATTATGAAGGGCTCGAGATCCCGGGGACCGCGTCTCAGGTCCTGGCCCGGTTCTCCTGTGGATTCCAAGCAGCCATCCTGTTCTCAAGGAGTCAGTCCCCAAAGATGGCATCCTGTCTGGCTGTATTTGTGGGACACTTATGGCAATACACTAAGTTTGTGGTTTCAGGCATTGGGGCAATGGCAGTTGGAGAAGCATGGGGGGCAGGGGTGTGCAGGGCCCCATGTGCTGCTGGGCGGGTGGGGAGATGGGGGTGTCCAGGGCCCCGTGTGCTGCTGGGCGGGTGGGGAGATGGGGGTGTCCAGGGCCCCGTGTGCTGCTGGGCGGGTGGGGAGATGGGGGTGTGCAGGGCCCCGTGTGCTGCTGGGGAGATGGGGGTGTCCAGGGCCCCGTGTGCTGCTGGGGAGATGGGGGTGTGCAGGGCCCCGTGTGCTGCTGGGGAGATGGGGGTGTGCAGGGCCCCGTGTGCTGCTGGGGAGATGGGGGTGTCCAGGGCCCCGTGTGCTGCTGGGCGGGTGGGGAGATGGGGGTGTCCAGGGGCCCCGTGTTCTGGTTCTGTATCAGCCGTGGTGACCAGAACCCAGACCTGCAGTGTGACATCACTTCACAGCAAAATGCACACCATCCTGTGCAATGAGCCAGGCAGGTGGAGAAGCCGGCAGCAGCACCGTCCTGACATGGGCGCGACCAGAGACGTGGCGGTGGGGGGGGCGGCCGAGGGGCGGGGCGGCCGAGGGGCGGGGCGGCCGAGGGGCGGGGCGGGGCGGCCGAGGGGCGGGGCGGCCGAGGGGCGGGGCGGCCGAGGGGCGGGGCGTCCGAGGGGCGGGGCGGCCGAGGGGCGGGGCGGCCGAGGGGCGGGGCGTCCGAGGGGCGGGGCGGCGGAGGGGCGGGGCGGGGCGGCCGCGGGGCGGGGCGGCCGAGGGGCGGGGCGGCCGAGGGGCGGGGCGGCCGAGGGGCGGGGCGGCCGAGGGGCGGGGCGGCCGAGGGGCGGGGCGGCCGAGGGGCGGGGCGGCCGAGGGGCGGGGCGGCCGAGGGGCGGGGCGGGGCGGCCGAGGGGCCGGGCAGGGCGGCCGAGGGGCGGGGCGGGGCGGCCGAGGGGCGGGGCGGGGTGGCCGAGGGGCGGGGCTCTCTGCCGAGGGGCGGGGCTCTCTGCCGAGGGGCGGGCTCTCTGCCGAGGGGCGGGGCTCTCTGCCGAGGGGCGGGGCTCTCTGCCGAGGGGCGGGGCTCTCTGCCGAGGGGCGGGGCTCTCTGCCGAGGGGCGGGGCTCTCTGCCGAGGGGCGGGGCTCTCTGCCGAGGGGCGGGGCTCTCTGCCGAGGGGCGGGGCTCTCTGCCGAGGGGCGGGGCTCTCTGCCGAGGGGCGGGGCTCTCTGCCGAGGGGCGGGGCTCTCTGCCTTGTGTCCCACAACTGCACAGCGGCAGCCTAGAGCGTTTCGACGTTGGTAGTCTTTACTGTCTTTTCTTTCCAAACTTCACACGTTCATAAAACCTGGGGGCAGGCGTGGAAGCTCACCCCTGGAATCCCAGCCCCGGGGGGGAAGGGAGGGGACTCATCGTGAATCCAAGGCCAGACTGGGCAAGTGGTGAGACCCTATCTCAAGGAAAGGGGGTGCGTGTAGCGGAGCTGCAGCCCTGGGCTCCGTCCCAGCTCTCAGCAGGAGAGACAGAAACCAGGCACAACCTTCCGGAAGCCCATCACTGCTCACGGTTGTGTGGAGGCCTTGTGAGGGAGGAGGCCCAGGGCGGGAGGCGGGGAGGCCGGGCTCAGGGAGGCCAGGGCGGGAGGCGGGGAGGCCAGGGCGGGAGGCCAGGGCAGGAGGCGGGGAGGCGGGGCTCAGGGAGGCCAGGCTCAGGGAGGCGGGGAGGCCGGGCTCAGGGAGGCCAGGGCGGGAGGCGGGGAGGCAGGGAGGCCAGGGCGGGAGGCGGGGAGGCCGGGCTCTGGGGGGCCCAGGGCGGGAGGCGGGGAGGCAGGGAGGCCAGGGCGGGAGGCGGGGAGGCCGGGCTCAGGGAGGCCAGGGCGGGAGGCGGGGAGGCAGGGAGGCCGGGCTCAGGGAGGCCAGGGCGGGAGGCGGGGAGGCCAGGCTCAGGGAGGCCAGGGCGGGAGGCGGGGAGGCCAGGGTGGGAGGCCAGGGCGGGAGGCGGGGAGGCCAGGCTCAGGGAGGTGGGGAGGCCAGGCTCAGGGAGGCCAGGGCGGGAGGCGGGGAGGCCAGGCTCAGGGAGGCCAGGGCGGGAGGCGGGGAGGCCAGGCTCAGGGAGGTGGGGAGGCCAGGCTCAGGGAGGCGGGGAGGCCGGGCTCTGGGGGGCCCAGGGCGGGAGGCGGGGAGGCCCGGCTCAGGGGGCCAGGCTCAGGGGGGCCCAGGCGGGAGGCGGCCTGGCTGCTCCTCCCTCTGTGACATCAGAGGAGCCCTGAGGCTGCCCGGTGACGGCTGCCCCCTCTCCCACCCCCAGCACCTCAGTCCTGCCTGGCAGCCGGGCCTGGGGTCATGGCCATCCAACAGCTGGGCGGTGGGGGGCCGGAGGCCGCCCAGCTGCTGGCCCAGAGGCGGAGCGGGCCCTGTGAGGACCGGAAGCAGGTGAGGCCCGCAGGGCGCAGGCCGCCCTCTCCCGGCAGACCCCGCAGCGGTGCCCTCGCCCTGCCCCTCGTCACCCCCCGAAGGCTGCCCGGCTCCCCCCCCCCCGCCCTGTTCACCCCCGTGTGCCGGCGGCTGCAGGGCCAGGGCTGGCTCTGCCGCGTCCCCCGGGCCTAGGCATGTGCAGGGACACGCGTGACCGACAGGTGGCCCCGCTGACCCCGAGTCGTGCGCGGGCAGCGGCACTTGGCTGCCGGCCGCTTGGAGCCCAGCTCCTCGGCCTCGACCCTGAGTGACCAGGGTGAGGCCGAGCCCCGGCTTCCGCCGAGTCCCACCTCGCTTACTTACTCGCGCTGCGTCTGAACCCCGCGCCTTCTGACTGCGTGATGCACGCACCTTACAGCGCGGCCGTGGCAGAAGCGCGCTGCTCATCCTTCACCCTCGCTGGGCTGGGTGGGGTGCAGGCCCGTAACCCGGCGGGCTGAGGCACAGACAGGCAGACCTGGGCCGAGCCTGGGCAGGAGCAAAACAAACACAAGCGAGGTGAGATTTGTCTCCTCGGCTCAAGGGGGCCGGGCGATGCCGCACGGGGCGCGAGCTCCGCCATGATTGCGTTTGGCAGCAGTGTGGCCTAATGAACAGAACTCGAGCTAAGCGCTGCAGCTGACCCTACACCCAGACCTGACTCCCCGTCTCCTGGGGACTCCCGTCCTCCTCCATCCTCCTCCCTGTCCTCCTCCCCGTCCTCCTCTTCCTCCTCCCCATCCTCCTCCCCATCCTCCCCATCCTCCCCGTCCTCCTCTTCCTCCTCCCCGTCCTCCTCGTCCTCCCTGTCCTCCTCGTCCTCCCTGTCCTCCTCCCTGTCCTCCTCGTCCTCCCTGTCCTCCTCGTCCTCCCTGTCCTCCTCCCTGTCCTCCTCGTCCTCCCTGTCCTCCTCCCTGTCTTCCTCATCCTCCCTGTCCTCCTCCCCATCCTCCCCGTCCTCCCCATCCTTCTCCTCGTCCTCCCCATCCTCCTCCCCATCCTCCCCATCCTCCCCGTCCTCTTCCCCGTCCTCCCGTCCCCTGGAGGGACTCACCGTCTTCCCCGTCCTCCCGTCCAGACTCTGCTGGCGCTGCTGGTCCTGCTGCTGTACCTGGGCACGGGGATTTCAGGTGAGCATCTGAGGTCTGAGGAAGGAAGCCCTGAGCCAGGCCCCCAGGCGGGGACTCGAGACGGACGGCTGCCCAGGCCCCAGCCCTCCCTCCCCTTCCTGCTGGGGTGGCCATGCTGGCTCTCCCCACTGCTCAGGGCCGGCGTTGCGTCTGCTTCAGGAAGAAGCTGGGAGATGTCGGAAGGGATCCAGGAGTGCAGCTACCCGCAGAGTGCAGCGGCTTCCCAGGTCATTAGGCCGCACCGTGAGGCTCTGGGCGGAGGCGGGAGCGAGGGGCTCTGGGGTGGGGGAGTCCAGCCTGTGGCCGGTGATGGACGGGCGATGGACGGGCGCGGGCGGTGGGCCGGGCCGGGCTGCGGATGGGTACCACGTGCCTGGGCCCGGGGGCTTTCTGAGAGGATAAGGCCTGGGAACCGCGTCCAGAGGCAGCCCGGTGTCTGCCTCCAGAGCCTGGAGCCCTGGAACACCCCCGTCAAGGCCCTGCGGAGCTGGGTGAAGAACAGCGTGCACGCGTTCCTGGAGAAGCTGGAGAAGGACGTGCGGGAGCTGGAGCAGCTGGTGCGGGAGCTGGAGTTTTGGCTGGACGCCCTCCTGGGGGAGCCCCAGGCGGACGGCCCCTGCCTGCCGCACAGGAGCCCGGCGTGAGCGCCCTGGCGTGAGCGCCCGCCCCGGCGTGAGCACCGGGCCGGGGCGCGGGGCGTGAGCGCCGGGCCGGGGCGCGGGCGGGCTGAGCTGCGACCCCCGCGTTCAGGGCAAGCAAGAAAATAAAATGACTGGGAAATGGGGTCTGCCCTTCCGCCTTCACCAGCGCCGATCCAGGATGCCAGAGCCCCGGAGCGACGCCCACAGCCCGGGGGAGCCGACAGCGGCCGGGGACCGTGCACATTCTCTTAGCCTCTCTGAGACCCCATTTCCTCTTAAGTGAACATCAAAGACACATTCAGGCTCCCGTGGGTCCCTGATGTGAGGAAAGCCGGGGTCGGGTGGGGAGCGGGGCCCTGGCACGCACAGTGGCGTCTCCTGCTCTTCCCCTCGGGAGATGCAGCCTGTGGCCATCGGGGACTCATGGACAGCCGCTCTCAAATCCACAAGCACATTTCCTCTGGCCTTTGCCAAGCCCAGCCAGACCGGCACACACGAGAAAGGGTTGGGTTCCTCACCCTAACTGCATTCACAAGGGCGGAGAAAAACGCCAGCCGCCCACAGGAAAGCTGTGGGAAAGGCTACACAAATCAGAGCATCACAAAGCAGCGAGGGACACAGATATTTGCTGCTGCCATTGACAGTGTTACTAGACGCACATTGAAAACTCTGGAAGGGCCACGTGCCGGTGAGGCTGAGATCTGGAGGATTGATGCTGGAGCCCAGGAGACCAGGTGCGGCGGCTCGCGCGGTCATCTCAGCGACCCTGGGAAGCATCAGACAGGAAGGCTGTGGCCCGGGTGCCGGAGCCTCTCTCTAAAACAACCAGGGCAGAAAATGGCTGAAGGTGCAGCCCAGGGGGAGAGCGCTGGCCCGGTGCTTGAGTCCTGACCCCAGCACAACAAAAGACAAGACAACAAAAGGCCTGGAAGGATGCAAGGGAGGGGAAGGCCGAGAACCAAGCATGTGCCAGCAGAGGAGATGGAGACGGAGACGGAGACGACGGAGACGGAGACGGAGACGGAGACGGAGACGGAGACGGAGACGGAGACGGAGACGGAGACGGAGACGGAGACGGAGACAGCTCCGCTCTGACACGTGCTTCCTTCGAGTCGGACGATGAGCCGCGTTCACGCCCCTACCTCTGGGACCTCGCTCTGGATCGCGGTGAGCCTCGCGTCTGGCAGCGCATGCCGTCTGTCTCCATTTTAGTGGAGGTGTTATGTCCGTGCCAATTACTAAAGTGCTGAACCCCCTGGAAAATCATGAGGACACAAATTAAGCTGCTCTCAGAGGAAGTCTGCCATGCAGGGGGTGGCTAGGTAATTTGTTTGCCCAGGAGAATTAGTTGTCTTTGGGGATGGAAGAAGTCTTGAAATTATGACCCCAATTTCCTCCTTTGAGCCCTCCGGGCGGTGGAGCCCGAGTCCCTTCCCCACCCGCTGGTCTGCCCAGTCCCTGTCCATGGGCAGGGACTACAGGCATTTCTCCGCTGTCACGTTGCAGGGCTGTGGACTCGCGGCACCCAAGCCACATAACCACCCAGAACGGTTCTGTGGGCTCTTCCGGAGCTTTGCAAGCGGAACTTTGACAATGCACCATTTCCCCCCAACGTAAACTTTAGACTCTAGTCTCCACCGGTTGAAATTCTGCATTTGCAATCTAAATGCCTGTGAATCTGCATCTGTATTTATGTCGCAGTACAGATTTCATGTTGGTGTGTTTTATGCAGGTTGAGCAGCTCCAATTGGAAATTTAAAAACACTCAAAGTCTGAAGCGTTTTGAGTGCTCACACGATGCTACAGTCTCTCGGGGAGCTAGTCAAAACGCAACTGCGCCAAAAATATGGTGTACAATTACAACGGAGAGGAGGACATGGTGGCTCACACCTGCACCTGACACAGGAGACAAGGCTGGAAAAAGTGAGACCTCATCTCAATCCATCAACCAGGCGAGGTGGTGCGTTCCTCTGGTCCCAGCAACCCAGGGGGCTGAGGCAGGATGACCCGTCCACGGCCAATGCAGGCAACGCACGCGATCCTGCCTGGAAAGAGCAAACAAAAACAGAAGCACTGGGTGTGGCCAACGGTGGTGTGCTTGCCCAACGAGGAAGCCTAAACTCAAAGCCTCCACCGAGAGGAAAATCCCCTTCTGGCCATATTGATTAGGTAGAGACAAGCAAGCCAGCGAAGGTGGCCATGCCTGTATTCCCCCCGGGGGCTCGGAGTTTGAGGCCTGCCTGGGTACCTACTAGGACCGATTCAAACAACAAACATGAGCGTTCACACTTGCGTCCCAGGCCCAAGGTAGGGTAGCATATACATATATACATCCATGTGCACATATTCCAAAGTTCCCCAAACCCTCTCAAGTCCAAAACACTTCTAGTCCAAGAATTTCCGAGAAGCAATACTCAATATGTATGCAAAATACAGTTTATGTGTTTGCGTATAGAATTTGGAATAACATTTGGGATACCTTTAAAGGAGGGTGTGGGGAACGCAGCACTAGCTTCCTGAAGGAGTGACTGAGCAGAGCGGGTGCGTCCCCCCTCGCACCGCCGGTCAGCTTCCTCCGCCGCCTCCCGGCCGGCCGTGCGTCCTGCTTCCAGGCCTCCTGTCCTCTCCCTAGCAAGTTCTCCTGTCCTCATGGCCGTCTGCTCTCTACGGACTGCGGAATTCTGTCCTCACTGCCCGGGCCGGGTGCCAGGGTGGCCTCGAACTCTGGCCTGGTCTTAGCCTGGCCGCTCCTGGCCCAGTCGGGACCACAGCCCCGCACCGGAGCCAGTGGCCGGGCCAGCAGAGGCCTGGGGTGAGCTCAGGGTGAGAAGAGCATCTCGGGGGCAGGAGGGGGGCAGCAGGGCAGGCAGGGGGACAGGGGCGGGCAGGGGGGACAGCAGGGCGGGCGTCGGGCCAGGGGCAGGCAGGGGGGCAGCAGCAGGCGGCGGGCCAGGCGCTCCGTGGGCACTCAGGACTCGCTCTCCACAGAGAAAGGCCAGGTGTGCCTTCAGGCCCTGGGCCGGCGTGGAGGTGGGGAAGGCCGGGCAGGCCTGGTCCTGCCCGGGGAAAGGTGGCCACGGGAGAGGTCATGACCCCGCAGTGACCCACAGTCCACTTGTTTCGGGCACCTGGAACGTGAGGTCAGCATCGGATCACCAAAAGCACTTCATCAGCCTCCGCGGATGGCACCTTCCGGGCTCTCTTACTCCAAGAGGAATGAGGCAACCTTTGCCCGCTGCAGCCCTCCGGCCCTCCTGTTTGGCTCACCCCGGATTTGTCTGGGGTTTTTCCCTTTTGTCAGCATTTTTTCTCTTCTGACTTGTATAGCAAGGGGGAAATGCAATCGTTCTGATACGCGTGCTTTAAAAACAAGAATCCGAGACGTCCGACGGAGCCGGGTAAGGCCGCCCTACACACGGGCGTGCAGGCTCTCAGACACGAGGTTTGCCGCAGGGGGTGAGCTGGGGACACGGCCCCGGGCGCCTGCGCCCCAGTACCGCTGCGCGCGGCGGGGCACGGGCCTGGCAGCCCCAGAGGCGTCAACTGAGGCCCTCACCCCTCACCGGTCCCGCCATCAACGCCCTCCCTCCCAGCCAGCTTCTGCGTGGCCTCCCTCCACCCGACCCCACCAAGATCATCTCTCTCCTCTCCTAAAAAGTTCCCCTTTATTATTAAGCAATCATATTCCAATTAAATTTATAAGACCATAAATAGTCACTGCATGCTACACCGTGCAGGCTACGTGTAGAGAGATGCAGAGCTCTCCTCCTCCTCTCGGGGAAGCCAAGAAACCGCGGGAGGAGGAGGATCTGCCCTGATTCACAAGCCATCGGACCGCGCGCCAAAGGTGCCCATTAATTACCAACGAGCAATATAAATACTTACTGGTCTAACTAAGAGTTCAGAGAAAGGACAGGTACCACAGTCCACACGAATATGCCAAGGACTCAAGAAAAATACTGGAATATAAACCAGGTCACCGCCCCTGGGAAACAGCGGGCAGCGAGGATTACACCTTGGTGCCAGGGCTGCCATTCCACCACGGCCCAGGGACCGGCTCCCGGCTTCCCGCTCCCAGCTCTGATCTCACGGAGACCTCACAGGGGTCTTGGCTGAAAACCCCTCGGGGGAACATCTGGGAAACAAGGATTCGAGGTCCAAGACCAACACCGTCCACGTCCAGGCTGCACGTGACATTTATGATGATGCCAAATTAAAGGGTGGATTTAATTTGTTCCCTTGATCCACAGATTTGTTGAACAAAATTGTGCAATGCACTAATCCAATTGGTTCCAATCTGGCCAGCTGTGAAGGAGACAATTGAGCGTTCTGGAGATGGAGCCACAGAAGACGCCTTCCAGAGGCTGGGCTGTGACACTTCCCTGGGGAAACGCGCCCCTGCCAGAGGGCAGGGACAGAGAACACAAGAGCCTGGTTTGCACGCACGGATGGACGGACGGACGGACGCAGGGGCAGCCTTCCCAGGAGGGGGCTGCACCTCCCTCGCCTGTTCGGGCCCTTTGGCTCCAGCCTCGGGGCCCTGCCTCCGCCTCTGTCCCAGGCAGCACTTCACCCCCCTGAGCAGCAGCTGGGGTGCGAGGAGGACTCAGTCCGGAACGCAGTGCTAGAAAACCAGCCGGTGCGGTGCCGGGTCCAGGCGCGCTTGCCACTGGGGCGCTGGACACGGTGGCTCTCCTCTGGTCATCCCCGTGCCGGGCACGTCGTCCCCAACCCTGAGAACTTCCCTTGCACGGTGGCAAGATGACTGGGGAGCCGCGGGCCTGCCACCACCGCCAGGCCTCTGCCCTTCCCGCGCTGGGCCCCCCGCCCGGACGGCAGCTCCGTCTGAGCCCGGGCGGCGCGGAGGTGCGGCCCTGCCCGAGGGGTCAGCGCCTTGCCAGCCCCGGGGACCACGGTGAGTCTCCCCACACGACGCGGCGCTGAGGGTCCAGCCCCGGGCCGCCCTTGCTGTCGGGAGGTCTTAGCGCAGGGCCTTCGCACTCACTGGCCGCCATGTGGGTCAGTGCAGACCTTCTGTGCTCCGGTCGCAGAAAACCAGAGCCCTGCTGTGGTGGAGAGTGCATGAAGGAGCCTGGCAGCCACAACAGACGGTGGTGCCGCTGCTCGGCCTGAACCACACTGCGCTGCTCACACGCGGGCACGCGCGCGCACACACACACACACACACACACACACACACACACACACACGGCGCGTGTGCCGCCCTCCCGCTGCTCACACGTGCACACCCGGAGCATGCACCGCCCCCCGTAACCCCGCCCCCCCAGCAAAGCAGCACAGCCCACAGGGCTTGCCACGCCCCCTGAGGTCACGCCGAGTCCCGGTGTGGCCGGTCTCAGCCTTGTAAGCGTGCTCACTGATGTGTGCGCAACCATGAAAGCAACAGCCCTCTTCTCTCCACGTACCTCCCCGGCGAAGCACGCGCGGCCGTGTTCTGATAAAATACCGGTGACCACCGTTTCTTACATTTTCACCGTATTCTGGGGGGCTGAAAGTGCTTCCTGGTTACTCCAAATGAGGCACCAGCTTCCGAGCTCTAGCTACTCGCCACAAATAGGGTCTACCCCCCGGGTCTCCTGAGAGGACTCAGTAATAAAGTCGACTTTCATTTCACGTGTACTATGCTCTGGACGCCGCTCCCCATGCTTTGTAGACTTTGCCCCCTTCCCCAAGCTGCAGGGGCAGCGCCAAGCTCGGTGCCATTCTCGCCGCCACGCCAGCACCCCACGACACACACAGCACCGCAGGCCCGTCAGTCCTCACGGCTGCGTGAGCCCTCCGGGGCGCGGTGCCACAGCTCCCCGGGGTCACGCCGTAGGAGGTGGGCCGTGTGCAAACCCGGGGTCACGCCGCAGGAGGTGGGCCGTGTGCAAACCCGGGGTCACGCCGCAGGAGGTGGGCCGTGTGCACACCCCCCAGGACCACGTGCTGGGGCCCACCCCGCAGTCCTTCCCGAGCAAATGAAGTCATGAGCGCACAGAGCTGTGCACGTGCCACGGGCTGCACCGTGTCTCCACCCTCCTCCTCCTCAGAGCCACAAGAGACCCAGCAAGTCGGACGTCCCTGCCTGAGCGCACACGCTTCCTCCACAAGGCTCCCGCAGACCCAGCCGGCCTCTCCCCTCTGTGCTGCCCTCAGCCCAGGAAGCAATCGGCAGAGAGAGAGAAACCACGGCTCCAGCACACATTCCAGCCAGGACGGCTGCTCACACACACACGGGCACGCATCCCCCGGACACTGCCCTGGCCACAGGCCACGCTGGACAGGACAGGTGCTCTGGACAGCAGCGTCCACCTCTCTCCCTGCAGAGCCCACGGTGCACAGAGCAACCAGGCCTCCCAGGGCCGGGGAGGAGACTGGACGGCTGTGGCGGTGGGTGTAACACGGGATCCTGCCTGTGTGAGGGGTGGTGGTGTGCACACGGGGGGGGGTGCACACAGAGTGTGCTAGTTGTTGTCACAGTACAAACACTCCTGCTCACCCCCAGCACAGAGCTCAGGGCCAGGGCCGGCCCTGATGGCTTCCTTCTCCAGATGCTTTCCTTACCGATCCAGGCCTCTGTGTTATTTTGTAGGCCAAAACATGTACTTCTTATGCAAATCCAGAAAAACTCAGATGATCCCTCTGGAAGCCGACTTTAGAGAAATGGGGTGAGGGGACCTAAGACCCAGTGCTGTTGGTGGAGCCGGGGCTGGGACGCAGACTCGGGGCTCAGTCCTTGCCCATCTCGATTGCCACGACCTCCTGTGACCTTAGGCAAGCCCTTGTCCTCTCTGGGTTGAATTTACTGACCTGCAGGGTCACCGAGGGCTGGCGAGCGGCCCTCCGAGGCCTGCTCAGGGTGACTGGGTCGCTGGGGGCCTGTGGCACAGAATCCCCCAGCAAGGCAGATGAACTGGAGGGGGGCGAGCACCCCTCCCCAGCTCAGGAGCGTGCCAGCCAGCACAGGCCGCTTGCCGGAGAGCGAACGCGCAGCCTTCTCTAGAGAGGGAAGAAAGAGCCCAGAGAGAATGGCACGATGGCGGCGGCTGTGGGGCCCTGGGGACAGGCCGTCTGCGGACACAGGCTTGGGGTCCAGACTTCCCTCACAGACAGATGCTGGCCACTGGGACCCAGGGGGTGGAGGCAAGTGTGAAAACTCTCATCCAGGGCCAAGAGCGCTCGGCATCCTCGTGGAGCCCGGGAGTCCGGGAGCTGGCTTCGGAATCCGGAGCACCGGGGGGCGTGGACACGGCAGGTTTTCTGCACTCAGTGACCGACACCTCACTCAGCCTGGCTCCGAGGGCCGGGGAGCCCTGGGGAACCCCTTTTGGTAGCTGAGAATTAGCAAGGGAACCCCCGCTTCCGCCCGGGGACAGCCTGTCCTGGTGGAATTCGTCTCTGGACACATCTCCTGGCGGGCACGCAGCCTCCCGTCACCCGAGGGCCCGGGGCCTCTCCACGCTAATGCTCTCCTACGGACCCGTCTCCTCTTTGCGAGGAAAAAGCAACTTGCTAAGCCCCGCCTGGTCACCGCTTTTCCACTCCCAGAGAAACACACTAAAGTAAACAAGCGTGCGGGGCCTGCGGCTGGGTCACAGAGCTCCGTCTGAAGTGTTTCCATTACAAACAGCCAGCACTCCCGGGAGCCAGGCAAAAGCCAAATTAGCCCGATGACATCAGGATGTGCTTTCCTGAGCGCCACATCTTTGCAAACACCTGCCCAACATATTTCAGACGCGTGCCCGGGCCAGCCGGTCTTCGGCGGTTTCCAGGGCTCCTCAAAGTCTCAACAAAAATGAGTGTTTGTGTTTTACGGAGTGAAGCTGAGTGAGAGGGCCGTGTGGGCCGGAGCTGCGGCAGACTGCCTCTCTGGCATGCCTCAGACCGCGGCCAGCCCGTGTGCGCGCGCCTGCAGCTCCCCCTCCAGGGCAGGCCAGTGCCAGTCTGGGGCCTGGGTGGAAAGGGTTAGGACCCGGGAGAGCAGAGCCACGGACAGGTGGACGGGAAGGGGGGGCAGTTCCTTGGATGGGGCAGACACGGCCGGCAGGTGACACCAGGCGGAGGCCTGAGAAGTCCTGTTCTCTTTCCATTTCCTGAAATCTAATTAGCCAGCCTCCCTCTCTCCCTGCCTCCCTCCCTCCCTGCCTCCCTGCCTGCCTGCCTCCCTCCCTCCCTGCCTCCCTGCCTGCCTCCCTCCCTCCCTGCCTCCCTCCCTCCCTGCCTCCCTCCCTCCCTGCCTCCCTCCCTCCCTGCCTCCCTCCCTCCCTGCCTCCCTCCCTCCCTCCCTCCCTGCCTCCCTCCCTGCCTCCCTCCCTCCCTGCCTCCCTCCCTCCCTCCCTCCCTGCCTCCCTCCCTCCCTCTCTCCCTCCCTGTCTCCCTCCCTGCCTCCCTCCCTCCCTCCCTCCCTGCCTCCCTCCCTCTCTCCCTCCTTGCCTCCCTCCCTCCCTCCCTCCCTCCCTCCCTCCCTCCCTGCCTCCCTCCCTCCCTCCTTCCCTGCCTCCCTCCCTCCCTCCCTCCCTGCCTGCCTCCCTCCCTCCCTCCCTCCCTGCCTCCCTCCCTCCCTGCCTGCCTCCCTGCCTCCCTCCCTCCCTGCCTCCCTCCCTCCCTTCCTCCCTCCCTCCCTCCCTGCCTCCCTCCCTCCCTGCCTCCCTGCCTCCCTCCCTCCCTGCCTGCCTCCCTCCCTCCCTCCCTCCCTGCCTCTCTCCCTCCCTCCCTTCCTCCCTCCCTCTCTCCCTCCCTCCCTCCCTGCCTCTCTGCCTCCCTCCCTCCCTCCCTCCCTCCCTCCCTCCCTGCCTGCCTCCCTCCCTCCCTCCCTGCCTCCCTCCCTCCCTCCCTGCCTGCCTGCCTCCCTCCCTCCCTCCCTCCCTCCCTCCCTGCCTGCCTCCCTCCCTCCCTCCCTGCCTCCCTCCCTGCCTGCCTCCCTCCCTCCCTGCCTCCCTCCCTCCCTGCCTCCCTCCCTGCCTCCCTCCCTCCCTCCCTCCCTGCCTCCCTCCCTGCCTCCCTCCCTCCATACCTCCCTCCCTCCCTGCCTGCCTCCCTCCCTCCCTCCCTCCATACCTCCCTCCCTCCCTGCCTCCCTCCCTCCCTCCCTGCCTCCCTCCCTCCCTGCCTCCCTCCCTCCCTGCCTCCCTCCCTCCCTGCCTCCCTCCCTGCCTCCCTCCCTGCCTCCCTCCCTCCATACCTCCCTGCCTCCCTCCCTCCATACCTCCCTCCCTCCCTCCCTCCATACCTCCCTCCCTCCCTGCCTCCCTCCCTGCCTCCCTCCCTGCCTCCCTCCCTCCGTGCCTGCCTCCCTCCCTCCCTCCATACCTCCCTCCCTCCCTGCCTCCCTCCCTCCCTGCCTCCCTCCCTCCCTGCCTCCCTCCCTCCCTCCCTCCCTGCCTGCCTGCCTCCCTCCCTCCCTCCCTGCCTCCCTCCCTCCCTGCCTCCCTCCCTGCCTCCCTCCCTCCCTGCCTCCCTCCCTCCCTGCCTCCCTCCCTGCCTCCCTCCCTCCCTGCCTCCCTCCCTGCCTGCCTCCCTCTCTCCCTCCCTGCCTGCCTCCTTCCCTCCCTGCCTCCCTCCCTCCCTCCCTCCCTCCCTCCCTCTCTCCCTCCCTCCCTCCCTGCCTCCCTCCCTCCCTCCCTTTCTCCCTCCCTGCCTCCCTCCCTTCCTCTCTACCTGCCTGCCTCCCTCCCTGCCTCCCTCCCTCCCTGCCTCCCTCCCTCCCTTCCTTCCTCCCTCCCTCCCTCCCTGCATGCCTCCCTCCCTCCTTCCCTCCCTCCCTCCCTCCCTTCCTCTCTCCCTGCCTGCCTCCCTCCCTCCCTCTCTGCCTTCCTCCCTCCCTCCCTCCCTCCCTCTCTGCCTTCCTCCCTCCCTCCCTCTCTCCCTCCCTGCCTCCCTCCCTGCCTCCCTCCCTCCCTGCCTCCCTCCCTCCCTCCCTCCCTCCCTCCCTCCCTCCCTCCCTCCCTCCCTCCCTGCCTCCCTCCCTCTCTCCCTCCCTGCCTCCCTCTCTCCCTCCCTCCCTCCCTCCCTCCCTGCCCGTTCCTTTCGGAGACGGGTTCAAAGTCAATGCCTGCCACTTGTGCTCTCTGGTTAGTGCTCTGCCATCTGAGCCACGCCTCCAACCCCCAATCTAGACTCTATTGTTTGCCTCCTGCCACTTGGGAACCGTGGAAACGGGCTCTTTTAAACGATCTGTGCCACCTGGTCACGTGGGCTAGATAAATCACGGTTCTCAATCGGGAATATTATGTCATCGTTCACAGGAATGAGAGAGGAGCGGTGACGCTGAGTGAGCGCAGCTGAGACGCCCCTGTTCACTGGAGGAGGAGGACACAGGCCGCTCTCCTGTGCTCTGGGGTCGGAGCTGCCGGGACACGGAGCCACGTGCCTGTGTAAAGGAAGTGACGCGCCTGCTGGCACACGGCCCAGGCTTCCGACCCGAGCACCGCGGCCGGCCCAGGGCTGGGGAGCCGGGCCGCTCCACTTTCCGCACGCTGACTTCCATCTAGCGGTCGGTGCGGAGCAGCAGGGCCCGGCGGGTGGACGCAGGCGGGACGGGCCCGCCTGGACTCAGGTCTCAGCCCAGCGAGGCCGGAGCGGAAAGGACAACTCCCCGGGGCGTCCCGTGCCCCGGGCATCTCCGCTCTCCCAGGGGGTCATGCCCGTGCCCAGAGCCGAGCGTGACCGTCACACCCGGCAGATGACAAGGACCATCGCAATAAAGGGCCTAAAGCCGGGCAGGGTCCCGTCCCGAGGGCGTGCAATGACACACAGCGCCTCTCACACGCGCACGGTCTGCACAGGTGCCGCGGCCGCGTCTCGCGGGGGCTGCAGATGAGCATTTCTCCCAGAAGTAAGGCTGGCGGGGAACCACACCGGACAGCCCGGAAGCAAATGGAGCTCCAGCCACAGAGCCCTGATTCCACAGACGGGCGGGACGGAGGCCTCGAGCCCGGCTGTCCCAGGCCGAGCGGAGCCGGGGCCGGAGCCGGCCGCGCCGCGCATGTCCAGCTCCCGGCTGTCGGCGGGGGCGGGGAGGGGCCGGGACGCCGCGCCCAGTGCAGCACCTGGCCCGGCACGCAGCTGCGTTCAAAGGCCAGGCTAGAAACACACGGTCTGCGCAAAGGCAGGAAGTGATTGGCGGGAAGACCGTGGAATACGCGTCACACGCACGGTGCCCCATGCCACCTGCCTCCCGCCCCACCGCCCGCCGTGGACGGCGCCTCCCCAGAGACCCTGGACACCGACTCCCACACCACAGCCCAGAGCCTCCGCGCAATGCCCAGAACAGCCCAGAGCCTCCGCGCAATCCCCCGCACAGCCCAGAGCCTCCGCGCAATGCCACACCACAGCCCAGAGCCTCCGCGCAATGCCCTGCACAGCCCAGAGCCTCCGCGCAATGCCCTGCACAGCCCAGAGCCTCCGCGCAATGCCACACCACAGCCCAGAGCCTCCGCGCAATGCCCGGCACAGCCCAGAGCCTCCGCGCAATGCCCTGCACAGCCCAGAGCCTCCGCGCAATGCCCGGCACAGCCCAGAGCCTCCGCGCAATCCCCTGCACAGCCCAGAGCCTCCGCGCAATGCCACACCACAGCCCAGAGCCTCCGCGCAATCCCCGGCACAGCCCAGAGCCTCCGCGCAATGCCCGGCACAGCCCAGAGCCTCCGCGCAATGCCCTGCACAGCCCAGAGCCTCCGCGCAATGCCCTGCACAGCCCAGAGCCTCCGCGCAATGCCACACCACAGCCCAGAGCCTCCGCGCAATCCCCGGCACAGCCCAGAGCCTCCGCGCAATGCCCGGCACAGCCCAGAGCCTCCGCGCAATCCCCCGCACAGCCCAGAGCCTCCGCGCAATCCCCCGCACAGCCCAGAGCCTCCGCGCAATCCCCCGCACAGCCCAGAGCCTCCGCGCAATCCCCTGCACAGCCCAGAGCCTCCGCGCAATGCCACACCACAGCCCAGAGCCTCCGCGCAATGCCCGGCACAGCCCAGAGCCTCCGCGCAATGCCCTGCACAGCCCAGAGCCTCCGCGCAATGCCCTGCACAGCCCAGAGCCTCCGCGCAATGCCCAGAACAGCCCAGAGCCTCCGCGCAATCCCCTGCACAGCCCAGAGCCTCCGCGCAATCCCCTGCACAGCCCAGAGCCTCCGCGCAATCCCCCCGCGCGGGTTTTATGGAGGGTGCCACATGAGGAGGCAGAGAAAACACAGCTGGGCCCGCGTGCCATTGCAGAGCGCATGGGGGCCTGTCCCCCGCCGGCCCCCAGCCGGCCCCCGCTCCACCCAGACGCTCTCCAGATGCCCGCCCTCCCCCCTCCCGCTGCCCCAGACGCCCCCCAGCCGCCCGCCCTCCCCCCACAGCCAGCCCCCAGCCGCCCTCCCCCCCAGCTGCCCACCTTCCCCCCTGCCACCCCCCAGACGCCTCCCCGCCACCCCCCAGACACCCCCCCACCCCCCAGATGCACACCCTCCCCCACCCAGTGGCCCCCATATGCCACCCCCAGATGCCCGCCCTCCCCCTCCACTCCCCAGATGCCCGCCCCCCCGCCCCCCCAGATGCCCACCCTCCCCAACCAGTGGCCCCCCAGACGCCATCCCGCCACCCCCCAAGTGCCTACCCTCTCCCCCACAGCTGACCCCCAGACGCCCCCCCGCCACCCCCCAGACGCCTGCCCTCCCCCCCACAGCTGCCCCCCAGCCACCCACCCGTCACCCCCCAGATGCCCACCCTCCCCCCACCACTCCCCAAGATGCCCCCCCACCACCCCCCAGATGCCCACCCTCCCCCACCCAGTGGCCCCCAGACACCCCCCCCCGCCACCCCTCCAGACACCTGCCCTCCCCCCACCACTCCCCCAGACGCCCCCCCGCCACCCCCAGACGCCCACCCTCCCCCCGCCACCCCCCAAACGCCCCCCCACCCCAGCCGCCTGCCCCCCCAGCCGGCCCCCCCTTGAGACACTTTCTCTGCCGTTTTCAGAGCACTGAGAGGTTGGGGTTCTTGCTTGCCTCCCTCATCCACCCGGTCAACCCTGGCTATGACATTTGACCTTTCACCCCAGGGTTCTACACCCACAGATTCAACCACACACTGAAAATAGGAAAAAAAAAAAAAGCAAAAACCCGTGTGAACACGACCGTCTACAGGCTGATGCTGACTCCCCAGCCCCCGCACAGCGACCGCCTTACCTGGCCGGCTCTGGCGGGAGACGTCACCGGATGCTCACACGACCCAGGAGGTCGGCCTCCGCGGACTCCGGGGTCCTCGGGGCTCACGCTCGCCAGCGCATCCACCTTCTCCTCCCTGTACGAGGCTGGGCCTCCGGCCCCTCCCGAGGGCTCCTCCTGCTCCACCAGCCGCCCCTCGAGCCGGACGCCCCAGACACCATCCCCCCGGGGCTCCCCCCGGGGCCCACGGCCGCACTCGGGCGGCTCCCGGTGAAGGCCTGGCAGGCCTCGGCAGGCCTCGGCAGGCCTTGGCAGGCCCTGCCCCAGACGCATCCCGCGCCTCAGGGGTCTCTGGGTGTGAACATCGCTTCACTCCATAACCAAAACCACCACAAAAACATGCGTAGTAACCCAGTGTTTTGATGTGCTGTTCAATGGTTAGATCAATGCAGGGTAACTGTCTCCTAAAACATTGTTTTGTGTGTGTGTGTGTGTGTGTGGTGTGTGTGGTGTGGTGTGTGTGTGTGGTATGTGTGGAGTGTGTGGTATGTGTGGTATGTGTGGTGTGTGTGGTGTGTGTGTAGTGTGTGTGTGTGTGGTGTGTGGAGTGTGTGTGTGTGTGTGGTGTGTGTGTGGTGTGTGTGGAGTGTGTGGTGTATGTGGTGTGTGTGGTGTGTGTGGTGTATGTGTGTGTGTGGTGTGTGTGTGGAGTGTGTGGTATGTGTGGTGTGTGTGTGGTGTGTGTGTGTGAGCACGTGTGTGTGGTATGTGTGGTGTGTGTGGTGTGTGTGTGGTGTGGTGTGGTATGTGTGGAGTGTGTGGTGTGTGTGTGTGGTGTGTGTGTGTGGTGTGTGTGTGGTGTGTGTGGTGTGTGTGGTGTGTGTGGTGGGTGTGGTGTGTGTGGTGTGTGTGGTGTGTGTGTGGTGTGGTGTGGTATGTGTGGTGTGTGTGGTGTGTGTGGTGTGTGTGTGAGCACGTGTGTGTGGTATGTGTGGTGTGTGTGGTGTGTGTGGTGTGTGTGGTGTGTGTGTGTGTGAGCACGTGTGTGTGGTATGTGTGGTGTGTGTGGTGTGTGTGGTGTGTGTGTGTGAGCACGTGTGTGTGGTATGTGTGGTGTGTGTGGTGTGTGTGGTGTGTGTGGTGTGTGTGTGGTGTGTGTGGTGTGTGTGTGTGTGGTGTGTGTGGTGTGTGTGTGGTGTGGTGTGGTATGTGTGGTGTGTGTGTGTGGTGTGTGTGTGTGGTGTGTGTGTGTGGTGTGTGTGTGTGTGGTGTGTGTGGTGTGTGGAGTGTGTGTGTGTGTGTGTGGTGTGTGTGTGGTGTGTGTGGAGTGTGTGGTGTATGTGGTGTGTGTGGTGTGTGTGGTGTGTGTGTGTGAGCACGTGTGTGTGGTATGTGTGGTGTGTGTGGTATGTGTGGTGTGTGTGGTGTGTGTGTGTGTGAGCACGTGTGTGTGGTATGTGTGGTGTGTGTGGTATGTGTGGTGTGTGTGGTGTGTGTGGTGTGTGTGGTGTGTGTGTGTGAGCACATGTGTGTGGTATGTGTGGTGTGTGTGGTGTGTGTGGTGTGTGTGGTGTGTGTGTGGTGTGTGTGTGTGTGGTGTGTGTGTGTGTGTGGTGTGTGGTGTGTGTGGTGTGTGTGTGGTGTGTGTGGTGTGTGGTGTGTGTGTGTGTGTGTGTGTGTGTGTGTGTGTGTGAGAGACGATCTCACACCCACTGGAGACGCTCTCCACCATCCCTTGGCTGCGTCCCCGACCTGAACAGTTACCGTTTCTCTATGGAGAAGTTTTCCCAACCTTTTTCCCTTCAGCTTTTTGAAACGGTGCCTCAGAGTTCTCCACAGTGGCTCCTGTGCCACCAGCTCAGCACGCAAGCAGCGCAGCTGAACCTGCTGAGTGTGAACCTGCAGAGGCCGGGCCCGAGGCTGGTCCAGCCTCCACCAGCTGGAGACGCTGCAGATGTTCACATCCGAACGGGAGGGGAGGTTCCTGAACTGCAGGCATCCGGGAGGTTCCTGAACCTGTAGGACAGACAGACAGACAAACCTGACTCTGCGTCTGACACCCGCGCTCCGCGCCCTGTGGGTGACGCGCAGCAGGAGAGGGACTGAGGATGGGAAAGGCAGACGAGGACTCGGTCTGCCTTTTCTGGCCCCAGTTCTGCCTTGGAACCGGCCGGGCCGTCCCACCGCAAGGCCATGAGCTCAGCCGTGGCCTGGCCGTGCGATTCCCGGGGCCGCGCCGCGGGGAGATGGCAGAGAAGAGGTCTTTAAAGGCATCCGTGCCTTCCTCGGGGAAAAGGAGCCGACGTGGCTTTGTCTCCCGCGAGCACCGGTTTGCCCTTCCCAGCTGCCATCTGCAGAGGCGCCCTCCGGACCCACACACCGCCCGTCCTGTTCTGGAAGGCTCCAGGGTGAGCCCTGCCCCCAGGCGCCAGCCCCTCCCCAGCCCTGTGATGTCCCAAGCCCAGCACCTGTGGGCCTGACCCGGCCTAGTGCTCCCCTGTGGGCCTGACCCGGCCTAGTGCTCCCCCGTGGGCCTGACCCGGCCGAGAGCTCCCCTGTGGGCCTGACCCGGCCCAGTGCTCCCCCGTGGGCCTGACCCGGCCGAGTGCTCCCACCCCAGGGCCTGACCCGGCCGAGTGCTCCCCCGTGGGCCTGACCCGGCTGAGTGCTCCCCCGTGGGCCTGACCCGGCCTAGTGCTCCCCTGTGGGCCTGACCCGGCCGAGTGCTCCCACCCCAGGGCCTGACCCGGCCGAGTGCTCCCACCCCAGGGCCTGACCCGGCCTAGTGCTCCCCCGTGGGCCTGACCCGGCCGAGTGCTCCCCCGTGGGCCTGACCCGGCCGAGTGCTCCCCCGTGGGCCTGACCCGGCCGAGAGCTCCCCTGTGGGCCTGACCCGGCTGAGTGCTCCCCCGTGGGCCTGACCCAGCCCAGTGCTCCCCTGTGGGCCTGACCCGGCCCAGTGCTCCCCCGTGGGCCTGACCCGGCTGAGTGCTCCCCCGTGGGCCTGACCCGGCCCAGTGCTCCCCTGTGGGCCTGACCCGGCCCAGTGCTCCCCCGTGGGCCTGACCCGGCTGAGTGCTCCCCCGTGGGCCTGACCCGGCCCAGTGCTCCCCCGTGGGCCTGACCCAGCCCAGTGCTCCCCTGTGGGCCTGACCCGGCCCAGTGCTCCCCCGTGGGCCTGACCCGGCTGAGTGCTCCCCCGTGGGCCTGACCCGGCCCAGTGCTCCCCCGTGGGCCTGACCCGGCCCAGTGCTCCCCCGTGGGCCTGACCCGGCCGAGTGCTCCCCCGTGGGCCTGACCCGGCCGAGAGCTCCCCCGTGGGCCTGACCCGGCCCAGTGCTCCCCTGTGGGCCTGACCCGGCCCAGTGCTCCCCCGTGGGCCTGACCCGGCCTAGTGCTCCCCCGTGGGCCTGACCCGGCCTAGTGCTCCCCCGTGGGCCTGACCCGGCCGAGTGCTCCCCCGTGGGCCTGACCCGGCCGAGAGCTCCCCCGTGGGCCTGACCCGGCCCAGTGCTCCCCCGTGGGCCTGACCCGGCCCAGTGCTCCCCTGTGGGCCTGACCCGGCTGAGTGCTCCCCTGTGGGCCTGACCCTGCCGAGTGCTCCCCCGTGGGCCTGACCCGGCCGAGTGCTCCCCCGTGGGCCTGACCCGGCCGAGTGCTCCCCTGTGGGCCTGACCCGGCCCAGTGCTCCCCCGTGGGCCTGACCCGGCCCAGTGCTCCCCCGTGGGCCTGACCCGGCCCAGTGCTCCCCCGTGGGCCTGACCCGGCCCAGTGCTCCCCCGTGGGCCTGACCCGGCCCAGTGCTCCCACCCCAGGGCCTGACCCGGCCCAGTGCTCCCCCGAGGGCCTGACCCAGCCGAGTGCTCCCACCCCAGGGCCTGACCCGGCCCAGTGCTCCCCCGTGGGCCTGACCCGGCCGAGAGCTCCCCTGTGGGCCTGACCCTGCCGAGTGCTCCCGCCCGAGGGCCTGACCCAGCCCAGTGCTCCCGCCCGAGGGGATGACAATGGACCTAGGTGAAGTGGGCGTGAACCCCGCTGCCTGGCTGGCCGGCCCCCACTTTAAACACAGCAGCAGGTTAATGGCGGAGTTGTGCGTCTTCCACGTTATGTAATCAGGGCCTCTGCAAGACGCTTGCTGGAAATCATTATTTTCAAAGGACTCCGAGCCGTGTTATGTAAGAGGCACCGGTTCATGCCTTTTGAGCAAACTAAGGCAAAAATGACATTTAAGATATTGCACAAGTCTTTAAAACGAGTGGTTCTACAAATAAACAGATCCTTAAAAGAAAAGGGAAAAAAAGGTTTATAAACCCAGTAAAGATGTGACAGGGGCCAAGCAAGATGAAAAGGAGTGGAAAGCCGCAGAAAGCCACCTTCTGAGGCTCAGAACGCTCACGCCCAGAACAGTTCCTCTTGCAGAAGGCAGGGCACGGTCCAAAAGCCCCCCTGGGCCGCCTGCCCCTCCACCCCACCCCTGCCCGCGCCGTCCGTGTACCCCAGCCCCGCGCCCCACCGGCCACCCGCAGGAGCCCGGAGCTGCAGGACAGGAGGACGGAGGGCGCTGGCCGACCCCCAGAGCAGCCCTGTTACAGCCCCGCGACCCGCGGTCAGCATTCAGGCCGTGGACCAACAATAAATGGGAACAGCTACACTAAAGGCGTGCCAACGTTTCCTCTCAGTGTTGTTCCTTACACAACACCGTCAGCCTGGCATTGTGCAGGAGTTGCAAGTTATCTAGAAATGACCGGGTGCACACCAACTCTGTAAAGGTCATCTGTGCTGGCTTGGGGACGCCAGGCCCCGTTCTCTGTGAAGTGGAGGGTCACGTACCTTACCTCGCTTGATTCTCAAAATGCTTTGTTGGTCACCCAACCCCATTCCAGGTAGAGAAGGGAAAGCGCAATGCCGGCCCCAGGTCCCAGGGGGAGGAGGAGAGGGCAGAGGCCCAGGCCCAGACCTGAGTCTGGCTCACGGCCGGCCCGTGTTCCCAGCCCCTCTGGCCATGGGCACAGGGCTCGACCTCCAGCTCTTCACACTGTCAGGGCTCCTTAGAGCCCTGGACCCTGCAGGTGGCCACAGGAGGGGGTGGGTTCTGGACGGTCTTAGCTACAAGGGAAAGGAGATATTTTGCAGCAGCAAAGAGCCAAGCTTGAGGATCTGCATCCCGGTTCTTCCAAGACCTAGGCAGGGACGTTTCAGCCAGCCAGTAAAACAAGTCTGCACAAATGCTGTGGAAAAAAGGCCCCATCCAGGACATGGGGTCCTCCCGCCTTCCCAGCCGCAGTCCACAGCGCCCACCCCCTGCGGGACACCCTGGGGACTCACCCAGGAACCACGGCGCGATCGGGGCAGGGGCCTACAGGGCCTGGACCGGGCGGAGCCTATGAGAGCAGGGCCACAGACTGGAGAGGACTTTGCTGTAATGAGCCATTCAGAACATGCGGGCCTGGGCACCGCGCTGGCCCTGGACGGACGTGCGGGCCTGGGCACCTCAGTGGCCCTGGACGGACGTGCGGGCTGGACACCGCGCTGGCCCTGGACGGACGTGCGGGCATGGGCACCTCAGTGGCCCTGGACGGACGTGCAGGCCTGGGCACCGCGCTGACCCTGGACGGACGTGCGGGCCTGGGCGCCTCAGTGGCCCTGGACGGACGTGCGGGCCTGGGCGCCGCAGTGACCCTGGACAGACGTGCGGGCCTGGGCGCCGCAGTGACCCTGGACGGACGTGTGGGCCTGGGCACCGCAGTGACCCTGGACAGACGTGCGGGCCTGGGCACCTCAGTGATCCTGGACGGATGTGGGGGCCTGGGCACCTCAGTGATCCTGGACGGATGTGTGGGCCTGGGTGCCACGCTGGCCCTAGACGGACGTGCGGGCCTGGGTACCTCAGTGACCCTGGACGGACGTGCGGGCCTGGGCACCGCAGTGGCCCTGGACGGACGTGCGGGCCTGGGCACCTCAGTGACCCTGGATGGACGTGCGGGCTGGACACCGCAGTGGCCCTGGACGGACGTGCGGGCCTGGGCGCCGCCCCGTTCCTCAGACTAGCTTTGGATGCTGAAGGTGGAAACCACTTGAGCGCAGAGCGAGATTTGCACAGTGGCCTCTTGACATTGCTCACTGCTCTGCCTCCCCCCTCAGGCCTCTCTCTCTCCTCCTTCTGACTTGCTCCTTGAGTCCCTGCTGGCCTCTCCCTGCCTTCACCCTGCTGACCTCATTCACCTCCCCTTCCCGCCCGCCTCCACCTCCTGCCCCATCCCGGCGGCAGTGAGCAGGGAGCGTCCAGCGGGGTTGGGAGCTGGGCGGCGGGCCCGGGACTCGCGGCTGAGCCAGGCAGGATCCCGGCTGGGGCTGCGTGAACAGAGCCGTGCATGCTGGGGCGCCGGACTCAGCGGAGGACGGCTGGGGGGGGGCGTCCAAAACACGTCCAGGGGGCAAAAGAAAAGCATTTCCTAGTTCTGTGCAGATGGTCACTCCCCACCAAAGCAGGGGTGAGGTCCGGTCCCTGCTCAGGCCCTGGCACAGTGCTGGGCACACGGAGCAGGCTCCACAGGCTTCTGCAGGTGGACGGCTGCACCGTGGCCTGGCCTGCTCCTGAGACACGGAAAGGGTCCTCTCCCTCCTTCCAGCTTCACATCCAGAACCTTCCTGGAACCCTGCAGGGCAGGTGAGGAACTCCAGCAGCACGCCCTAAGATAGAAGCTGTGCCTGGTAAGTATTTGCTGAATGAATAAATAAACGAATACTCCCGCAGCTCTTAACAAAAAACTGGGCCAGAAGAAGAAACAAAAGGGCGCTTGCTTGCCCATTACCAGAATTTGTCCTTATTCCTCAGGCCTGGTCCTCCGTGGAGTTGCAAACCCTCTTGGAGGCCACCTGGTTGTGCCACAGTCGCCTCTTTTCTCCGTTTTACTCGGACCTAGACTCTGAAGAGACTGACATAAAGGGAACCAAGGGGCCGACACATCTATGGGAGGGAAAGAACAGCTGAGCCCTCAAGCACCCACCTGGGGACGGCTCGCTTGGAGCTCGTGACCGCGGCCCGGCTTGGGCAGCGGCACCGCGGCTTGTGGATGCCAGACGTGTACACGGAATTTCCCACATCAGTCTTGGAGTCAGAAAGTGCGCAGTAACGCTCCCGGGCATGGCGCGCTCCCGGGGATGGCGCGCTCTCGGGCATGGCGCGCTGCTTGCTTACTCAGGAGCACACAGACTGAGGGAAGAAGGTGGGCCGCTGTGGGTGAAGAGCAGTTGCCCGAAGGCACCCGGCCCGGCTCTGCAGCCCTCATGAAACCTCCGGAGCCCTCTGGAGACGCACAGGTTCACCTCACAGCCCGCCTCCCGGAGGGCATCTAGAAGAGGGGAAAATGGCACTTCCTCCGCACGGGCCTCAGGCCTGGCACGGAGGGCGTGGCCCTGGTGGTGGGAATTGGCACTGGACACATCCCTGGAGAGAGCGGCCGGGGGCGAGCAGGGGGCCGCCGGGAAGCGGCGCCCGTGGCCGCCTCCACCCGGGTAAGAAGGAAGGCGGTCCCACCCCCGGGAGGCCCAGCACGCCCCGTCAGGGCCCCGGGAGAGGGACCGCCCTCTGACTGGAGGGAGAGCAGCAGTGCCCCAGACGAGGCTGGTGACGCGCAGGACCGTTAACCACACAGCAAACAGATTCCGCACTTCTCACCCGAGAAGTATCACAGATGCGGGGAGCCAGGAAACTAGAATGAACTTGCTCAGCGTACTGAACTGTACTGAGTTCATGGAGTCAGGATTAGAGGGTAAATACAGAGACAGCTGGATGATGTGTGTAAAAACGTGAATACGTATGTATGTACATTGCACAGTGGTGTGTGTGTGAGTGTGTGTGAGAAAGAGTCCACAGACATTCCCCAGCCCCTCGGAGGGAGTCTGAACAACAGCTGGTAGTTCAGAAACAATGAACACCTTTTTCTGACGTACGCAAGTTTCTGAAATCAAAGACTGGATTTCGATGACGTTTGTGGGAGACATTATGTTTCTAAGACAATTAGAGCCGAGCTAGGGCAGCAGTGATGGTCGCGGGGGTTCTACAACACGCTGCCATCAGAACCACGTCCGCCCGCCGCCTCGTTTTCCACGTGATGGATGCCCGACAGGCCTAGCCATTTTTAAATGGGGGAACATTTGACTGCTTCAGAAACAATGCTGCCGTGAACATTCCTGCCCACGGCTCTCGGGACACGCAGGCACACGCTCAGCGGTACATTCTAGGTCACAGGCTCTGCACTTAAGAAAAAGAATTTATGTCCTTTTAAACTTTTTAATAGATCCTGCCAAATTTCCCTCCAAAGCAGCAGTACAAATTTATGGTCTCTGCGCCGTGAGAGCAACTCAGCACCCGAAAACAGGCGCTCCGGTCTGCGGGGTGCGGCGCGCTCCGCTGCGCCAGCTCCTTTTCTGATGAGAGGGGGCTCCGCGTTGGGTGTCATCAGTGGCCTGGGAAGGAGAGCGGAGGAGGCTGAGACATCCACCCGGGGAAGCCATTTGCCCTCTTGGGGAAAAGGAGAGAGACAGACAGACAGAGACAGACTTACGTGGTGTGTCACCTGGAAGAGGGAGGGCTGGTTCTCCTTGGAGCTATCCGTCATCTTTTCAGTCACCTTCTCAGTGAAAGCCAAGGCCTGCTGGTTGCCCCCCACTTCTCCCCTCTAAAACCACACACCCACCTGCTTCCCTCGGTCCAAAGGCCCCCACACCATGTTTCCAATGAGCAGATGTCTGTCTGTCTGAAGCAGATCTCAGGCTTTTTATAGCTAAAGTATTAATTTTCTCTCCTCACCCTCCTTCAAAGAGATAAGGAAGCGAACGAGCCCCCGCCCCCCAGCCCTGCTCCTTCCCTGGCATTTTCTGTGGACGTCAGAGAGGCACAAATCCTCGGCACTGCAGGGAGGCGCAGCCCAGGTTGAGTCTGGCTGCGGCCCAGCCAGCTGTGTCTGAGGATGGCTCAGACGTCTTGAGTTTCAGCTCTGGCCAAAGCTGGCTTCTGTCTGCCTCTCTCCATCCCTTGGGCCGAGCCCTGTCTAGACAGTCAACCCTGCAGATTATTTCCATGTCAGCACTGCCCCTTCCTCCACCTGCTCCAGAGCGGCGAGCACTCACGCATGAGAAGATCCAGAGCTTTCTGCCTCCTCAGGGTGTCTGTGATAGGAAAAGCCGGGATCCTGGGAGCCATTCCTGCTCTCTGAAAAACAGGCAGGTGCTCCTGCCCGGGGACTGGAGACGAAGCCCAGGGCCTCACACTCCCATCCATGCCCCAGCCACCTTCGCTTGTTTTAGAGACAGGGTCTCTCGAGATTTGAGCAGGCTGGCCTGAATCTCAGTCCTCCGCCCTCTGCCACCACACCTGGTAGGAAAGCAACGCTAACAGCCCATCAATCAGGACGGCGACTTCTTTAAAAAAGTACCTTCAAGCGGTTGTGCCGAGGGGTTTCGACTGGACGCGTCCATCCCCGCACTCCGGTGCGTATCAGCCGTCCTCGTCCCCGGATCTGCGCCTGCCTCCCCCGGCGCAGGCCCGGAGACCAGCACTGCGTTCCCACTGCGTTCCCCCTCCCAGCCCCTCACACAGGTCCTGTCCCGCTGCGCCCGCTGTGCTGTCAGTCGGTCGAGGGAGTCGCCCCCGCTTTGGTCGACTGGTTTGTGCACACGCACATCTCCGTGTGTTCACACGTGAGCCCCGATTCCCACCGGGGCAGGTGATGGGTCCGAGCCCCGGGGTGAGGGGTCCCTCCCGGCGAGCACGGCCTGGCACCTGGCGCCTTGGCTCTGGCTTCTGACAGCAGAGACAGAAGGAGAACATAGTTTTCATTTTCCGACAACAGAAGGCATGTTCAAACCTCGGCAGAGATAACATTTGTACTGGAACCAGGCTGCAGAAGGAATGTGCCGCAGGGGAAGCTCCTGGACCGGCCGGAAGGGGCTGCGGCTCCCGCTCCCCAGCTTCGTCCCGGGGCGGCTCCCTCCACACCGGGGACACCGGTGGAGCCCGGTGGGGCGGGGTCCGGCCGCAGAGCTGTCCCCCTCCAACCCCCCCCCCCCCCGCTCCACGTCTACCCGTCCATCAGCAACCACCAAACGCAGACTTCCTCCGAGTGTGGGTGGGATGTGCACTCCACCTCTGCCACACAGCACCCGAGAGGCGCTGGGGACCCCGCACCAACAGCCAGCCTCACGCAGGCTGCTCCACCCTGCCACACCAGGACACGGCCTTTCCCATGCTCTGTTCAGAGAGGCAGTTCTGATCAGAGACCCCTGCAAAGGACTCTGGGAAAGCCCTTTCCTAACGTGCAAAAAGCCGCTCTACTTCCCACCCCGAACACACAGGTTTATTATGTGATGCTCCAGCCATGGCCGTCATCTTAAACTCTGAAAGGAAATACCTCAAAGATGGAGGTGGGGCAGGTCAGCCCCGAGTCCCTGAGCCACCTACCACCCTGCCTGTGACATCTAACACAGGGTGTCTTGACTGCTCATTGCATCCTGATGAGAAAATTCAGTCCTGGGGACAGCAGGGAAAGAAAAGTCTATCATTTCCACCCTCACCACCAACTTTACCACTATTGCTGTGATGGCCATTGTTATCAATATTATCACCATCACCAGCATCATGCCTATCATACCATTATCTCCATCATCACCACCATCACCACCATCATCACCACCATCACCATCATCACCATCACCATCATCACCACCACCATCATCATCATCATCATCATCATCACCATCATCACCACCATCATCATCGCCATCATCATCATCATCACCATCATCACCATCACCACCATCACATCATCATCATTATCATCACCATCATCACCACCATCACCATCATCATCACCATCATCATCACCATCATCATCACCATCATCACCACCATCATCATCACCATCACCATCACCACCACCATCATCATCATCATCATCACCATCACCACCATCATCACCATCATCACCACCATCCCCACCATCACCATCACCACCATCATCACCATCATCACCACCATCATCATCATCATCATCATCACCATCATCACCACCATCATCACCATCCCCACCATCACCATCACCATCATCATCACCATCATCACCACCATCACCATCATCACCACCACCATCACCATCACCACCACCATCATCATCATCATCACCACCATCATCACCATCCCCACCATCACCATCACCACCATCATCACCATCATCACCACCATCACCATCATCACCACCATCATCATCATCACCATCATCATCATCATCACCATCATCATCATCATCATCATCACCATCACCATCACCATCACCACCATCATCATCATCCCCACTATCACCATCACCACCATCACCACCATCATCACCACCATCACCATCATCACCATCATCACCACCACCATCACCATCACCACCACCATCATCATCATCATCACCACCATCATCACCATCCCCACCATCACCACCATCATCACCACCATCACTATCATCACCATCATCACCATCACCATCACCACCACCATCATCACCATCATCACCGCCATCACCATCATCACCATCACCATCATCACCACCATCATCATCATCATCACCATCATCACCACCATCATCATTGCCATCATCATCATCATCACCATCATCATCATCACCATCACCACCATCACATCATCATCATTACCATCACCATCATCACCACCATCACCATCATCATCACCATCAACATCACCATCATCACCACCATCATCATCACCACCATCATCATCATCACCATCATCATCATCATCACCACCATCATCATCACCACCATCACCATCATCACCATCATCATCATCACCATCACCATCACCACCACCATCATCATCATCACCATCACCACCACCATCATCATCATCACCATCACCAGCAGCAGCAGCAGCTCGTCGCTTGCATGTCTGAATTTTGGCATGCTCTTATGCTATAGACTCTGAAACATTTCATTTTTCTTCCCTTGTCTGTGGCCTTGGACAAGGGACTGCCCTCAGTGTTTGACCCCAGCCTTAACCCGCATTAGTTCATGCAGAGGTGCCATCACCTGCAGGCCAGATTCCAGTCACCAGCTCCTCTGTCTTGCTTTTAACACGCGAGTCCCTACAGCAGGTCGGAGCACCATCTGAAATACGGGGGCTGTGCTCCCATGCTGGCTCCTGCCGGTAGAGTGCTCCCGAACAAGGGGGCAGAAAGGAGCCGGCTGGGCTGCAAAGACTGCGCTCCGTGCTCGCCGGCTCAGGTTTCATGGCTCTCCTGGGGAAGGCTGGGAAGAAAATGGCAGGGGCTCCAAGGAGAGCGAGGAGAGTGGCCATGGATACGGGACCAGCATGGCCACTGTGTGGAACTGAGGAAGACAGCGCTCTGCCGGGGCCTCAGTCAGCCCTTCACCAGCGGGAGCCTGCTTCACTGAGTCTGTGGAGCTGGTGGAGCCCCCCTGGGGCCCGGGGTGGCTGGCTTGGCTCCAGGACCCTCCGAGCGCAAGCGGCAGTCATGGTGAGCTTCAGGGAGGTGCCGGGAGGCACGGGAGTCATGGCCAGTGGCAGGCCACCGCAGCACGGGAGGACGGGGAGGGGAGGGGACCGGTCAGGCAGAGCACACACGCCCGCCCGACCAGGACGGCCTGCCCGCTCGGCCAGCCCACCTCCAGCAGGCTCCAACAGGGCCCTGGGTTGCCAGATTCCCGAGTTTTTAAAGGAAAAGGAGGAAAGAACAGGTTTTGTTTTCCAAGGTGCAGGTTTATAGGTTTTAAGCGTTGGCAACAGTTCAAATGTCTTTTGAAACACTATGTGAGCCAAATAAAACACGTCTGGAGGCCAGATCTGACCTGCAGGCCACCATGCGCAACTTCCGAAGTTAGTGTGCAGTGCGGAAAATAACAGGACCGGGACTCGAACCCCAGCCGTCCCGCCCGCTGCGCCCGCTGGCTGCTGACCCGGACAAGCACCACTTCAAGACACAGGTGTCCTGTCTGGACACAGGGATAATCATAGTGTCGACACGGGTCAACACTCGAGAAAAATTCATGAAGTGACGTCACGGAAACTGCTGGATGCATGCTAGGCCGAGTCCTCTGGAGGAGGGACCGCTGTGAGGGCCAGAGCCAGGGCCATGGCTATGAAGGACTGGCAGGACAGGATGGACATCCACCCTTGCAGCTCAGGGTTCTGCTGCCGCCACCACCTGCTATCAGAGTCACAAAGCAGCCGCGTTTCAGGCCCCACCGGGGCCCGTGGGGAGGTCTTCTATTCCCCTCTGCCTCTTTCCAACGGCCACAGAGAGACCTGGTGAGATTTCTGTTGTTCAAGAAATGTGAATCTAGCCGGGCACCGGTGGTTCACGCCTGTCATACTAGCTACTCAGGAGGCTGAGATCTGAGGATCGTGGTTCAAAGCCAGCCCGGGCAGGAAAGTCCATGAGACTCTTATCTCCAATGAACCACTAGAAAACTGGAAGTGGCACTGTGGCTCAAGCGGTAGAGCGCTCGCCTTGAGCTGAAGAGCTGAGGGACAGCGCCCAGGCCCCGAGTTCAAGCCCCACGACCGACCAAAAAAAAAAAAGAAGAAACGTGAATCTTTTCGTGTTGTTTTTCATGACCTGTTAGTCATACCACAAGAATTTTTAGGTAAGACTTTATTTTTTATATCTTTTCATTATTAAGTAGTTGTACAAAGAGATTGCCATTCTGTAGGTCAGGTTATGAGTGCTGCATCTGTAGGTCAGGTCATCAGAGCTGCATCTGTAGGTCAGGTCATCAGAGCTGCATCTGTAGGTCAGGTCATCAGAGCTGCATCTGTAGGTCAGGTCATCAGAGCTGCATCTGTAGGTCAGGTCATCAGAGCTGCATCTGTAGGTCAGGTCATCAGAGCTGCATCTGTAGGTCAGGTTATGAGTGCTGCATCTGTAGGTCAGGTTTTGAGTGCTGCATCTGTAGGTCAGGTCATCAGTGCTGTACCTTGCTCACCCTGACCAATTCTCCCATTTTCCCAACCTGTTCCTACCCTCAAGTTCCAGGGTTCCGTGTTTACAGTTGTGGTCACTCCTGACGCTCAGTGTGACGGGACCCAGAGGTACACGTCTGGGGGAGGGAGAGTCTTCAGAGCGTGAGGCTGCCCTGGATGGAACAGCACTGCCCCACAGGCAGAAGAGGTCCCAAGCCTCGGCTCCTCTGCCTCCCTCCTGGGCTGCTCTGCTCCACGGTACCTTCCCGGTATGGTGACGCAAAACCACCAAAACTGAACCGGAGCCGGGCACCGGCGGCTCACACCTAGAATCGAAACTGTGAACAGAGCCGGGCACCGGCGGCTCACACCTAGAGTCCCAGCTACTCAGGAGGTGGAGATCAGAGGATGCAGGTTTGAAGCCAGCCGGAGCAGAGAAGCCTGTGAAACTCTGATGTCCAATTAACCGCCCAGAAGTCAGACAGACGTGCAGCTGCGGCTCAAAGGGCAGAGCACAAGCCCTGAGCAAACATTCTCAGGGTCAGCACTGAGGATCTGAGTTCAGTCTCCAGGACTGGCACAAATAAACAAATGAAGACAGCAAAAAACCCGTGAACCAAAATGAACCCTTGCTCCCTTCCAGTTGTTTCTCTAGCATTTGTCCCAGCGATGAAGATGGTAAACGGTGCCCGGGTCTGCGGCTCAGCTGCTGCTGGTGACGGGACTCTGAGCCATTTTATTCACCTCTGAGGCCCAATCATTTACCCACTCACACAATGGATGGGTAGCGGGGCCTCTGAGGACATGGAGGGGACCAAACAATGCATGATGGGCCAGAGCCAGTCACAACTCCAGAGTTGGAGACCAGCACGCTGCGAGCTCTCCTGTGATGACAGCTGTCCACCCTTCCTGAACTGCCCGGGCTCCAGGACAGACAGACAGCTGTCCACCCTTCCTGAACTGCCCAGGCTCCAGGACAGACAGACAGCTGTCCACCCTTCCTGAACTGCCCGGGCTCCAGGACAGACAGACAGCTGTCCATTTCTGGCTCTTGGCAGTCCTGCAGGCCCTCAGACCGTGCTTTCTGTGCAGGTCAGGGCAGTCCTCCTAGAATGACACTGAATGCTATGAAAGCTGTTTACAGTCTTTGGGCAAGCCTGCTACAGCTCCTGCTCTTACGTGGGCAGGGTCTGCAGGGTGGGGAAGGGTATTTTGCTCCCCGCAGGAGCGTGGCGATACCTGCAGATGGTTTTCTGGGGTCCTGCAGGGAGCCTGGCTCCTATGCGCTACCGGCATCTAGTGGATGGAGGCAGGGGTGCGGACAAACACCCAACAATGCCCCCTGCAGGCCACAGAGCAGAGCAGCGCCCCCGGGGAACGCGGGCAGGCCCGCAGTGACCCGCGGGGGAGCGGCGGAGCCCCACGCCTGTGTGCGCAGGGCTGCCCTCGAGCCCCATTCACGTGCGTGGGCCCCTCCCCCCACAGCAGCCAGGCTGCGCAGGGCGCACGCGCGTGGGAAGAGCTGCAGCGGCTGAGAAGCTGAGAGCTGACCAGCTGAGAAGAGGGGCAGCACCGCTCTCCATTTCCCAGTCTGGCTCCTCAAAATGCCATACCCTGGGTACAGCAAGGCCCTGGGCCACATCCCCAGGAACGCACGAGGAACAACCCTCATCCCCATTCACGCACGTCTAAAAGCCACCGCACAAGGAGGAACCGGTAGGGGCACAGAGGGTCAGGCTGCAGCGGAGGGCCTGTGAGGGCAGTGGACGCTGGCCTTGTCTGCCCGGCCTCCGCCCTCCTCCTGCTGGACTCCAGTGTGTCTTTGGGGACCTGCCTCTGCTCCATGCTCAGGCCTGTGGTTTGTGCGCACCGGGCCGTGTTCCCTGACTCCACACCCGGCCCCTCCGAGCCCGGCATTCTTCTGTCTACAGGGCTGGATTTAGAGGCGGGCACAGGACCCAATCGGAGCCGGAGGCCAAATCCCAAGACTCTGTGGGCTTGCTGGCAATGTGTGCACCGGGAGCACTGGGGGGACAGAGGGTGCCGGGAAGCCGCTGGCCTCCACACAGGGACCCACCTAGAAATGAGCCAGGGGGAGGAAAGCAAGGCTCAGGTGGCAGCTCCTGGTGGCATGCGCCTACAGTCCCGGCCCTCCCGTCATCTGGTAAGGTGATGGGGAGGACCGGAGCCGGGTCTCACCGCGCCCGACAGACAGGAAACAGAGTGGTCTGAGCCTCCGCGGCTCCGGTGCTGACGAGCTGCGGAGGTGGCCCACGGGGGTACCGCACCGCAGGCCTCTCGGGGCAGGGCGCCAGGGTCCTCGGGCAGCCTGGGTGTGGGGAGCTGGGTGCCCAGGGGCCAGCCGCAGAGCGACGCCCTCGGAGGGCTCCGGGACAGCCTCAGGAGCGGAACTGGTGCACCGCAGCGTTCCCGGTCCCCCGACGTGCACACAGCTGGGACGGCAGTCCTCCGGCCCCCAAGGCCGGCTTCCGACCCCTGGGGCTCAGTCCCTTCCGTGTCCAGGAGTTCCACACCTGTGAACCGCTCGACCTTGGGTGGAGAGAGCACCGGGGATGGTGCCCACCCTGCTCTGCCCCCGGCTGCCTTCCACCAGCCGCAGCCTAGAGCAGCAGAGCCGCAGAGCAGGGCTGAGCCCGCTCACTGCGCTCCGTGCGCGAGCACACTCGCAGAGCTCAGCCTGGCTTCCCGCACTTAACATGGCCTCCAGCTCCCTCCATCCGCCTGCCAACACCACCGTTCCCTTCTCTGTGGCTGAGTAACACGCCTTATCCACTCCTCACCTGCCAGGCTTGGGCCTTATGAACAGTGCCGTAGTAAACACAGCAAGAGGATACTTCCCGAGAAAACCCACCAATCCCGCTCTGGGATCCCATCCTGTGGGAGAGCCCTCCAGCCCTCCACCTGGGGCCTTGCCTGTGTCTGCTGGCCGTACCTGGGATTGCCCTCTTGGTCTCATCCAAGTGGCTTTCTGGGGATAAGATGGATTTTCAATCTTTGGCTCCTTCTAGTCCATACACAGAAGGCAGCTGGAGACTCGGTGGGCCGGTCTTTTCTCTACCCATGTGATCTCGTTTGTGTACTTCTACACACGGTCTTAATACCTTGTGGGGTAAGTTTTAACTGAGCAGTTTTTAACGGTTTTAGAAACCATGCTGAACGTGGACAGACTTTCCCCGACGTATTCCCTGAGGCGGAACGCAGAACATTTGCAGGGCGGTAGGCACCACGCAGGACGTGGAGATGCTGGAGAGCACAGGACTGTGTGGGCTCGAGCTGAGCCTCAGTGGGCTTTCTCGCAGGGCGGTCATCTGCCTTCTTGGGGGCAGGGGGATTGGTCTGTTACTGCCCCTCAGTATGTGGCTCACAGTAGGACTTCCACAAATGTCTCAAATAAATGCTGGCAAATAAAAGAGCGACCAGTACCTCTGTGTCAGAACACACAATGTCAGGGTGAAGTGCGTTGTTTCCGTGACCTCTTCTAAGGAGACCAGAATGGGAAGAAGCAGGTGCTGGGATTGGCATCTATCTGGGGTGGAAAAGTGTGCGTGACAGGACAGCATGTGCAAAGGTCGTAAGGCAGAAGCTAAGAACAGAACAAAGCTCATGGAGCTGCAGTGGGGGCAGAGAAGCATGTCACAAAAACGCCAGGGTTGAGAAAGAAATGGGCGTATTGGGTTCTGCGACCGTGGCAGTGACGCAGCCCGACTTACGTGTGCAGAGCACTTTACTGACCGTGTGCGGAAAAAGACCCGTGCTGCACAAAGCATCACAGGCAGACGGCGCTACCCGTCCCCACCCCGAGCCCCTACCTGTGCCCAGGGCTCTCCGTGGGCTGGCGGAGCCCGCAGGCTCCTCCCGAGCTCAGTCCCCGTCCTGGAGGGCTGAGGGAGGCGCCGGGGCAGGGGGCCCGGAACCTTCTGCTCCTGGCACGCTTTCCAAATACTCACTTGCTCCAGCCCGGGCTCCTGTCAAAGACGCGCTTTCGGATGTGTTTTGAAAAGTATTCCATATGCTAATGGAATGTCACCATCTGCCAAAGGAGGCAGCGCTGTTTTTAAAGGAAAAACTATCACAGCAATGAGGCATTCACAGAGGGGCACCAACGGCCTGGTCGCTGACCGGAGGCTGACCTGGACCGCGCTACCCACGGGGGGGGGGGGGCGCAGGGGCTGAGGCCAATTAGCTCCTCGCCCTCCCTCCCCGCTCCCCTTCACGGAGACATGATGAAATTTCCTGAAAGGAACCCTCACAGCCCATTCCATAAAATGCTTTTGCCTCTGCTGGGAAAGTCCCGATGGCTCCCGAGGCGCAGGCCTGACCCCCTCTGTCTGCGCAGACGGGCCGTGACTAGGGCCCGCGTGCGTGCACGCCACCCGTGATGGCTGTGCCCTGGGCAGGGCTGCCGGGGGGCCGGGGCTGGAGTGGAGCAGCGGCGGGATCGGCGGCAGGCACTGGCCCCAGGAGGCCCTGGCAGCCGGGAGGCGTCCTCCAGAGCTTCCGGTCCTCAGGGCACGCGAGGCCCCGCGAAGACGGCCAGCGCTCTGCCACAGGTTTGCCCTTCTGAGCCCTTGTACTTACATGTAGCTGTTCTTCTGGACTCTTCCTTCAGAAGCCGTGGCCCCGGGCCCTTTTCCAGGCAGCCCACTGTCTGCTCCTGCTGGGCCCCTCCCACTGCCTGTGGTCTCTGCCCGGGAGGGTTCCCGGGGCTCACTGCGGGTCACCACGGCCTGGCTCAGGTGTCCACTCCAGCCGTCCACCTGGTGAAGGCCTGTGTCAGGTGCCTTCCCAGGGCACAGCAGCCCCACCTAGTGGCACTCAGGAGAGCTGCACTCCCAACAGGGCTGGCCAGGGCTGGCCTGGCCGGCTCGGCCTCCTCCTCCTCCCATCTCTAACCTTCAAACAGCCTCTCCCATGGCTCTGTGTGCTGCCCTCAGCCTCTCCTCCCTACATCCCGACCCCTCCGATGGCCCTGGGCTCTGCCCCCGGCCCCCAGCTTCACCTCACCGCGCCCCTCTGCTGCCTCCTGCGGTGCCCAGGTGTGGGGGCTGCCCGGGCGGGGTCAGCGCTGTCACCAAGACCCACCCACGGCCTCGCGAGGCCTCGCCGCACACCGGCGAGGGATCCAGAAGGGGCACTGGGGTACCTGCCCCCTGCCCACCCAGCCCGGCCCTCCGCTCTGGCCGCCTCCACGGCTGGCCTGCCACCTGCGCTCACACGTGCGTGCGCACACCCACACCCACGAATGTGATGGCGCTTCCCAGCCCTCTATGGCCTGCCACCTGCACGCACAGGTACACACAGACATGCACGCGCACGTACACACACTGGAGACCCGAGCGTCCGCGGGCTGCTTTGGTGTGGGCCTCATTCATTCTCTTCCCAGAGCCTGGGAATGACAGGTTGCCTTTAAAGCCTCGGGACTTCAGTACAAATCACATGACCACGGAACGAAAACGGTCCTGTTCTCCTGCTCACCTCCCTTCGACGACCCAGCCCTGGCTGCGGATGCAGGTCCTCCCTGGGAACTGCCAGCTCCTCCCAGGAAGCAGCTCCCGTGTCTGCTGACGGCGATCACATCCACTGCCCCTACCACGCCAGCCAAAGCTCCGCGTGCCCTCGGGGCCGGGGCCGTCAG
This sequence comes from Dipodomys merriami, assembly GCF_024711535.1. Lineage (NCBI taxonomy): Eukaryota > Metazoa > Chordata > Mammalia > Rodentia > Heteromyidae > Dipodomys > Dipodomys merriami. Next base: position 162,920 of record NW_027206530.1, on the reverse strand, counting down.
TCTCCCGTGGTATTTGCACACACTATCACAGGAATCTTCAAATACCGTCTCTCTTACTGAGCTTTCTAGTCCAGAAAGTTTAGGTTCATTCAAAGTAACAAATGCCCTCACCCCAGGAGTGTGCTGCCCATCAGACAGCAGGGCTTCAGCCCCAGTCGGGCAGATTCCTAGGCCAGATGCTAGACAGGGTGCCTTGTGAAAAGACCCCCAGCAAGGTCAAAGGTCCAGCAGCGACTGAGAACATGATGGCTGGCCATCTACACACCTCACCCCACGGGTTCAGGCTCCGCAGCGCAAGACTTGGCTTTGCGGAAAACCAAGACAACCTGGCCGGAGCTCTTCAGAAACAAGCCCTCCATCTGCTCCTAAAAGACCAGGTCATCTCAGGCCTGAATCAGGCCTCACCTTAACATGAACTCAACCCAGCACAAAAGCAGTCGCTGGTTTGAGTACAATGAGTGGCTGCCAGCTCTAGGCTCCTTGCTCATCTTCTTCAAAATACTTCTTTTGGGATCACTCTTCAAAGACACACATCCTGAGTGTGCTATAAACTGGTTACGGCCACAGGTGTGGCTTACGTGATTCAGTGCTTCAAACTTGGACACAAGGCATCCACGGCCTCTGATAAAAATGCTTACAATCATACTCAATCAGAGACGCAAACGAATGCTGCAGGTTTCACTAGTTGACAGCTTTTATAAACCGAGTGTTTACATAATCTAGATTTGTAGCTTTTCTTAATGTAAAGCCAGCGCCACGGTGTCTCCATCCTTGCAAGACCATCCAGATCTGGGCCCGTGCCCCCCAGGGCATCAGCCAGGGAAGCAGACTTAAAAGTAGGGATCTCCAGGAAGCTCATCAGTGAGCAGGATACCAGCCAGATGGCCAGAATTCCCATCTCCTTATTAAGTAGAAAACCACCGCAGAGCACCACTCGACTGACTAGATGAGCAAGAGTGCAGCAAACAGCGGGGTGAGGCTGGGGGGCAGTGCGGCTCTCCCACTCTGGAGGCTTGGTTCCGCTCAGCTGTGTCTTAGGATTAGCACGGCCAGAGACAGGAAGACCTGTGGAAAAGACTATCGGCAGTAGAAAAGTAGGAAGACCAAATCTCTATCTTAATGACACCCAAATGCCGCACAGCCATTAAAAACGAGGCAGCATTACAGGTACTCACAACCAATGATCTCCTCAGCAGCAGACGCAGTCCTGTACAGCACTTCCCACTGCAGTTAAAGTAAGGGTGCTTGGCACAGGGATACTTGGCATGCACAAAGCCCTGGCTTCGGTCCCCAGCACCATTAATTAGAGGGGGGGGTGTACACACCCATAAATCCTATACACACAGTGTACCTGTCAAAGGATAGGCCAGAAACTGGTTAATATGTTGGAAGACTAGGCACAGAGCGAGAATTATTTATTGTTTATGGCTTGCATGTTTTCTTAATGCGATACACACTATATACTTAGCAATATGGGCAGGGATGACTCCATCAAATTATCTAATTTCTTTCTGGGGCCTGGGTGGCTCACACCTGTAACCCTAGCTTCTCAAGAGGCTAAGAACCGAGGATTGCAGTTTGGAGCCAGCCAGGCAGGAAAAGTCTAACTAACTTCCAAAAACCAGGAAGTGAAGCTGTGCCTCAAGTGGTAGAGCACTAGCCTTGAGCAAAAGCAGCTCAGGAACAGCATCCAGGCCCCGAGTTCAAGCCCCAGGACTGGGGGGAAAATCTAATTTCATCCAAAAAGGCCTTAGTCGATTGGCTGACCAATGTGGAAAGGCCAGCTCCCAAGGTCCTCAGGACCTCAACTCTGCTGAGGCCCGGCCCCAGGCTCGAGAGCACCGCACCACCGCACCACTCCCATCCCCCTTCCCATCAGCGAGCACCACTCACCTGCAAGCCACTCGGGACCTCAAGGGGGCCTCCTGCCTACGTGTACAGCAGCATGAAACAAGTAAGCACGTGCAGAAAGCAGATCTGTGGCCAGCTCCTGAGTTCAAGCTACTTTTCAGCCAAAGCCCGTGACAAGGACTTAATGCACCATGCCTCCAACGTCACTTCAAAGAGAAGGTGATTTTTAATCCCGTCAACTATAATGGCATACCACTGAATTCCTGATAGCTCATAACCGTCTATCTGAAAAATTTCTTAACAGAACATCAGAGTATTGCAACACTTTATTAAGAGTATTGGCTTTGAATTAGTAGCTGGAGTAACAATTGCATGAAGCCAGATTAGGGGTACTGCTTAATACTCATTCTTGATTTATTGACATGACTTAGCAATTTATTGGACAAAGGTCAAACTTTTTGCTTTTTTATTAAGCACATTCCACAGTACAAAGCTGTCATGAATAATATCTGTACAACTTAACAGTTTCAATAGCTGTTCAGACACAAATTTATTTCAAACAGATAATTGGCAAACATAATTAATTACAAGTTAGAATTAGACTATCCCAGTGCTTTAAAACATTAATATAGCAGTAATTTACAGTTGCTCAATTATGGTTAGCAAAATAAAGTCCAGAGTATGGCTGGGAATTACTACTGTAACCCCAGAAAGTTGGAATTCTTGGGTGCCCAAAGCCCCCTGCTATAACTTAGTAGGCACAATTCAAAGTTTGTGTGTATATTCAAAGGTCATGATTTCCCAAGGGTCAAGAGAACTTCTGTATTAAACATGCAAAAGCAACAGAACCGGCATCTGCTCGCCCGCCCCGCCCGCCCCGCCCGCCTGGCCCTGCCCCGCCCCGCGCCAGGCTCTCCCCAGCCTGGGAGCAGAGCAGTTCCTTGAAAGGTGGCCTTACCCTCACAGCCACTGTGGTCACCACACGCCCACCGCATGAATGGAGATTTCTTTCTTTTACACTTTGAGACCCAACCTCTCGAAAACAAAGTTAATTTAGTAACACATGAGAAGTATGTAGTGAAAAAGGAAAAAAACAAACAACTAAAAAGCAAAGCTGACCCAATGAACACATCTTCTACACATGCCCATTGATCCTCACACCATCCTCAAGGCCGGGCAGTCAGGGGCCAGGGGCCTTGTTCACAAGGTGGCCCGTTGGTCCTTTAAAGTAACAGTGACATTCCTTCATCTTTGGAAGCAGGAGAGGGAGTCAACTTAACACCTAATATTGGAAGAAGGAAAAAGGGCGTCCTTTCCACGCAGGGCCGGCCTGGCAGGCAGGGCCGACCTCACTAACTGCAGGGCAGCCACTGATGACACGCGGTGGCCGGCACTGACCTGACCGGGCGGGGACACAGGGCCAGCTGACCTGCTCTGCCAGCAGCCCCAGAGCCAGTGAACCCCGTCAACAGGGTCTCTGTGCTCGCCCCGTCTCGGGGCACCACTGCACAGAGGACTGCACTGAGGACAAAGCCAAACCAGCAGGGTGGGAGGGAGAAGGGAAGGAACAACAAAAGCTTAATGTTAAGGTTCCTCCTATTGCATATACTGCAGGACAACATAAAACATTTCTGTGTTAAACTTGAGCAGTTACATTTTAAAACAACATTTCCATTACAAACCACACACCATACACACAATGACAGTGACAAAATGAAAACACCACATGAATACTGCAGGAGGGTCCTAGGCAGCCCCATCAACCCTGCGGCCGGACTCCCAACACACTGCGTTAGTGTCTGGGGCACAGGGCCGACTCCAGCCATCTTCAGGAGAAACTGCTATGTACATTGTATCTACATGTGGATTTCGGTACTTTAAATTAGGAGGCAAGCATACAAAGAAAGATGTCACTCTACCAAATAATCAGAAGATGGTTGGGGACAGACGACAGTTAATAAAAGAAAACAGTTATACTCTCTATGGAGAGAAAATATAACTGGCTTAGAGTTCTTTAAATTAAAAGAAATTGGTACAGAAAGGAAGTGTAAGCAAAAAACATTACTAAAATAACCCAGAGAGATTTTCCCATTGTCCAACATACCCTAATAGAAGTCAGAATTTGTAACGACTTGGACGGTCAAAGGAGAATGCTAACTTCTGAAAAGGAAAGCCCTCGACATTCTGGGTAGGTGGTTTGGCACCCAAAATTTCACTGAAGAATGTTGTTTCTTAGTATCAGACCAAAGTGCAAAGCAATATAAATTAGAAGCCGGGTCTTCTCTTGACGGCCAGTTTACTTCAACAAAACAGACCGGAAATGCCTTTCCTGTGAACAGTGTTCAGTTGAAGCTCTAGTTCTTCATCACTGATGGGCTCTACTTGAAGCTCCACTTGAAATCAGTGAGGCGAAGGAACCCTTCAAGTAGAGCCTAGATCGGCGGTGAGGAAGGTCGGGGCTTGGAGAGTGAGGCTGCTTTGCATCTACCCAGCGTCTAGAACCAGGCCAGCTTCATAACCCAGCTGTGAACAAACTCACTTAGGCATCTGGTAGCCATGTAGCCAGTAGTTCAAGACTAGGAAACCCTGAAAGACAAAGGTGTATGGATGTTTATTCTAGTTAGACAAAGGCATGCAACCGGCACATCACGCTCATCCATACCACAGAACACACCAGGACACATGAACTGACAACTGGATCTCCAATAACCAACCTAGGGAAGAAGCTCTAAGTTGTACTGTGGCTACTGCATACCAGACACCCTACTTATTTAAACTTAAAACAACCTGAAGAGGTAGAAATTACTATTAGATAAGCTCCTTTGTAAGTAAAACTTAAGGGGGAAAAAAGCACATGCTTACTCCAAAGGGGTAGCCATTTAGGTGACAGCAGGATTCAGAGAAGGCTGACTCCACAACTAACGGCCTTGTACTGATGCTACTAAAAAGTACACCTTCAACCCAAATGCCTAATACTAGGTTTTTTTATCCAGCATATTTTTCATGACACCCGAGGGCTTGCAGGAGTGCCCTCAATGATCACTGTGCAAAACAAATAAACTCATAGTGCTAGGCAGACCACTCACTAATCATGCAAAATAACCTTCTGAGATAAATAATTTGTGGAAGGACAACATGGGGGTGGGAGGGGAGCTACCAAATGTTCCTTATTTTCTTGATTATGGTCTTGGGGCAGAACACACACATTTACACACAACAGATGAATGTAGAAGTCATGATTTCTGGGGCTGGGAAGGTGGCTCAGTGGTAGAGCACTTGCCTTGCATGCCTCTGAGGCCCTGGTATGATTCCTCAGCACCACATAAGCAAAAAGAAAAAAAGCCAGAAGTGGCGCTGTGGCTCAGGTGGCAGAGCAGTAGCCTTGAGCTGAGGAGCTGAGGGACAGCGCCCAGGCCCAGAGTTCAGGCCCATGACCGGACCCCCCCCCCCCAAAAGAAGTCATGATTTCTTTCACTATGTAAATATGTATATGTACATATACAGGAAGGCAATGCTTCTCATTAGTATCTGTGATTAAAGCTGATGTTTTCTGATCTAAATCAAAACAAAGTCAAAATCCTCTCAAGTTACTTCACAATCAATGATGATCAGTCTTTCCAAACACTGCACTAAGCCAGTGTACTGCCAGAAGATCTAGTCACCTTAGGTACAAAATTCTACGGCAAAAATATCAGTATTTTAAAAGCACGTGTGCTTTTATACAGGCACTTTTACAGAGGTTGCCACGCTCATAAGGATCAAGACTCCTGAATCATCAATTCAAGATATCAAATGTTTTCCCCTTAAAGGTACTTCTGCATACCCGAGCTCTCTGAAACCAGAGACTGTCGAGGCAAGGCCAAACGCCACCGCCTCTACCTGATTCTTCCAGGGCATCATTAGCTAGGACCAACACTTTGGGAATTCCATCCAGAGGGAGAGAAGGTGTGGGCAAGGATCAAGAGAACAACTGGAACATAGTTCCTTTAACAGCTGAAAGCTAGGGTTGAGTAAACAAACCATAAATGGCTAACAATGGGATTATTTCAACAACTGAGTATTTCAGGAAACTTGGACAAATACTGACATTATTAACATGCAATAATTGCACAATAAGGAAAAAAATAAGAACAGTTTAAAATCGTAATTAAAAATCACAGTTAAGACTGTAACACTGATAAACCATAGTGGTTTCTATTCTTTTTTGGGCATATCTAACTTTCTAATTTCCTAATAATCATATTACCTTGTGGTAGGAAAAAAGAAAAAAAGAGAATAAGCTTATCCCTACTGTCTGTACAGCTCTTAGGAATTAGTAATTTTAAAAAAGATTTGGGAAATAAGTCTATTACTATATTTCCTGACCCGGAGAGGTGAAATATTTTACTAAGTTAAATCATCACTAAGGTAGTATTTTTATTTTATATATAAGAATGTGCATATATAAATCTTTTAGTATCATTTGGTAATTATTTTTCATACTATAATAAAAGAATTTGGAAAAGAGCAATAAAATCTGTAAAGTTGACTGCCAAGGTTGTCAAAAGTAGTTCCCTTTGAAGAGACAAACACGTTCGTGGTTTCATGGCTTGTGAGGGTTAGGGAACTACTATGGCATAAAACAGGCAGGACTGAAAGAATTTGTGAAATGAACTTGAAACTGCACATCGTAGCAGAACCAATGGTTCTCAGGCCCCAAACAGTAGGACAGAAGAAGTAACATCAATTTCCACTAAGGCCAAGGAGAAATGCACTAATAATCCCTGCTTCATTTCTCAAGGCAGCTGTGAAAGCTCACGGATTCTATACTATGAAACCCATCAGATAGTATTTTACTGTATGTCCTCTGGTCAACGGAGTGCTATTTTATGCACTGTTATTTCTCTTTTGAGCGGTCCCTCCTGGTGTCCCCTCGATGTCCTATACAGCATGGGGCCGGCAGAAGGACACGGTCTTTTATGGTGTGCCCAGGAACAGAATACAGACCAACATAAACCTACCTTTTCTTTCATCAGTGACAGTGCTAGCGCTGAGCATGGAGGCTCACATCTGTATTCCTGACTACTTGCAGGGCAGGGATCAGAAAACTTCACCAGGCTCCATTTCAACCACAAAAAGCTGGGTACAAGGTCTCACACCTGCCATCCTAGCTATGCAGTGATGTAAATGGGGCCGCGGTCCTGGGGACCTAGACTTACATGTGAGGCCCTATTTGAAAACTATTAAAAGCAAAAAGGACAGGAATACGCTTCAAGTGGTAGAGCATCGGCCTAACACACACAAAGACTGGAGTTCAACCCCAGACCACAAAAAAGAAAAATCATCATCATTTTAATAGTGCTAGAACTAAAATATCTATACACAAAGTGAACAATTTCTTTCTTCCACCATACCACACACAAAAATACTAAATGGGACAAAGATCTAAATACAAAGACGAAAAATACAATTTTTTAAAATTACACTGATTCAAATACAGCAGCCACTGGTTATAGTGACCAGTATATATATATTTCAAAGTACTAATCAGTCAATACACGTTAATTATACCTAAATAACACCAAGTCAAATAAAAACGGATATGGAGCAGGTAAAACGGACAGGGAAGATGGAGACAAAGACATAAGCACCTGTGTGTGTAGAAACAGATCTAGTACTTATCTAGTTAGAAAATGTATTTCAGTTTTTACCAGGTTAATAACCCTATTTGCTGAAGGTGATTGCTTGTAGTTTCAGATATTTATTGATTTATAAGCAGATTACTGGCTGGCCTGGGATGAAGAACACCAATGTATTAGCCCTGGATGCCCCCCGTCCAACACGCATCGGTGAGTGCTGTAACACACTGGATACTAGCTGGGATGTGAGAGCGCAGCAGCTTTGTAAGGAGGCAGGTAACTCATTTCAACACACAGCTCAGCCAGAGTCATTAAAGACACTGGAGGGGTAGGAAGGAACGAGGTTAGAACTCAGTCTAGATAGAATCAGTGCTGTTAGGGAAGGGAGAGATGGGGAACAGAAGTGGGGTAAGAAATGAAGGTAATGGCTAAGTGCTGACACTCCTGTCAGCAAATGGGCCTGCTGTATCCTGAGGACACCAGGGGGCCAGGGAGGGGCGGAGGTGGGAGGAGGTGGGAGCAGCTGGGAGCAGCTGCACAGCAGGAGGGGCGAGGAAAACCTCAGGGGCGTTCAGTGCTATCGGATCCCTCTTCCTCCCCTGTACTTTCTTCAGGCCCTTTGTGAAGGCAGGTTGGGAAGAGGAACAATCCTATCATGCTGCTGTGAAGACTCCATTCAGTGTAAAGAATTCAGCCGGGCATCAGTGGCTCACGCCTGTCATCCTAGCTACTCAGGAGGATGAGATCTGAGGACTGAGGTTCAAAGCCAGCCTGGCCAGGAAATTCTGTGAGACTCTTATCTCCGATAAACTCACTCAGAAAAACAGAAGTGGCGCTGTGGCTCAAGTGGTAGGGCGCTAGCCTTGAGCTGAAGAGCTGAGGGACAGCGCCAGGCCCAGAGTTCAAGCCCTGTGGATTTTTCTATGGACTTACGAAGAATCTACCCAGAGAGAAAGCAAGGCAAAGGCTCAGTCACTGTCAGAAGAAGCAGTACGCACCATGTCAGGCCAGAACAGCACATCCCGGGGTGCCTCACACATCTAAGGTGTAAGTCACCAACCGTCGGCCTGAAGTCTCCCAAAGGCAGCAGCAGCACTCCAGCCAATCGAGCTGAGCTATCAGTATGTGCCAATCCTGATACAGGGCTTGCCACTAAAGAGCCTGAAGACCAGAGGTCAGCCAAGGTCTTTTAAAAGGCAGTCACCTGTAATGTGAAAAGCCTGCCACCATCTCAGTCACAACTACTCAACTCTGCCTTTGAAACACAAAAATAGCCACACTACAGACGTGCACAAGTGTGGCCATGTTTCAGCAAAACATTATGTACAAACGCTGGAACCCAAGTTTCTCATTCGTTTTTACCTGTATAAAAGACTATTCCTCCCCTGGCGCCGGGGCTCTGTCTACAACCCTAAGTCCAGGGCTGAGACGGGGAGGCTGGCCTGGCAGAGACGCTCAGCCGACCATCTTCCCGGAGGGGCCCCAAGCAGGCAGACAGGCACAGCTCACACAGTGGAAAAGAGGAACTTGGGGCACAGGCTCAGCAGAATGCCCGCCTAGCAACAGCGCCCTGGAAAAATTACTTTTATGGGTTTTCCCCCCAACTATTTAAAAATGTAAAAACTATTGTTAGCCTGATGGGACAACAAAGAAGAAAAAAATCAGGGAATGGGTCAAACCTGGCACCTGGCTACAGTCTGTTACCCGCTGGTAACAAGCTTCCCAGAAGGTATCTATAGGATCTTGATTAGGGAGTACCCTACAGAAAATGCACTAACTTTGTGACTAGGGACCACAAGTTTCCAACTAAGAATGTTCACAACTCTGTGCATGGACCCCATTGTACTTTTAATATTACTTAATAAACAGGAAAATATAAAATGATAAAAAGCTACCCAATAATGTTGGCCAGGTGCTAGGTGGCACATGTCTGAACCAAGGTGGAGGGAGACTGAACGAGGCCAGCCAGCATAACAGCTTGGTGCAGAAGCACACCCCATCACCCCAACCACGTGGGAGGCTAAGACTGGCAGGAGTCAGCTGGGCAGAAAAGCTCACAAGACCAGTCTTAACAGAAAACGCTAAAAGCAGATGTGATGGCACATGTATGCCTGCCCAGTTATTGTGGGAGGCACAAAATAGGACTGTGGTCCAGGCTGGCCTGAGTAAAAAGGCAAAATGACCGGAGGCATGGCTCAAGCAATACAGCACACCTAACAAGCGAAAATCTCCAAGTCAAACATCTCTCTCACACACACACCACACCCCTCTGAACAAAGTAATGCTCTAAAATACGTATTAACTTGATTAGCCACAAGCCTTTCTTTATATGTGCATAGTCATAGTAGCAGCAATAGGTACAAATATATTTGTTTTATTTTTTTTTTTTGGTCAGTCATGGGGCCTGAACTCTGGGCCTGGGCGCTGTCCCTCAGCTCTTCAGCTCAAGGTTAGCACTCTACCACTTGAACCACAGTGCCACTTCTGGCTTTTTCTGCTTATGTAGTGCTGAAGAATGGAACCCAGGGCCTCATGCATGCAAGGCAAGCAGTCTACCACTAAGCCACCTTCCCAGTCTAAATGTATGTCTTAAATCTACAAAGTTTAATGTACATGGAATTCACTAGCTCCTTGCAAATTCTCGTACTGGGAATACTGTGAAGACTGTACTTCAGGGGTTCCTTCAGCGAACATCTCCTTCGAATCATCCTGTGGAAATGGAAGTTGAGTTTGGCAAAGAGGCATTTTGACTATTTTGGTGAGGGTGAGTTTTTGGGGAGTAGTTCTAAGATTCAAACTTACAGCCTCGATCTTGCTAGTAAGCAGAACTTTACTGCTTAGGGACCCTTCCAACTTTTTTTTTTTGTACTGGTTAGTCTTTTAAAAGTATTAATTTATGTTATTGTTATTATAGAGGTGATACACGGAGGGGCTGTGTATCAGGTGTTACGTAACCTGCTCCCTCCCTCCTATCTCCGCCCGTGAGCTGTACAGTTCACTTTCACCAATGCCCAGTGGGCTTTTTCTTCAGATTCCGTGCCCTCCTCCCACCCTCCTACGGATATGCACGTACATACACTGTATATGAGGTAAAGAATACAGAATCATCAGCCAAAGAAAAACAAATTAAGAAAGGAGTCCTTTGTTTCTTTGGAGATCGTTTCGGTATCTGTATTGTTTTATATATACGAAGAGGTGCTTGGGCATTGCACCTTTGGGATTCTCTCCTATAACTACCTTCTTTTGATCTCACTAAATGTGAGTATCTAGAATCCTGTGTAATTTGTCATATCCCAGTGTGTATTAGACCTGACTTCCATATATCAAACTTCTGCCATTTGTCTCTCTGATCCTCGCTTACCTTGCTTAACATTATTTGCTCTAGTTCCATCCATTTCCCTGCAAATGACATTATTTTATTTTTTCTGATGGCTGTGTAAAATTCCATTGTATACAGGTACCTCATTTTTGGGATCCACCTATCTATTGTATGGCATCTGGGTTGCTTCCCAATTTTGACTATGGTGAATAGTGCAGCAATGAACATGGATGTGCACTGGTTAGTCTTGAGACAGAGTTTCATTTCCCAAGTAGGCCCATGCCTGGACTATAACCCTATTTTATGCTTCCCACCATAAATGGGATGCCAGGCACCCACTACCACATCTGGCTTTTTCTAATGAGATAGTCTCATGAGAATTTTCTACTGGGGCTGACCTGAAACTCTGATCCGCCTCATCTCAAATCTCCTTATAAAGCTGCCGTAACAGACATGCAACACTAAACCCCACTAACTATGAGAAGTGGGTTTCATGCCCAGGTTGCCTTAACCATGATCCTTCTATTTCAGCCTCCTAAATAGCTAGGATGACAAATGCAAACAACAGGTGCTCAAGGTGGGTTTTTTTGGGCTTGTTTTTGTGTGTGAATTAATGAAAACAAAATAGAAACGGGAGAAGGGCGGAGGGGTAAAATCCTGGGGTCTAACTGAGGGACCGTGCTGTCTGCTTACTTGCGCAATGTCACTTGGGCCATACTCCCAACCCAGGAGATTCTTATACTAAAAAATAAAATCCAAAGGGGTAGACTGATAGTCTGATGGGGAATTCATTTCAGAAAATCAGCCTTTAAAACCAAGAACCACATTTATCATCTGTTAATACCAAAACTCAGGGTCCAAATTTCAGGTCTGTCACAGAAGTCGTCAATATCAAAATAAGGGTGTCTAAAATTGGACTCAGAATTCTAATGTCAGACCTTGGTTCTACGTGACTATGAAGATCTAGTCTTATACCAGACCTCTGTAAAAGCAGATGCATTTAACAGAGACCTTGATTCACATCAGCATGGAAGTGAAGTCACACATCGTCCTCACAGGGAGGTGAACCAATCCACAAGATTAAAGAGTACTAGGGAGGGGCTGGGAAGGTGGCTCAGTGGTAGAGTGCTTGCCTAGCATGCATGAAGCCCTGGGTTCAATTCCTCAGTACCACATACACAGAAAAAGCTGGAAATGGCGCTGTGGCTCAAGTGGTAGAGCGCCCACCTTGAGCAAAGGAAGCTCAGGGACAGTGCCCAGACCCTGAGTTCAAGCCCCACAACCAACAACAACAAAAAGAGCCCTGGGGATAGGTGGGGAATACGCACCTGAAGTGGGCGAAAGTGCAGACTGTTATCTGGAGATGTAAGTGTATGTTCTGGAGGGAGAACGTGTCTCGTTTTGAGCACTGGGAGGCACATTTAAGAAATCCCAAATCAAAATAGTGTCGTCATGGGAGCTGCTGATGATCTGAAACTCATCAAACTGCAGCCGAAACACGCGTCCAGAATGTTCCTGTGAGACCAACAATGTAATTAGTGAGGTGAGATGCAGCCCAGGCGAGGGTGGCACCTGTCTCCACCAACAGCTGCTCGGGAGGCTCGAGGGTGAAAGCCAGCCAGGCAGGACCGTCTGTGAGACTCTTAGCTCCAATTAACCAGCAGAGGCTGGAAGCAGAGCTGTCTCAAAGCAGCAGAGCACTAGTCTTGAGCAAAAGAGCTCAAGGACAGTGCTCAGGCCCTAAGTTCAAACCAAGGATCGGCGCATGCGCGCACGCACACATGTGTGTGCATGTGCGCGCACACATGCACACACACAGACCGAGGCCACCCTCACATCTCACAAGCATGAAGCAGAAGTTCAAAAGCCAGCTGATCACCTGAGCTTCCTGCTCAGCTTCCTTGATTTTTGAGCTTTACTCTAACTAAAGAACCAAGTCTTCCTTCTACATCTGTTCACCGAGTGAGCCGCAGCCCAGATCCTAGCCATTTGCCAGGAAGGAAAATTACATGAGAATCTCACAAAGCCTCAGGCAAGATAAAAAAGGATATTTAATACCCACTTGTAATAGTAAAAACCAGAACCAGCCTACTCAGGAGGCTGAGGTGTGAGTATCTCAGTTTGGAGCTAGTCTCCAGAAAGTTCAGAAGACCCCATCTCAGCCCCTGGCTAGGTGCAGAGGTGTGAGTCTGCCCTCCCCCTACAGGGGGCGTCGGGCAGTGCCATTAGGAGGACGCCAGTCAAGACAGCCAGAGCATAAAGCCCCACCAGCATTGACAACAGCCAACAGAGAAATGTCCCGAAGCATGGCCGAAGAGGCAACATGGCCCCTAGCAAGAACAGGTAGCCCAGTCCCGCAGAGCAAAGCACTAGAAGCATTACCAAGACAACTAACTATCGCTCTGCATGGTCTAAACAATACAGGAAATGAAGACATGAAAGAGAAAAATCACTGAAAACAAGAAACATTTAGCAGCATTTTCAGATGGTCTAACTCTTTAAAAATATGATGGATTGTCCTAGAAATAGTTTTAGGTAAAGTTGTTCAAATAAGATAAACCTAAAAAATAATGCACTGTTGGTCTTTGCTCATGCCTGTAGCAGCAGTTACTCAGAAGACAGAGATTAAGACGCCTGAGGTCTGAGGCCCGCCCAGGCATGCCGCCAGGGCTTAGTGGCACACACATGCCATTCCAGCTATGCAGGCAGGAAGCTGTCTGAGGCTGGCCCTGGGAAAAATTCAAGACCCTATCTTAACAACTAAAAGCAAAAGAGGTCTGGGGTGCGGCTCTGAAGGAGTTCAAACCCTACAACCTCTAAGAAAAAAAGTCCTTCTTTATTCAGTTTTAAAGCAAAAAAAATCTTGACATCTGCATTGACCTGGAGGTTGCGATGTTAAATATGTGAAATAGCGAGGCTCAGGAAGACTTACACTGTGTGATCTTACGTATGTCCTCTAATAAAAAGTTAACCTCAGCCAGCACCAATGGCTCACACTTGCAATCCTGACTACTAAGGAGGCTGTGAATGAGGATTGCATTTTGAAGCCAGCCTGGGCAGGAAAGTCCATGAAACTCTTAGCTCTAATTAACCACCAAAAAACTGGAGGTAGAAGTGTGGCTCAAGTGGCAGAGAGCTAGCCTTCAGCAAAAAGACTCAGGGACAGCACCGAGCCTCAGGCCTAGTACCAAAGACAACAAAAAAAGTTAAGCTTATAGAAACATGGAGAGGATGGGAGAGTTGGAGGGAATGAGATCGGGAAAGAGGCACAAAACTGTAGTTACTCTACAGGAATCCATTTTAGTGATCTACTGTAGCACAGTGGCCACAACGAGTAATAACTGTGTATTTCAAAAGAGGCAAATTAAATTTTTAACTTTTTCCAAAAAATGCTAACTGGCAGAGTGACAGATGTTAATTAGGTTGGCTCAACTTTTCTATATAATGTATATGTAGCTCAAAACATCACATTGCACCGTACGAATATACATTTAATTACTGCCCATCAATTAAAATATAAAGTACTTCTTATGGAACTGTAAGCCCTTTATACAACTACTTAATAATACTGAGTATTTCTACATGCCAAAGCAATAATTCATATAGTTGTGGATTGAGAGGAAATTCTGCTTTAATAGCACATAAATGTGCCTGTATTATGAAACTATGTCACCACCACACAGAAATCTCTTTGGGAGATTAAGGAGAAGACAATTAGTCAAACCTATAAAGCCATCAGGGTATCTACAAAGGAGGAAGCTTTTATGGTAATGTTGGTGACTAACATGGGGCTCGGCACAGGGGTACAGACCTGTGATCCTGGCATGGGAGGTTAGGACAGGGGAATGGTAAATTTTAAGCTGTATACTGAGACCCTGTCTCAAAAACAAGGGGGAGAAAAGCCCATGATTCTGTCTAAGCAAACTGAACAGTGCACTTCTCTGAAAGCATGCTGTGAGGAACACGGCTTGCTTCTTCTACCCAGGCAGCTATCTGCAGATAGTTCCCACCAGCACAGAGAAAGCCCACGTACCACCAGAGTGCGCAAACACAGGGTGCTTGCTGGAGCGCGAGGGTCAAGGGCAGCTTGCAAATCCCAAACTTTAATTTTCCTACAAAGGAAAATGAGACTGTGGTTAGTGGCGAGTTTACCATGTTCTCAACTACCCTGAAGAGTAGTGGACAACATGTTTGTGATCTTACAAGTTTCTGAGCCAATAATGCTTAGCTTAAAAGAAAAATGAGGATCTAAACATTCTCAGAACTGTTAAAGTTCAGAAGAAATGTTATGCCTAAAGAGGTAAAAAAAAATCACTTTAGATGATCTAAGTTCAATTCCCGACTTGCTAACAACTTATGTCACCAAATTCACTCATTATTCAGGGGACCCTCTGGGACCGAGCAGATGCTGATGACAGAAATCTAGGCTACCAGTAAAACCCCAAGGCTACCAACCCACCTCCAATAAGTAAATGCTGAGAACCAGGATGTGAATTTATGCAGATCTAGGCCTTAAGTACACATACTAAGTCATCTCGAAAGGTTTAACGTTCCCTCATTTAAAAAAGCACATGGGGTTTTAAAGCGTATTATTCAATTGATCAAACATCAAAAGTAGAAATGTATCCTCAATCTCATCAGAAAAAAAAGGTGGGTTTTGGGGGGGTAAGGAAAGAACTGAGCTCTGCTGCAACCAGACCTACTTCCCTCATGACTGTCAAAATCATCAGCTTGGGAGGTTCAGAGGCTTTTCATTTACTGTAGCCCTCTGGGTCTGAATGTCCTCACTTCACCGATCAGAACAGTAACAGCACGTTCCGTCCCCCTTAACACAGGTAGTACCTAGCAATGGACCCTGCACAACAGTGCTGCTCAGCACACAAGTCTTCTTTTTGTTCTCCATGTGGCTACGGCAGTACATACCCATCATAGGCACCACTGACAATCCTCTTGTTGTCAAACCGAATGCATCGGACCAACTCTTCATGTCCCTCCAGAACTCTTAAACAGGCACCACATTCGATGTCCCATAGCCTTGAATGAAAAACAGACATCTGTGAAACAAATTATACACATAGAAAAGGTCTTTTATGTTCATACAGATAAGCCTTCTCCCTCTCTTTGAGATCTTCATGGCTATTTCTCTCTTGTCCCATACCGTATACATAAAGGTATAGACAGGAGAGAATTCAAACTATGTAATTCCTTAGAAAGGCTAATTTACAGCCCAACAAAATCAATACCAGAAATTGAGTGCCTGAAAGGTGGTTGGGATCAAGGGGGGGGGGGAGGGGAATGCAGTCACAAAGGTCAATACATTTCCTACAAGATTGAGAAAACTGGGGGAAGGGGAGGGTTGGGAGGGACACTGATCACAGTGCACTCACTGTTTTCATAATCAACTACTTAAAGATAATTTTAGAAGGTGTAAAAGTACACTAGGACAACTTTCATTTTTGTCTGAGACTGAAACTCAAACATGCTATCTGACGCTTGCTTTCACATGGCTAGCGATCACCATCTGAGCCACACCTCTAACCCTTTGGAATTTTTTAAGCAAGAAGCTTTGATTTTGCTTAATGCCTAGGCATTATCTTCAAGTCTGGTCTCAGAAGGGCTTTGACTGTAGCAGTAAAGAAAAGGCATTTCCAGATAGGAGACCATGAGGCCCACCACAGCTGGAAATGGTGGACCAGCACGGTGGCATCTTAATACTGATGGGGCTCAGGGCTGCCAAACTTACACAGTCGGAGTGGAAGACACAAGGTACACATAGTCTCTGGGAAATACAAACCCACGGACTACTTAAGCCTTTTTCTCTGCATATGACTTACATGGTGGAATTTCACAAGTGCTCTATTTATGGAATTAGAGATGTTTTTCCTCCTCTCTCCAACACTGGTTTTTATAAATTTCTTGCAAAAAAAATCACAGTAAACTAGCATGTATAAAACAAAGTGACACAGTAATTTGTATAAACAAGGTGAACACAGTAATTACATTTAGCTACAGAAGCTCTCAGCAAACTCTGCTCTAAAAAGTAATGATGGTTTCTCTGATCTACTTGTAAAGTAAAAACTACAGACAAATACTCACCTCAGAGACTAATGAGGAAGTTAAAAGACTTATGAAACAAGGCAATCCCATAGGCATTAGAAGCTCTACATTTTCACATTGCTTAAAGCGAGTCTTGTGCTGTTAGCTCACTCCTATAACACTAGCAACTTGGGAGACTAAGATAAGGAGTACTATAGCTCAATGCTAGCCAGGACAGGAAAGTTCACAACATCTTCTCAACCAATAGCTAGACAAGGTGGCACATGAATAAACAAGCAGATCAAGGTACATGCCCAAGCAGGAAGTAAGATTCTATCTCAGAAATAACCAACACAAAAAAGGGCTGGAGGTGTGGCTCAGCAGAAATACCTGAAAATAAAGAAAACTTACGATTTTACATCGCGCTGTAGCCCAGTGTTTGACTACTCTATTAAAAGCAAAACAAGACTTACACAGAGGATTTAAAAAGAAAACTGCTGGGCACTGGTGGCTCATACCTGTAACCCTAGCTACTTAGGAGGCTGAGGTCTGAGGATCGCGGTTCAAATTCAAAGCCAGCCTAGGCTCTTACCGCCGATTAACCACCAAGAAGTTGGAAATGGAGCTGCAGCTCAAGTTGTATGTACAGTGCTAGCCTTGAGCAAAAACCATCAGGGACAGCACCTAGGCCCTGAGTTCAAGCCTCAGGACTGGCACCCCCATTACCTCCTAAAAAAATCTTGAACTCAGTCTTTATTAGCTCAAACATTAGGCAAGTTGGTTATAAACACCAAAGTTATATAGTCACTTCTACAAAAAATACTAACATATTTGAAATAGTAGAAAATGACTGGTGGTCTTACTAAGATATAACGTGTCTATTTCTAGTCATACTTAATAAAAAGCAAGGACTGTTGGAAAGAGAAAAGGGAGGTAGAACAAACAGCCAGGAGGAGATGATTTTATAAGAGACATGAAGTGCCCTGCCATCTGTTGGGAAGGAAACGGGACTCCTGGATGAGGAAAAGCAGAGTGAGCTTAGCCACAAATCTTAGGTACTCTGGTAGTAAGCAATTCCAAGTGCTGCTGTTATAAAACTGTGTACTGGGAGAATCCTGGAAGACCCCCAAGGGCATACAGTTTTCCCACTTGAACTGAAGATCCAAATAACTGTAAGAGTTCATTTGAGCCTTGAGACTAACAGATAAATCACAACAGTATGGCAAAAATAAGCCTGCTGTCAGTATTTCTACTCACCTGATGGTGTTATCTGATGATCCACTAACGACTAGCCGATCCCGGTACTGGAGGCAGGCAATACCTCGCTTATGCCCATTAAGAGTACGAACAAATTCACAGGTGCTAGTGCTCCAGACCTATGTGACAAATAGCATGTTTTTAAGACTAAACAGAGAAAAGCCCTCCATAATATATACCCTTAAAAAAGAAAGAGAGAGAGACAGCCGAGTATAGTAATACATGATTGTGATCCCAGCACCCTGGAGGCTGCAGAAGGAAGATCCAGAGTTCCAGGATAGACTAGGCTGAATGAATAGCAAGTTCTAAGCTAGTCTGGATGACAAAACAAGAGAAGGGGAAGACTTCTAACACTGTGTCTAACAATGATGCAAACACACAATTACAACAAAGAATCATCTAACTCAAAGTTGAAAGCTGGGGGAGAAACTGGTCAGAATGAAGCTGTCTTACCTGTTGAGTGGTAAAACTGGAATAAAATACAGAGAGGGTTGTGATCTTCACAAAGGGAGTATCTCCTGGATAATCCAGGCATTTATTAGCTTGGAGGAAAGAGTTTGTGGCAGATTTTGTGTTTTTACACCAGCTGACATGTCAAACCTAATGTAACTGCTATAAATGGCTCCATTTATTTGGCCATCTCACCCCTAATATTACCTGTATGGAAAAGATAATACCCTTTGCTGGGAAATAATCTGCAAGATTTAGATAATCACACTTAATATATGATAAACTAAGTAAAAAAGATACATAGTAACTGTAGTGCCATTAATTATTATACCAACTGCATTTGTAGTTGAGATGGGTATTTACATAAAGGGGGGGGAGCTGGACCCTTCTCATATCATATACAAGTTTAATACAAAATGACCTAATAATCAAAGACCTAAGTGGAAGAACTGAAATTATACAGCTCTTAGAAGAAAACACAGAAGTAAATCTCTGTGGCCTGGGCTTAGACTTTTAACAAAAGCATAACAAACAAACAAACAAAAACCCCTAATAACCTGGATGTTATTAAAATTAAAATCATAGCCAGGTGCTGGTGGCTCACCCCTGTAATCCTAACTACTCAGGAGGCTGAGATCTGAGGATCATGGTTCAAAGCCAGCCTGGGCAGGAAAGTCTATGAGACTCTCATCTCCAATTCAACATGAGAAAACTGGAAGTAGAGCTCTGGCTCAAAGTGGTAAGAGCACTAGCTTTGAACAAAAGAATTCAGGGACTACACCCAGGCCCTGAGTTCAGGCCCCACGACCAGGGGAAAAAAAAAAAAATTAAAGTAAAATTATTAGTGCTTTAAGCAAGTAAAAAGATACCCCAAAGAATGGATAATCACATATCTGACAAGTTGTATCCAGAATATGTTTTTAAGAAACATTTTTATAACTCAGCCATAAAAAGGTAAATTGCTCAACTTTTATAGGGTCATAAGATTTAAATGAATTCCTCCAAGAAGGCACCAATAGCCAATAAGCACCTAGGAATGATTAATAATCAATATTATTAGTCACTAGTACTCCTGCACATGCACTTGGATAGCAGGGTTAAAAGACACATAATAATAAATGTTGGCAAGAGTAGAGGTTGGTTGTATGAAGGCACTGTTTCGTATGAAGGCCCAAATGCTTTTGACTTCCAGATACAGGTCTTGTACTAACTGGTGTCAGTGTGGGGCAGGTTAAAGCATACAAACCCTGGCTGTCATCTTTCAGATTACCTAATCTAATGCGTGATGCCATACAGTCTGTGATTTGTGGGGCCACAGTCACCAGAATTCTGTCTGGTGAAAGAAGATTCTTTGAGCATGTTTAAGCCCTCATATATTGTTGGCAGGATTGTACAATAGTGCATATTTTAAAAATAGTTCGGTAGTTCTTCAACATGTTAAACACACAACTACCATCCTAAGAGAACTAGAAGTAAACAAACATGCAAAAACCTGTACATAAATGTTGTAGCTTTATTCTATAGCTACTATCAGTGTATAGCCAGAAAATGCAAAGAACCGAAAGTCCAGCTACTGATAAATAGATAAACAAGATGTGGTACATCCACAGACAAAATGGAATTTTACTCAGTCACTAGAAGCAAGGAATTATTGCTTCTAAAGTGGATGAGCCTTGAAAACAAAAACAAAAGCACACGGGACACAAACTGTTACATATTATCTGCTTACATTTATATGACTAGAAAGGCAAATCTTAGAAACAAAAGGGAAGGTAGGGGAAGGGGCAGGTCAGTAGTGGGATTGACTACTACTAGAAGAGGTGTTTTAGATAAAATTTGATTTTAAAAGTTCATAAAACACATAGTGTCAGTGTAATACACAGCGCTGTAACTGTACTAAAGACCACTGAAGTGTAAATGCTTAATCTTATAGTATGGAAATTCTATTCAGGTAAGGCTGCTATAAAATAATAAGAAAGCTAAGGCTTTCTTAATACTTTTTTTTTTTTTTTATGGTTGGTCATGGGGCTTGAACTCTGGGCCTGGGCGCTGTCCCTCAGCTCTTCAGCTCAAGGCAAGCTCTCTACCACTTGAGCCTTAGCCACTTCCAGTTTTCTGGAGATAAGAGTCTCACGGACTTTCCTGCCCAGGCTGGCTTTGTACCACAATCCTCAGATCTCAGCCTCCTGAGTAGCTAAGATTACAGGCATGAGCCACCGGTGCCCGACAAAAGCTAATACTTTTAAAAGCTAGCATTGATATTGGAACAGAAATACATTTACCAATCTGGCGGGACATCATAGCCCATGTGCCTACATCCTTACATGGACACTAGCCCTCACAGGCAGGGCCAGGCCGTGTTTGTCTCATTTCTCTACAGTCAGCCCAGGTCTAGGCCACCACAAGCTCTCAAAATGAAGGGGATACAATGGATTATGTCCTGCCACTATCTAGCCCTGTGATCTCCAACAGAATGCTTAAGTGTGGGAGCCACATTGGTGGAGCAGATCTGAGAGGGCTGGGAGGGTGGAGTGCGTGCGTAGATGGATTCTCTGCCTTCTACTGGACGGCTTTTTCTCCTCTCTGGCCGGTGGTTCTGGAGGCATACAGGGTGGGAGGATCTCCTGGCTCATGGTCTCTCAAGGTGCCAGGAGCCCCCTCTGCTTTCTCTTTGCTGTCCAAGGGACAGGAGCAGGCAGGTCCTAACTGCAGACACTTACTTTGATGGTCCTGTCTCCAGAAGCAGACACAATGTACTTGTCATCAAAGTCTACTACATTGACAGCAGCGCGGTGTCCAACCAGGACACGGCGTAAAGTGATATCAGTGGCAGAGGCCATGTCCCACACAGCAATGGAGCGATCCTTGGAGCACGTCACCATCAGTCCATTGCTGAAGCGTAAGTGCAGTACAGCTTCATTGTGATGGATCAGTGTGTTCAGAACTTCACCTGTGTTCACATCCCACACTCTAGAAGGGAAGAGACACACATGATGCTTAATTACTGTGCAGCCAGGGAAAGAGTCTTAATGAACATGTGGAAATACAGGCTTTAAAAAATTTAGTAAATACAATCAATTCAAGGTGGGGTGGTGAGCTGCAGCAGCTTTCTTGCTTGCTGTAAGTGCTGAGATGGTTTTAGAAAAGGCAGGTAATTGTGGCTCTGCTCCAGCTTACGTGAGACTTGATAGGCACGCAAGCCTGGTGTCTGAAGGCTTGTGGTGATGGGGAAGATGCCCTCTACAGACAGTGGGTTTCTAGCAGGTAGGTGATAACAAAAGGAATGCTTGGCAGTGGAAGACAAGCACAAGCACCAAGTTGTTGCTGATTTTAGATGCAGGCGAATTTGTCATTTCAAACTATAAATCATGGAATCTCTCAATTCCCAAAGCCATTTCCTCACCTAACTAACTGTGTATGGACAAAGTCAGAGTGTCCTGATGGCTTCAAACCAAAGATATGGGGGTGTTAGGTGCAACCTTTCAGAAACATCAAAACTTTTCTGCAGTCCTAATCTCCTAAGAGGCCAAGTTCATACAAATCAGAGGGAAAAAAAAAAAAGACTGAATTCAAAGACTGAGCCATGATCTGTGCTAAGAGCAGCTGCGTAGGTCCAAGAGGACCAGGAGCAATGCCAAAGCCTAGTGACAAAAACCAACGGAGCAGGAGAAAAGAATTGTGATGCCTCATGTGAGCCCGGGGTAAGCGTGGACTTCAATCGTGACCCCATCTAGCAGGCCCCGCTGCTCATCTGCAATGAAACATCACTACTTTCATCTTCCTTTGCCCTTTAAACAGAACTAGAAACTAAGGCCTTCACTACTGGAAAGGCCATCACATTTCAGGTTCCAAATGTCCTTTAACTCTGAAAAAATTATTTAATTATATTTAATTTCTCTGATCTTGGTTTCCCAATAGAAGACAGTATCTTCCTACTTGCAAAGGCTGATGTCTAAACATTATTATCTAGCTTGCAGCGTTCACCTGCTCTATCCCCCTCAAAAGGCTCTGCAAACTGCCTCTGATTCTCTCTGTACCTGAGGGTGGCACTTACTATACGTCCTCCTCTAGACCACCGGATTCCAAGAGGAGAAAGCAAGCCTAATGCTAGGCATTTTATAGGAAAGCGTGACATCATCTCTATAAAGCAGGGCAAGAGGACTCAATCATTTAAAAATTGGCGTTCCAAGCTCAGAGACAAAGGGCGTGTGTTTTCACATATGCAGAAGCCAGATCTAAAACACTGGAACATAATAAATTATACAGGTCTGTAGGCATTTACATACAGTGAGGAGGCTACTAGGGGAAGAACAGAAGATATATAGATATATATCTTGAAATGAACTCCAGGAAATGAAAACAAGAGGTTTTAAATTTTTTGCTGTTCTTGTTTTCTTTCCTTTTTGTTCTATCTGATCATTTATCTGTCTTCGGGAGGGTAAGGGGAGGCACAGAAATGGAGGGAAAGGATGAACAAATGCAGCAATGGTACTCACTGGACACTGTTGAAAATGAACTGTACAACTTGTGGGTGGGCATGGGGGGCGGGGGGAACTGGGAGAAAGCAAGGAACGGATGACATTGTCCAAAAGGAAATGTATTCTTCATCTGACTTACTTAATACATCTATATCAAAAACAGCAGATAAACATGCACACGAAGTGTGTCAATCTTATAAGCAGGTGTGCAACTCAGTCGCCTCAGGAAAAATGACCTAGTAGGAACAATCAAGTTAGAACACTCACCTCACCGTAGAATCTGAAGAGCCAGTTACAATGACACGCTCGTCATACTGGAGACAGAGGACAGAGCCTGTGTGTCCTGTTAACACTTTCAAACATTCCAGACTGGTTTTATCCCAAATCTATTTAGAGAAGATCAACGACAAACAGTGATTTAGTGCAGAACATTTCGTCTATGTTACTGTCACGCCTTGTGTTCTAGATCATAAAATAAAAGGTTCTGTGCCACAGTAAGAGATAAATATCAAATAGGTGAGAAATGATGAGATGGAATAAAGGAAATACTAATGAATTTTTGGAAGAGATGCAGAGCTTTGTCTAATTTGAACCCTTAGCTATTTTACTAAGTACACTTACCAACAGCCTTATAAAAGGACTTTTAATATAAAAGTGTGGAGTTAGCACATCCTTTGGTGGCAACATCTGTTAAAATGCACACATCTTATATTTACAATAACAAAAAATGAGAAATGAAGCGTCTAACACTTTGGGAAAATCCCAGAACAAACTACCAAGAGTTCTTCTCCCATCCCCACTGTGCGCATGCCAGTAATGCTGTCCTTTAGGTTTTTTTTTTGCTCAGGGCTGGTGCTCTGCCACTTGAGCCACCGGTTCCACCTCTGGCTTTTTTTGTGGTTAATTCGAGATAAGAGTCTCATCAACTTTCCTGCTTGGGCTGGCTTTGAACCGTAATCTTCAGATCTTAGCTTCTGAGTAGGTAGGATTTACAGGAATGAGCCACCAGAGCTTCAGCTATGAAGAGTTGTGGTTTTTTTGTTTTTTTTTTTTAAGTGATTTCTTTTTTTCTCTTTTCTTTTCTTTCTTTTTTTTTTTTTTTGCAGGTCATGGGGCCTGTACTCTGGGCCTGGGCGCATTCCCTCAGCTCTTCAGCTCAAGGCTAGCGCTCTACCACTTAGGCCACAGCGCCACTTCTGTTTATTTCTGCTTATGTGGTGCTGAGGAATTGAACCCATGGCCTCATGCATGCATGCGAGGCAAGCACTCTACCACTGAGCCACCTTCCCAGCCCATGAAGAGTTTTTAATGAGAAAATACAAAGCTTTATTATAGTTACACACTAAAAATCAAGATAAAAAGTGTCTACACTATGACTGTGTGTATATGTTTGTGTGTATATATATGTGTATGTGTGTGTGTCCTATATTTTCTAAGATACAGGAAATTAAACATAAGCACTACTTGTTTGGGTGGAGTGCTCTTTCTTCCTGTTGGTCACTGTCTTTGTGGCTTTTCTTTTCTAAAATGTCAGGTAGTTGGATGCATCCTGTGTAGGTCTTCTCAGATTGGCTTCTTTAACTTAGTCATATGCATCTGAAGTTTTTCCATGTCTTTCACATCTTGAGAAGTTAATTTCTTTTTAGTGCTGAAAATTATTCCATTCTATGGACATATCTGTTTATTTATCCATTCACCTACTGAAAGCCATTTTGCTATTTCCAAGTTTTAGTAATTGTGAATAAGGCTGCTATAAACATATGCACAGGTTTGGAGTAGACATAAGACCTCCACTCCTTTAAGTAAATACCAAGTAGTGCCAATTGACAGACAGGTCACACAGCAGCAGTTTTAGAACTGCCACACTGCCTTCCAATGTGGCTGCATTATTTTGCATTCTTACTCGCAATGAATGAGAGTTCAAGTTGCTCTACCTCTTGACCACCGTTTGTTCTAGCTGTTAACACTGATAGATACATATATCTTACCATTACTTTAATTTGCATTTTCCTGAAGATATATGATCCAGGACATTTTTGAAATCTCTTTGCTATTGGCATATCTTTCCTGATAAGATGTCTATTAAGGTATTTTCCTATTTTTAAAATGTGGCTATTTTCTTATGGTTGAATTTTAAAGTTTTTGCACATTTTGAATAACAGTCTTTCATCAGGTGTGTCTTTTACAGACCAGAAATTTACGTCCTCATGCTCTTAACAGCATATCTCACAGAGAAGGACTTTTTAAAAAATTTGAATGAAGGCTACCTCATCAGTCCCTTCTTTCCTAGATTAAGCTTTTGGTGTTGTATCTAAAATGTCATCAGCTAGCCCAAAATCTCACTTGATGAGCAGGTAACCCTATTCCCAGTTTTTACTCGAGTAAATTAAAACCTACATTCTCATAAAGACCTAATATGCATGTGCTTATAATGGCTTTATTCACAATTATGAGAAACTGCAAACAGTAAAACACCCTTTAAGAACCAACTGAGTAATTATGGTGCCCTTAAGAAAATGTAACACTCTTCAGCAATGAAAGGGAATTAACTATTATTAAATACAACATAGATGATCTCAAATGTATTGTGCTAACTATAAGAAATCAGACTCAAAGACTACACTATAAAAATCCATTGAACAGAAATGGGGGGACAGGGTGAAAATGCAGCATAAAGTGTGTTGAAAGTAAACTACGTAACTTGTAAGTGGGGACGGGAGGGAAAACTGGGAGTGGGAGGGGAGTGGTGGTGTGCTCACTACCTGACTTAGGTAACTGTAACCCTCTGTACATCACCTTTATAGTAATAAAAAAATTAAAAATCCATTGACAGTATAAATCCTTTGATAGGATGTTCTGGAAAAGGAAAATAAGTGATAGGATCAGGAAAAAAGATCACTGGTTTCTTGTGCACAGGGGATTAAGTGGTAAAGATGAGATCTCACAGGGGCAGGACGGGGCATGAAGGCACCTGAAACTACTCTTTTTACCTTGATTGTTATTTTGGCTATCAAAGTACTTCATCAGAAAGATTGATCTTTCTGGTGTATGTTAAAAGTCCTCACGGTTTTATTACATATGAAGAGTTTATTAGCTACAAACAATGTAAAACAGTCACAGAATCCGGTCAAACCAACTAAACAGAGGAGGAGTGCAGTTTATTATTGAAAAGTGAATGGAAACAATTTTTCACTGGTTTTTTTTGTTTTTCATTTTATCATTGGAGCCCTTGTCAGAAAATATAAAAGCCAGTGACTTTGATTTCCAGTCAAACCAAGAGTATTTTTACCAGCTAGCAAAGTATTCAAGCACCTAGTGAAACTGGAGCAATTCCTATTTACACTTAAACAGAGAACACTGTGGGCTTGCTTAGAGGAGGGTGAGAAATGAGGTGATCCGGGTCTTTATTCTCTGGCTCTGTTTCTCCCAAACCAGTCTGGGAGCTGCTAAGGTAGAGCAGGACAGATACAAGGCAATCTGCAGTTAACAGAAAGACTGCTACATTCCCACCACTATTTTAAAAATAATGCATACAAATGCAGCCATTTACCTTAATAGAATTATCCCGCAGGCCACTGATAATTTTTTCGTCATCATATTGTAGACAGTAGACTCCTTTACTGTTTTCGGAGCGGCACTGAATTCTCTGCAAGTTATGACGCCCACACCGCCAGTTGGATTCTATAGTCTGGCAAGAAATGGGCCAAAAGATGAGTTTGTGCCAAGTAACTATTCTTTTAGGTTTCAGAATGTGACATTTTTTTCCAAAAGAGCACACCATTGCTACTCCAATCTTGTTTTGCATGACTGTGTGTTGACAGGAATCACGCTGTTTTCCAATAATAAATGTTTTGTTCCCAAAAACTTTCCCTGTCTGTCTGGCAAACTAGCACAGGACTTCCAGTGAGTTTTGGGTTAGGTCTGAAATGGCCTAGACAGAATTCAGTGTTTAGAAAATGTCATTTGTGCCTAAAACATATAAATAAATGAAACCTCAGAGTCACTCCCTAATGTCAGTAACAGTATTTGGCAAAAGACTGCTGCGTATGAAGCATACGTAGAAATCTATGGATCCAATCAAAGCAATGTCTTGACCATTGAGAAAAGATCGTGTATAACTAGCACATGTCAACTACAAAGAAAAAATTCTGTCATCAGCTTTTTCTATCCCACCAAACTAAAATCACATCACAGTAAGAATGGCACATTTTAGTCGCATCACCCTTCCAACGCTCACTGGGATTTTAGGGTATTCTAGACCACTTAGGATAAAAAGATCAGGACACATCCAAGATGCATTCAAATGAGGCACAGACCAGGCATGGTAGAACACACCTGTAATTTCAGTACTAAAAGGCTATGGCAGCAAGCGGACACATTTGAGAGCAGCCTGATCTACGCAGTGAGACCTTGTTTCAGAAACAAATCACCACCCCAGCTCACACTAATGCATCCCTTTGGTATCCGGGCACACAGCATCCCCAACTAGAGGTAAAGATGGTCCTTGGCTTACAGCGATTACACCTAGGCTTTATGATGCAAAAGCAATACCTGTCCATTCAGTAGAATCTATACTCTGAATTTTGATCTTTTCCCTGGAGATGTACAATGCCAAGATGTGGCAACAAGGGAAACAAGAAAACCCAACAATGTACTGGGCTGCAAGTTTCAGGTGTTCAGTAAGGTTAGATGGATTGAGTACACTTAACTTAAAATGAATTTATCATGATGCAATCCAATCATAAACATCTGTATTATAAGTTTACTTGACTAAAGGATTAGTGTAATAACCTTGCAAGAAAGCTCGCATTGTTTCTCTTTTTCAAACAAGAAAATAAAAGTTTAATCTGCCTGAGACAACAAAACTACTAATTAGACTAGCTGGAAATCATACCCAGTTCCTTCTGGTTCAGCCTGTGCTTTTGATACTAACATATTCACACCTATGAAGAAGTATGGCTCTAGAGGTAGCGAACTCTCCATGGACAGTTCAAATAAAACATCAGTGCCACAGAGTGGTGTCATCAAACTTTATGCTTCAGAATAGAGGGAGATCAAGAGCACTATAGCCGGAGACAACCATACCTCCCGCCCCCCCCCCCACGGTTTAGTGAGGTCCACAATACCTCACGTCTGGTGGTGGAGACAAGTTTTCCCAGGGTCAAAAGTGGTAATGGTAAGAACAACAAGTCTGAATTTTTGGTTCTTGACATTAGAGAACAATAATGACAATGATACCTGGTCACACTTAGTTTAAGGTTTAAGTTTCAATTATTATCTCTGAATAGCTACTAGCCTAACTACTTTGGGAGAAGGTAAGTCTATCTCCATAAATATCCCTTTATCACAATAAGCACCTAGTTACTAGCTAATGTCTAACACATCATATCTCCTCTTACTTTGAAGAAAGTATCCTCTGTACTCTTGAAAACATTACAATCTCTCAAATGCTATGTTTCTGGTAGTATACTTTCCAGGAATATGGTGTGTGTTTCCCCTCCATATCCACTCTACAACTCAGCACAAAAATCAAAGTCTACAGGTGTTCACGTTACACACACACACACACACACACACACACACACACACACAAAAATGGTGTGAGATTTCCACTTAACCTGTGCATGGCCCCAGTGTTCAGCAAAGGTCTTAGAGATATCTGTACCTTCAAAGACCACATAGAGCTTTGAAAGAACAGGGTGGTGTATTTACAACACCCAGGAGGCGAGGAGGTTGCTGTGGAGATGCCAGGAGAACCTGCCCATCGTACTTGCTCTGAAGTCAGGATGTCCAAGCTGGGTCACCATTTCCAGCGAGTCAGCAAAATGTCTTAGCATCACTTTTCAGAACTATCTCTGCTACCTGTGCCAAGTCAGGCATCAATCTGTCTAGGGGTTCCAGACTATAGAGAACTTCTTCAACTGAACGCCGTGCTTGTAGAGAAGTGTTTTTAAGATAGTGACAGGTATGAGCTGAGGAGGCAATATTTGCTGGTAAGAAGTCTATTTCTTGGTCTGTCACCCTAGGGACTGGCTATCCATATTGAGTGAGAACACTGGAAGCCAGCGAAGTCGACTCCACGCAAACCCCAAGTGCTACCAGACAAACACAGCATTGCTTAGCCACACACTCGAAGTTTCTACATTCACTGAGCTGTGCTTAGGGGTAAAACATAATTGCTTTCTTATTCTGTATTTCAATGAACAGAAAAGGCACGTTCATGATTACATGGACTGCTTGAATTTTTTTTTCCTCATTCAAGAGGAGGTGGGGGAATTTCCTACATGCCCCTCTACTGGTCTAAGATGGCCCTTTGAACCGGGTGACTTGGTCACAACTCCATTACTACCCTTACCACCCTGAAGACATACAGGGCGGAGCAAGTTTTGGTAGGCACCACGCTTCTTTTCTTAGTGCAATGGAAGTCAGGAAATAGCTTCTCTTCTCGATGCTTATAAAGAGCCCAACTTTCTACAAAGACAGACATTTCTGAATGTTAAAAAAGGAAAAGGTTGTGAATAATTCCCAGTGGGCCGTTTTCAGAAGTCCTCAGCTAAGGCTATTTAAAAAATACAACTAGGCTCCAAAATCCCAAGGCAAGCATAACTTCTAGGAGCAGATCAGAGAGTCCTAGACAGCTGCACGCCACCCAAGGTACGCTCCTCAATTCCCAAGGCCACCCACATACGAAAGCAGCTGACTGTCTGCCTGAGAAACACTACCACCAACTCTGTTCACCTCAACTCCTAATTAGAAAACTAGACCTTTAAAAGTGGCAGGCTGCCCACTGTAGTAGAAAATACCTACGTCAAGCAGCAGCTTTGGCACACTCAGACCATCTGAGCAACAATCTCCTCCTCTGTAAAAACAGGAATAGTAATGTCCAATCCCTTAAAAATATCAGAAGGGACCAAGTAAAATTAGATACGAAAAGCATTCATCACAGGGTCTGTGGAAAACACTGACCAAAAACAGTGCCTATCCTTCCCCAACCCCCCAAAAATCTTCTCATCAGAGGAGCTAATCTCTTGGCCTAGGCTGAAAATTAACACTGCTAGCCTGAGCACTCCTGACATTTCAGGAAGATGCTTGGCCATCAAATGGAGCTTAACCACTCCCACCAGCTGGCATCTATGTCTCACACAGGTGCGCCTCTCACACGGATACCTGCCGCTGTGTCTTGCCATTACACGGTACAGCTACTGGAGGGAATAGTTCATGATTGTTAAGAACTTGTAAAATCCCCTTACCCTGTGCAAATTTTCAAAATACTGGGAAAATAGCCATGAGACACAGAGTATACAGCAGCATTTAAATTGGCAATAGAGTAGAAACAGATGTCTGAGTATGGAGGAATAACATTATTTTTAGAAGCCTAAACACAACAGGGTGGGTGGGCAAGTTTCAACATTTACTGGTCAAGACAATGTTAATATCAAGTTTTGCAAACCACAAAAAAGCTCTCCACTTTCCCTGAATATAATGTGGTTTATAGAAAAGTGTGATCCAGTACACCGTCATTTTCCCAAAAGTCTATCCCAAGGAGAGGCCAAAGCCTCTACTCCAGCGTACAGAGAACTAGGTATGTTGCATGAGGGGGTTTGTCACTACTCTGGAAATGTTTTCAAAAGAGAAACATTTAAGTTCAGGACATCAGAGCTTTGTTACAGTGTTTGTGTGTGTGTGTGTGTGTATGTTGGAATAAGAATCTTAGTTTTAACAATTTGGGGATCAAATTATATTACTCTAGTAAAGTGCTTAGCAATAAGCCACCATTAACAATAAGTACAAGGGTGACTGTGACTCCAAACTGCAACCAAGAACATGGCTGCCTCTTTTAGGAGGGAGCCTTGGGCTTCCCAGGAATCCCAGCTCCATTCAGAGGCCCTGCAAACCCTTTCTATGTGATAAGAATATCCAGAAGAGATCCATCTTTGCAGAAAGCTAAGAATGAATGTTTACTCTCTTCACTTCTCATTTCTTCACTTCCCAGAAGATCCTTGCATGAATAATGGGAGCTGGCCACTAAGTCAGGCTGTCTTTTTTCTTAAAATTTAGCCTGTTTTTAGTGGGTCGATGTGGAAGGGCAAAGTTCAGAGGTAAGTATTTCCTTGTGCTCATCAGGCAAATTCAGGGAAGGATTTTAGAAACCAGCAAGAACAACGCTAAAGGTTGAGATAGAAAAAGGAAAAAGAGGACAGTAAATCTCAATTTTTCTTTATTATCGACAAGGACAATAATGTGTACCTTATAAAAATTAAATCTGATAGTCATACAATATAGTTCGTGGCATACTTAAAGGAAGGTACTTATAATAACTACATCTTGCTGGTTTAATACCAGCCACAGGAGCAGAGCCTACGGGTGAGTTCTCAGTTGTCTGATTCATGGATCATTGCAAGAGCTTTCTCCAAGTATGTCTAACTTGGACAGAACAAACCACACTCCTGAAACAGAGGGGAGAATTTTATCTTGAGGGAACACCAGCAATCCACATAACACAAGGCATATCTGAGGCAGAAGAGTTTAAGGTGTATTCCAGACTCCATCACTCAATGGCTAGGTGACCTAGAGCAAGACATTTTTGAGCCCATGTCTCTTCAATTTTTACATAAGGACTTGAAACAATTTTTCAAGATTTGCCCAATCTGTTTAATGAGAAAACATATTACAAAATGCTAGTAAGTGTTTGTATAAAATGCTTCATTAGTGGAACATTAGTTCTGTCACATAGCCATTAGTGACTATACTGAAGTATAAGTGTCATCCCTTATACTAAGAGACTTAGCCCACAAAATCTGGAAGGGACTACTGTGACCAACCAGTGTGTTCTCCCAGGCCACACTTTACCAGCCACTGGGAAATCCATCATGGCACAAAACGTTTTGTGCCACAGCTCTGCCCTCCTGCATCTGCTAACTGTGTAACATTTCTTCAGCCTGATGAAATGGTTATGATAAGCAGCGTCACACCACAGACTACTGAGTACATACTGCTGACTGCAACAGTAGTCATGAGGATTTAACAGCCTTCCTTCTGTGTAATTAAATCTTCAACTTGATGAAGTTCTTCTATCATTTCTGTTTATTAACAGCCCCCTTCTCAAAACAAAAAGGGTGACTTGATAAAACCACCCAAGGAAATTGAGTACTTCATAATAGCTGCCCCTCAACACTCATTAAAGAACAGCAAGAAGGGCTGGGAAGGTGGCTCAGCAGTAGAATGCTTGCCTTGCATGCATGAGGACCTGGGTTCGATTCTTCAGCACCACATACAAATAAAAAGCCAGAAGTGGCACTGTGGCAAGTGGTACAGTGCTTGCCTTGAGCTGAAGAGCTGAGGGACAGCACCCAGGCCCAGAGTTCAGCCCCACAACTAACAAAAACAAAACAAAACAAACCCCAGCATGTCCTATCTGAGAGTTGAGCAATGACTTAGTAGCGGTATCTAGAGACAGCTCGTCTCCCTGAAATACACACACACACACACATTCAGACTACAGCTAACATTATGTCTCACTTTTTTTTTGGTTGGTCGTGGGGCCTGAACTCTGGGCCTGGGTGCTGTCCCTCAGCAATTCAGCTCAAGGCTAGCGCTCTACCACTTGAGCCACAGCACCACTTCCAGCCTTTTCTGCTTATGTGGTGCTGAGGAATCAAACCTGGGGCCTTGTGCATGTGGGGTGAGCACTCTACCACGGAGCCACCTTCCCAGCCCCAACTTCTGTCTTTTTCTGTTTATGTGGTACTGAGGAATCGAACCCAGGGCCTCATGCATGCAAGGCAAGCGCTCTACCACTGAGCCACCTTCACAGCCCCAATTCTAAGTTCTAAACTAACAGTGGGTCAGTTAATTCCTAAAGGTTATGATTTGTCTGGCATATTATTTAATTCTATCTAAAAGGTTATGTTAAGGTCGTTTTAGAGAGCATAATATGCAAGAGACTGTCTCTTAAAATAGTAATATTCCAGCAACATTTAGATTTACCATTAATGGGGTGGAGCCATTAGTTCACATCTGTCTGAAAAGGGCGCAGAGGGACAGTATTCCAAAAAAATGCATGTTTTCCCACTAATGATTTCTGGCATGGTAAATCTTATCACGTTTGGGAAGCTCAATGTAACTTTATGGGAGATACAGCACTGCCCTAATGCCCTAATGGAGGCTAAACTTTTCCTCCAAGGAGGATAGACTGAAGAAGCCCAGAGCAGCCAGGAACATAGGTGAAAACATTCACAAGAAATGCCTGTGCACGTCTCTCCTGGTTCAAGGAAAGGAGTTAAATAATAGAACACATGAACACCAGCAAACATCTCTAGTGCATCTCAAGTTTATCGAGTTTTTCTAGTCTGGAGAAGTTACACAGAAATCCAAAACGGTCTACAGTCATAAGTTACTCTGCTTAAAATAACTTCTGAGCTGTTTTGGTAACTTTGCAGAAGCATTTCAGATGGTTTTGCCTGGGACAGGAGGGGCAGAGCTTGAACTCCGAATCTGGGTGCTGTCCCTTAGCTTTTCTGCTCAAGGCTGGCATTCTACCATTGGAGCCAGAGCTCCATATCTGGCTTTCTGCTGATTAAGTTGAGGTTGGGAGTCTCAGGGACCTTCATCCTGCTTGGTCTGGCTTCAAACCGCAATCCTCAGATCTTGGACTCCTAAAGAGCTAGTATAAGCCACAGGTACCTGAGCAGCTTTTGCTTTTAAAAAAATCTGAAGAATAGATGCAGGTTACACATTAAGACATTATTCTACAAGGTAAACAACTACACATATGACTATTTTCATGAGTTTAGAACAACAAAACACGATAAGGCAATATAAAAAGGTGAGAAGAAGACCCAAAGAGCCCATAAAACAGATAAATCATAAAGTTACCTCTATATCCTGGATAATCTTTGGGTATAAAGATCTATAAAATGAATTAGGAGGGCCATCTGTGGGTCTGTTTTTAAACAGATACTGATCCCTGGCAAAGAAAAACAAATGTTGTATTTTAGACACAAAACAGAGAATGTTACTTAAGCATGGTACTAACAAAGATTTCTTCTATCTTTCATGTCTGTAGGCTTAGATTGAGCTTTAACAGTTCAAAACCAGGATTTGTTATTCTTTTGTTTTTCCTGCAGTGCTACCGGTGGATCTCCTTGTTCATGCCAGGTCAGTGCTGTACCACTGGGCCATGTACCTCAGTCAAAAGCAGGGCTTCTGAAAATTAAATTTCCATCTTAGAGAAAGTTTAATTCAATTCATAACTCTGTCATTTTGCTTGCCTTTTGTTTTCTGAGAACCGGGACACACAATGATCTAGGCGTTCATTTTGGAGAGCTTAGTAAGTGTTAATATAGCTTTGTGAAAAATATAACTTAGGCCAAGACCTCAACCTTGCTCTTCCCAACTCCCTGTGTCCTGGTCTGTAGCTCTCTTTCTCTGTGCTAACCGAGCCATTTAGCACATGTCAGAAATGGAAATTCTAGCATCCCCTAGTTCCTGGCAATTCATCCTCCCAAGCTATCAAATTTGCATCAAGCTGGCTATACGACAAAGAAACTTGTTGGGAAGGACTAAGCAGAGTACTTACCACCCTCTTCTTTCAGACAGCCCTTTCCACAGAGGATCGGTGCGTACCATCCTTTCAATCAGCTTCTTCCACAGCATTCCTTCTGAGATCACACGCTGCCACTCCTTGCACACCAGCTCAGCTGCACACAGGGACCGGGCATCCAGGTAGGAAAGAATGTTTTCTGCTATATGATCTAAGCCTTGCTCTACAAAAGAGAAAAAGGAATGGGCAGGGAGATGGAAATATACCAGCCTTCATCTCCTTTAAGGTAACAGAAAGGAAGAAATCCTGACCCAGATGAAATACTTCATATGAAAAGATCCGTAAGTATATGAGATGTTCAAGTTCACAAACATATCTGCATCACTTTGGTTGTTTTTTGTTAGGACAACTGTTTCCTGGTGTAAAAGCTAAGCCTGGACAGTTACTTATTTATCAGATATTAGGATTAAAAAACATCTTTTTTACAAAGCCCGTAAGGGGCAATGGCTCCCCAAACTGTACAGATGAGTGCAGAGAGGCAGAGTACTCAAAGCTCTGCTAAGGGGTGAAGCAGGACTGGAACTCAGGATTTCTTACAAAACTCGTGTTTATTGCCGTCACTCACTGTCTCTCTCAACAAATCACAATCCTTGAGTCCCTTCTCCCAGGCAAGAAGGAGAAACAACCCAGATTTAGTTTGGAAAGTGCTATGACAAACTAAGAGCTGAAGTCAATTGTACTTCAATGTGCTTTTGTCAATCATTATATCTCCCTGTTGTGGTTAGCACTTTTTGTTCCCAAACATATGGTAAAAAGCCTTAAAAGCAATCGCAACATGTCTACAAATTACTTGAGAGCCTGTCATTTACAGTGGAGAGGAGCGGACTACAGGAGTCACTGCTCCTACCTGTCAGCTCCTTCCTGGGTCCCCGGGTAAAGAAAGCAAGCTCTTCCCCAGGCCTATTTCTCTATAGCGTTAAATAAGCACACGGAACACATAGAAAATCCCAACTTCCTGTCCCAAACTCACAGACTAGTTCTTACTAGTTTATGACATGTAACATCCCGTAGTCTTGATTTTCTACAAAATGGTAACAAACTTGTGAATAGATTTTGAAGACAATAGAGAAGTCTACAAAGTTAATGCCTGTTCTCTTTAACAAGCTTAGTGGTAAAGACCAGTGAATTATTAAATTTGTAGCCCATTTCTTTAGGGGTACAGCCTAGGCCTTATTTGAAAAATACAGCATGAAACAATGAGTAAAACCAGGCATGGAGATGCCCACCTGTACTACAAACACTCAGAAGGCAAGAGGATCTCCACTTTGAGGCCAGCAAATAAAGCAAAGCAATAAAAAAGAGGCTTTACAAACTATGATATTGTTACTCTGTTGATTAGCCTGGACTAGAGCAAATCCTCCAGCTTTGAACCTGCTATCTTCGG
This sequence comes from Dipodomys merriami, assembly GCF_024711535.1. Classification (NCBI taxonomy): domain Eukaryota; kingdom Metazoa; phylum Chordata; class Mammalia; order Rodentia; family Heteromyidae; genus Dipodomys; species Dipodomys merriami. Next base: position 126,925 of record NW_027206530.1, on the reverse strand, counting down.
GACACACAGTCAAAGACAGAACGCCCCTTTTCTCTTTGTGGGAGAAACCACTGTCGACTCCCCCTTCCCTCTGTTCTCTTCCCCTTGCAAAACTGCGCGTGACCCTCCCTACCCATCCCTCACCCGGGGGACCACCAGGTAAGTGGACCAGGTCAGTGGTCACTGTACACCTGCTGGTCAGCGGGGAGCCCCCTCCCCGGCTCTGAGGTCACTTCCTCCCCTTCCCTAAAAACCTCACTCCACCATTCGTCAGGCTGCTGCACCAGTGCTGGTGCAGCCCAGCCAGCCGGCTCTCCCAGTAATCTCTTTTCTCCTAACTGGGGTATCGGTCTCCTTCCAGCAACCCTTTCCGTCATCTCCTAGCAGACTTCCCAAGTGGCAAAAAGCCCATCAGCATCTGTTAAAACTATTCCTGGAAGTGGCACTGCAGCTCACGTGGTAGAGCGCTAGCTTTGAGCACCAAGAGGCTCAGGGGCAGCGCCCAGGCCAAGTTCAAGCCCCAGGACCGGGAAAACAAACAGACAAACAAAAACCACCAAAAAAACCATCTCCCCTAATTCTGTCGCCGGTTAGGAGCTGATACATGTAGCATTATCTCCTTACTAGAAGGTACCTTCAAAGCAATACCTGACCTACCCATCTAGAAATTTTGAAGAGTGGACTTTCGAGGTCAGATCTACGTAATGGGCAAAGGTCGGCAAGTCTTTCCCCCAACTGTGGAACCACATTAAATGGGCCAGAACCAAGGACAGCACCTGTGAAGTTCTCCATTTCCCACCAGGCTGGTCTCCAGGCCTTCACTATTCTTACTCAGGGTTCTGATCTCCAGTTTCAATTGTCCCCTACACTGGCCCAGCCCTCAGCGTTCTAGCCAGTCCTCAGGGTCACTCAGACAAACACATACAAGTGACCTCCGCATGGTTGTCCTGTGGCCCTTGGAGGAATGACTACACGTGCAATCTGTTATTTATATGTTGGCTCCAGCCTCTATAATCTATGTTCACTACAGAAAAATGATAACCTATCTAAGAAAAAAAAGGTTAAGTCTTTAAATCTCATTTCTAAGAGGTAACAGCTTTTAACATTCTATATAGATATGTCTAGGTTTATGGGCCCCACAAAAATCTTTTCAGGTGCTAATTTACTGCTGAAATTAGGAACAGTGCTAGAGGGGTTGGAGGTGTGACTCAGAAGAGTGCCAGCCAAAGAGCAAAAGCATCCCATACCAAGTAAAGTCCTGGTCTTGGATCCAAGAGAAAAAGAATCATGCTAGAAAGTCAGTATCGAACGTAACAGTTAATCTCCCTAAGCACCCCGTCTTCAGCGGTGCTCAGCAACCACCTCTGGGTACTCTTCCGTAAGGCTAACAAGCTGCACCCGGACACGTGCGCCCAGAGCGCTGCGCTGGTTTCTATGTCTTCTCAGTGTTCTGCAGTTCCATCGTTCTGTCACTATCTTGGTAAATCATGTTTTCAGGCCTGCTTGTTCACAGTATTCCTAAACATATTCAAATCTTGATTACAATGTTTCTTTCACTCCTTATTTGAGGCCATTAGTCTTAGAAAGGAAAAGAAGACCTGGCACGAGGTTTCTTTCTATTGCCACTATGCTCTCTAATCGAAGCACACCAGCACTTCAATGTGTATAGTGAGCCTCTCTCCAAGCAATACCCCGAGTGCTTTGTTCTCGACTCTCTCGGATCGTTCTAAACGTGCGGGGCACTAGACCCTGGCCATCAGTCTTCTGGATGGTATTCTCAAAGACTCGGCATCCTTTTGTGACTCTCCATGGCCATGTGCCCCTTTCTTTCATTGTCCATCACCAAGCAAAGCCCAGGGATAATCACATATGCCCCAATCACTGTGGCTAACACATTCAGCACACCACCAAATTCACAGCACCTCAGCTATGATAAGCTGAGGCTGTATTTATCCTGACTATAATTTCATCATACCAAAATCATACTCAAATTATTTTTTAAAAGAGTCTAGCCACAGGATAACAAATTCAGCTCATGTTTGAATTTCCTCTGTGATTGCTTCTATACATATTAGAATACAATCACTTGCCACCATTTATTATGTCCACATTACTCACTCTTCCTAGTTATATATACACTGCTAATCACTTCCCTTCTTGAATCCTCTGCTCTCTGAGATAAAATAACAAGACAAGAATACAAAGGGAGTTGCTCTTTCTGGTCTCAGTGGCTGGCTGCAAGGCCCATGGCTTGTATGTGAACTGGGAAGCCAGCATGCAAACCTTCCACATGACAAAAGAAGTTAGTGTGAGACCACTAGCCAAGGTAAAGCATGTGTGGCTGTATCTGAGTCCTCTGGGATGACTGGTGTTCAAACAGACAGCAACAAAAACAGGTTCCCCAGATCTCTTGCCCTCCTGAACAAACCTCTGGTTAATGAGGCCCAGTGAAGAAATCCCTTTTCGTCCTCTCTGACCTCCCCTTTACAGAATGCTCACAACTATCAGTAAGTTTCTGAACAAGTAAACACCATCTCAGTGACATCCACAGAGGCTAGACTGATCTCCTTCGGTTCTGACTGTAAATTCACTTCATCCTTAGAGGAGGCAGTGTTTTTCAGTTGTATTAGATATCAAGTAAGATAACCTGACTCAAGGCTTGGTTTTGTCATGATCTACATGACCTTAAGCAAATCCATTTTCCTTTCTAGATCTGACTTTCATAACATAAAAATGATATTAAATGCTTCAAATGGACTATTCTGTATCATCTACAAAATACCTCTCTAAGACAGAAACTCTCAATGTTCTTAGACAAAAAGAGCCTGGTACGTAGCAGGTAGTCCTAACTGTCAGCCTTCCTTCTCTGCTTCCTTTCCCCCAAATCTGCTTAGCTGATACCAGTGGTCAAGGGGTCTAAATAACAATCTTCACCTATGTGGAACATGTAATAGAAAAATGCACATCTTACATCTCTTCTAGCAAAAACCTAAGTCCTAGCCTTGGTATAAGACCCATAGCCTCCAAAACGCTTGGAGAAGAGTAGGAATCACACACTCTGTATCTGGGGACCTCAGGCTAGTCACTCCTGGGCCATGCACATTCTGGAACTTTCTGGTTTCCCAGACCACTCAGAACATAGAAGTTGCTAAATGAAGCAGTCCATTTGCTTGAGCTAAAAAAGCACTCTGCGGTGTTAAGAGCTCAGCATTTCCCTCAGAGTCTACGTCTGGCTCTCATTACCCTATCAGGTTGCACCCCTCACCCCCGCCCCGGCCCCCACGTCTCCTACCACCTCTCCTGAGGACACGCTCCAGCCTCAGGAAAAGGAGGCCACAGTGCTGCAGACACTGCCCTGTGCTCATTACAGGCACCACGTCAAAGTCTGGAAATTCCAAATCACAAACAAAATTAAAAGGCACACATTTCAAAGCTAAATACGTACATAAACTAACAAAATCAAACTCAAATGTGTGATGTCATTTCAATGGCCTTGACTAGAGCCAGGCGGACACAACTGCTTAGGATCATGCAAGTACAGAAACTCCCATTCTTTTGGAGAAGTATCTCAAAGAGCAGCTAGCTACAAAGAAACTTCCTTTCCCACTCGGCAGTCCCAGAGCTAATAAAATCAGAAGTTAGAAACCTTTTAACAAAACAATGCAACTACAGAAAGCAAGTTTGTCCACAGGCACCTATCACTTGGAATTAGCCAACAAGCATTCAGACAGAAATGAAGTGAAAAGTCCCATGTCTTTTCCTACTAAGTATCCAGGAAACCAAACAGCTCTACAGTATCAGCTCCGAAATTAAAACATCTAACAATTACCTCTGGAGAAGCATCTCTGGGGTTTAGTGGGTTTTGTTCTGTTTTTAAACGGATATCCTCAGAGTACCACTGGATGACAGGTATGTTATGTAACTGTCTGATCTTGAGGATATGCTCTTTCTCTCTGTCCTACTGGGATCTCTGCACCCAGCCTATAGCCTGAGCTATGCTCTGTCTTTCCCCCATCTCTCAAGACCTTTGATCTAGTTCCCCGTAGTCCATAGTGGTTTTCCAGCCTTACTTGAGGGTAAGATAAGTAATAAACCATGGCCAGGGAGCCAAGGGTTTCAAAATTCTCTCACCAAACTGATCATCAATGCTCATCATAGTTTTTGAAGTGCAGCCTATCTCTATATTTCAAATGGAATAAAATTGCTCTTTAACAACAGTTCTTACAACCTAGCCAACAGAAATTGACACTGCAGACTAAACATTTACCATGATTTTTAGAAAAGCCTATTCATAATTATCACTTTTTCCACTGAACCAAAAGGAGCCAGAAACCACAAACATTTTCCATTTCTCCTATACTGACAGGTACAATATTCATACTAAACAGTAAAAATGCCAAAAGTATAGATGATTTTTATAGAACTAATGTCTTCACAATCAAGTGTTTAAAGTGATTGTCGATTTTAACAAAGTAACAAGTCAAACTTGCTGGGTGCCAGTCCACACACCATGCAATCCTAGCTGCTCAGGAGGCTGAGATCTGAGGATAGGGGTTCAAAACCAGCCCAGGGCAGGAAAATCTGTGAGATTCTTATCCCCAATTAATCACTAAAAACAAAACAAAGTCAAACTCAAGACCTCCTACACAAAGTTAAACATTAAGATAGTATAATCACCAGAAAGTTGCTCATATGTTACTAAATCCAAGTGTGTACATACATACACACGAGCCTGTTTTTCCCACAATGCTGGTAAGGCAGGGTTGGTATTAAAGAACTACAGCCAGGTTTAAGCCAAGTCTACTAGACACTAACACAATCAACTTGGCCAGCTTGTCTCCAGCTATTAGATTCATGAGTATGAAATATTCTGACATATGTATGTATGTTCAGATCAAATCCTGTTAAAACAAATAGCATTTTAACAAAAATATTTCCATGTCCCAGCCAACAGTCCATTCATTTCACGTAACATTCAATACCACAAAATTCCCCATTAATAGAGATATGGACAATACCTTAAAACTCGCTGTAATGAAAATGGAATTTTACGCAATTATACTAGCTGTATTTATATACATAACACATGTGCCTCTGTCCTGCCTCTTCTCCAAAGCAGGGATTGCTTGAAATTAAACTCTGTAACTCAAGAGAACCGCCACAGTGCCACCTTGTGGCTATTCTGTAAATATAAGGGCGTTTCCTGTTAGCCATTTGGGAAGTTAATTAAAGGCAAGCAAATAAAATCCTGCCAGCAGAAAACAAACAATAAATTGATGTGCTTGAGAAAATAAAGGCAAGACTTCATTTAGTTAAAATTGCACTTATAAATCTGGATGCCAGTGGCTCACATCTGTAGTCCTAGCTACTCAGGATGCTGAGATTTGAGGACTGCAGGTTGAAGTTTGAAGCCAGACAGTGCAGGAAAAGCCCACAAGGGAGCCTTTGCACTAATTTTTAAACCAATGCCTCCTACCATCTAAACAATAACCAGAATGCATAACACAACCGCTTTATCTGGTTTCTAATCTTCAGCTTTCTAATCTATACAAGGAAAAAGAGGACTGAAGGCTAAGATTCCTGTCAGAAGTTCATTACTATAATTCTAGAAAGAAATGGTTCATATTTTGCTTTTCTGAAGATACTAATATGAGACATGGACAAGTCATGAAACATTTCAACATGAAAAGTATCAGAAGAGTCGAGCTTCCTTGGCTAGTTCTAGAATACCTTCTGCGCTCCCTTCCCAGGAAACAAGCATAAAACTTTTGGAAGAAGGCTTAGGATCAGGGCTGGGACTGTAGCTCAGCTGGTGGAGTTTGAAATCAGAAGCTAGCCTGCTCATTTGCAAGCTAGTTCTCAGACCTGAGCCTGATTCTGGGCCCCATGTGCTGTGAAGTACTGACAGCAGGGCATCACAGTCAGGGGAGCACTTGCAGCCTGACAGGACAGCAGGCTGTGGAAATGCAACAGTGCAGTTCACCCCAAGCTGCGTTTGGACCTATCCTGGATGACAGAAGTAACCAGCAATCCCACTGGCAATGCTAGAGCAAAGTGTTATGGCCAGCATTCTCTCTCTGAGTGAAATCTTCACACCTTACATGGGTTAGTGTTAAGAGAAAAGAGTGAGTGGTCAGAAAGTCAAGCATTGTATAACTAGGAAGCTGGGAAGGTGGCTCAGTGGTAGAGCACTTGCCTTGAGCTGAAGAGCTGAGGGACAGCGCCCAGGCCCAGAGTTCAGGCCCCATGACCGGACCCCCCCCCTCAAAAAAAAAAAAAAAAAGAATTGTGTAACTACTTTGTAGGGCACTCTAAGGTGGGAACATGTCACTCTATGTTTGTCTAAGCCCATAACTTAGAGCATCTAGAAAAACCCTCAAGTAGTGTGAACCTGTGGGATGGTGACGTGTCAGGGTAGGTCTGTGGACTGGAACAGGTGCACAGCTCTGTGGCAGGCACTAACAGGAGGGCAGGTGATGCAGAAGGGAGAAGGGTGGAAGACAGAGGACACAGTCTTCTCAGTAATTCTCATTTAAATTTGCCCTAAACCTAAAACTGCTCCTAAAAAAGAGGAAAGTCTCTTTTTAGAAAAGTCAAAGTTGTGTATCATACACATGTCCTGCCTCCGTATGTGTAAGGGAGAGTGTCTATGTGAGAGGGAATGCAGAAATGAGGTTCAAAGCTGTAATAAGGGGGTGGGAGGGCGCGGGGCGGGGGGAGAGGGGAGGGCAGGGTGGTAAGAGGAAACAAAGGAGGAGGCGACAATGCTTGATAAGAAATTTACTCAATACCTTGCTCATGTAATTGTAACCCCTCTGTATGGTATTTTCACAATTTAAAAAACCTTACTAATAAAAAAAAATGCTGTAATAAAATTGGGCTCTGGTGGCTCACACCTGTAATCCTAACTACTCAGGAGGCTGAGATCTGAGGATCACGGTTTAAAGCCAGCAAAAGAGGCAATAAAGACATGTTACTAATTTTCTTTGTTCCTTTCCTTTTCCCCAAGAATCACTTCAGAAACATCCTAAACTCTGGGACATTTAACAAGCATACAAACTGAAAGAAAAACAGTTCTTTTATTTTTAAAATTACATATACAGCAGAGTGCTGGGGACTCACGCCTGTAACCCTAGCTAATCAGGATGTGGAGATATGAGGATCAAGGTTTGAAGCCAGCCCAAGCAAGAAAGTCTTTGAGACTTATTTCCAATAAACCATTAAAACAACAACAACAAAAACAAACAAACCTGGAAGTAGAGCTGTGGCTCAAGTGGCGAGCACTAGCCTTGAGCAAGAGTTCAGGGACAGCACCCAGGCCCTGAGTTCAAGCCCCAGGATCAGCACAAAAAACAAACAACATCTATATAATGTATAATATATACATATTATTATATATATATAACACATGAAGGCAAAGTGAACACGGCATATAGGTTATATCAAAATGTAAAAGTATCATTTCTTTTAAAAAGCAATTAAAAAAACTAAATGAATAGAAGGGAGTAATAACCAATGGCACATGACAAAGAATTAGAATTTAATTTACCAATACAGCGGATGGCTCCAACAATGGTTCACATAGTCCTCACTCACTCCCTTCAGAAACATGCCCTCACCCCACCAGACCCCGAGGCTAGGCATCTCTCCACTGCCCAGCTGCTGTCAGTACAGTTACCTGGTAACGCTGTAATGAAGTCCCGCTGCAACATGGGTTTCAGGTAAGAGTTAATATGTCCATGCTGATAATGACACATTCGTGAAATAAGATGCTCCACAAACTCCACTTGATCTGATTCAGACCACTGGTCAAAATATTTAATACACAAGTCCTTTTCTTTCTGGTAGTTTCCTTCTGATGGCCTCTTTCTGGAGACGATCACAGATGATGTTCCATTGCTTATCTATTTTAGAAAATAACAAATGGATAGTTTGACAAAAGAAAGAGATCTAATTGGTATTTCTTTAGAAATGCTTTATACCCTTAAGTAATCTTAAGAAAGCAATTTTACTTGAAAGTCAAAGACTTCTTTATTAGTTGATGCAGTAAGGAATTAAAAATGCACTCATTACCACACTAAATGCAGAAGTTATAGCTAAATGTCAGTTAAAGCTAATGTCATTTTAAATAACCATTCTCCCATGCTTATTCCAAACTTGTGCTATTAGATACTAATTTTGGAGAGGAATTAACTTCCTGATAGCAAAATGCTAAGTTACTGACATAGTTTGTTTCACTTCCTCAAAATTGAAAGTAAATGCTATATACAATAGTCCTCTTTATATATGAGTTAACTCTTCAAGACCCTTGCAAGAGTTGATAGTACATATCAAACAGTACACATACTATGTTTTTCATTTACATACCAACCTAAATATATACATACACATCTATAGTAAAGTTGAGCTTATCAAATAGATTATGGGAAATAAGATCAATAATAAAACAACTCTATAACAATTATATTGAAATAAAAGTTATGTGAATATGGGATTATCTTTACCTCTTCCACTCTCTCAAATTTTCCATTGAGTATGTTCAGCCTAATACTGACTGCAGACACAAGGGGCAGAGGAGTCTAGGTAAGGCTACTCTCTTGTGGATGCACAGATCTGTCAGGGTTCTGATCGTACTTATCTAGAGAGCCTGAGAATCTGTATTTCTAACAAATTCTCAGACTTTCTGCTTATCTTCTCAGAAAATTATTCAAAGTAAACCATGCTGTATCTAGAAGGTTTCTTGTTTCAAGTAGGTACTTTACGAGTAACAAATACATTCTTCTACCATATGAATTTTTCATCAAATCTACCTATATGTCCTTGTATAGCATACCTCTGTATGTAGGTGTGTGTGTACATTTTTAATCAAAACTATAGGACAAGGAACATAGCTCATTGGAAGAGTTTAATCCTTGATACTGCCCCAGAGAAGAGTTAGGCATTGTCTTGAAAAATAATCTGAATCTCTAGACTCAAGCCACAACTGCTACTGATTTGAAAAGACCAATAACTTCCCTATTTATAAACAAAATAATCCCTGCTCTCAAACATTTGACAATCGAGTCATCTACCCATCACCCCTGATAGCCTCTCCCCAGGTAATATCAGACAGAATCACCTGCAAGAGAATTTTGAGAGCTGGAAAGTCGAATCACAAATGTCTGTTCACTTCATTAGGCCCTTGTATTTCAGACCCTTACACAGAAAGAACCAAGAACTTTTGCTATTGGTATGTCACCTATCTTAAAGTAGAATTAACCTATCCCAGAAAGAAGACATCCTCTGTTAATCTCCAGATCAGCTTTCAACCATTCTTCATTAAAAAAAACAAACCCACAACCTTCTAAGTTTCCTGTGTGAAGTAAACCCTTGCATCTACGTTAGAGGCGGGGTCTGGAGACACTTCTCCAATCTCATCACCCACTGCCCACAGGTCTTGTCCCCCCAGGAACCTGGATGAGAGCGCAGGGCACCAGTGACCACCAGGGGGCGTCAATGACCAAAAAAATTTTAAATTTGCTTGTAGAAAGACATTCCTAACAGACTCCAAAAATGAGTTCAAAATAGATATGAAGCAAAAATTATTTGTTATGACAATACCGATAGGCATAAAAAAGCTGTCTGTGCTATCTTTAAGAATAAAATAACCACTAGGTTGTAAGTGAAAAAATTAAAACTGCCTAATTATAGGCAACTGGTTAAATTATAACATACCTACATAGAAAACTAGAATGTAGTCACTAAAATTATGTTCATAAAGTAAAACCATAATAAGAGAACACACACACGGAATAATACTAAGGAAAAAAGGTGCAGCACTATGATCACAGTTATACCAAATGTGTCTCATCTTGAGAATAAGTCACATTTCTTTTCTCCTTCATTTATACATTTTTGATGATGATAATAATTTTACAAAATAATTGCTTCATAACAGGTTAAATATAATGATGCTATTAGCTTGCATTTGTGCATGGTTTATAATTTACAAAGCACTTTCAAACCCATTATTTCCTTTTAAAAGCAAAGGGGTCATTATTCCATTAATAGCCAGGTTCTTAACCATCTAATTTCCTTAAAAGTATTTGTACACCATGAACAAACTAACTGTAAGTGTTTAGAACCGTGGCAATTTTGAAAATGAAGAAAGTCCTATTGTAAAATAATGGATATAAAAGATACAAAAAAAAAAACCCCAAAAACAAAACCAGTGTCATTATATAGCATTTTTCATATTTGACTTCCATTTCCCTGCTCAGCCCAGTAAAATCTTTCTCACATTGTTTTATTTCATATTAAATATGCTGGCTATACATTATTCTTGTTAACTAATCTACTGCTTTAGGTTCAAATCAAGTGAGCTCATAGAACTTTTATATTATTCTTTTCAGATTTAGATTTGTTTTGCCTTGGGGAAGGAGATATACCATGAAACTGCATGTTCTTCCTCCTAACTTTCCCCAAAATCTGGGGTATTGGAAGAAAACTGACAATTAAAACAGTTGAGGAGACAAAAGGGGAAAAGAAATGAATAGGAAATATGAAAGAGAAAGTGGGAATCAGGAGCTAAAGAGAAAAATAATCGTCAATGTTATATACATTTGGAGTGATGTCCAACTATGCCACCTACCAAACACGTTAGAGAATCTTTGTGAAAACTCCAAAATTCTTTACTATGTGCAGTGCCACTCCCCTCTGGAAAAGATGATAAAGTAGGGTGGATTCTGAAACTAGCAAAACTACACAAAAGAGAAAAGAAGAGAAAAGGCTCAGCTCTTGGTTTCACTAAGGTTGCCAACTTGGGAGGGGCTCATCTACAGTTTGTCAACTGCTATCTGAGCATTCCTACCTGCCAGAGAGTATCTTTCTTTGGGGACTCATCTTCATTTTGATCTTCCATAACTGATGTGTTCTAAGGGGGAAAAACAGGTTATTTGAATTATGCTGAGTTTTGCAAACATAAGACATAATCTTGAGAACCCAAATTAGAGCTTATCAACACAAATCCAAGAACTTTTTGGCTTGTGGAAAATATGTGGCACTTGGGTGAAGGGAGTTAGGCTTATCTTTCATAAATCAGTAGTAGCCAGACAAAAGCAAGCACAGTCTTTACTTATCAAGGCTAAACTGTGGGAGGAGCACAGCAGCTCTGTCACTGTACCAATTTTTTTTACTTGTGGCAAAAAAAAAAAAAAAACCCCTCAGAGATTTACAAAGTTCCAATGATTGCACAAAACGTTTACTAGACTGCCTGCTACTCAGAAGACTGGCAATTCAAGGGGACAAAGGCTTTGGAAATGTGCCCCCACTTTTCCTCTCTTGCTAGCCTAGTTTCAGGATTGGCCCTTAGCAAGCACCATAGCTGCCCCCAACTTTTCCCAGAAGAGAAGGATTCTATAAGCTACTAACAATCTGGCTTGCCTTGGGAATGCATTATTTTTTGATTTTTGTGTTTATTACACAAAGAGGCATTGTATAATTATTCTTTCTGGTGACCTAGACGCTCAATAGATGCCCATTAACTGGAGATTATACATGATTGGATTTTCTCTTTTGCTGCTCCTACTTAATGGAAAATGGAAAGTTAATGAGAAGAAGGATAGGGGGATTGTGCTCTGAGAGGAGTAACAGCTCATTTATTGACAGTGGTCTAAGATTCGCTCCCAAATCTAAAATTCTAAGACGGGGCACAAAACTTAAAGTACAGTATTTGTCCCCTAGCATTATTCAAAAAGGGTGCTACAGATCCGCCTACATGATCAATGTTCACAGAGCCTTTTTATTACTGTATCTCAGACTGTCCTTGTTTTACTTTCCTTTATATCTTCAGGTCCTAAAATGCTGGGGCTCAGGCCATGTGGCACTTCCCAGGTAACATGTGTAAGCCCCAGAGTATGTAATGGCACACGTATCAGTACTGAGCACCCTACTGCTCCGCTGGCCACACAGATGGCTCTGACTGGGGCGCCGTCAATTCAAAAACAGTACTATTTCCTCCAGCTTTGAAGAACCCACTTCCCACCCGCTCCAAGCTGTCTTCTGATGCTTTTCTGCCTTCAGAAACTTTGGTAGAGTGGCTCAGATAACTGACTTCACAGGCAAAATCGTCGGGCTTCGATGAAATGTTACGGGCCTTGAGCCTCAATGAACATGAAAGCTACCCCTAGACAGAAAGGAAGCCAGCATAAATCAGGGCCACAGTGGGAGCAGGAATAAACAACCTTCAGTGGGAAGAAAGGAGTGTAATTTCCTTTCACTCCCATCTTGAAGAGACTTGGGGATTAATAAAGCCAGCAGGTTTCCTCAGAAGAATGAACGAAGTAAGAACAGTAACTAGTAACTCAGAGCACCATCCTCAGATGGCAGCTAAGAAGACCTCTGGAGTGTTCCAGTGTCTGGTAGGAAGGGTGCAAGCACCTGGGTAGAAACATGTACAGAAGAAAGATGGGCAGTAGGGTCCCTCCAAGTCTCCACGCACACTGGAGGAGTGCTCATCCATCGGTCCTGAACGAGGTGACCCTAACACTCCTTCACTCAAGGTGAAAGTAACCCTGTCAGATGTCCCTACAGACTACCCAGAATCCACTGTCTTTATGGTGAGAAAACCTAATTCTTTTCATTTCTTCCATAACCACAAAAGTGTTTACTTATACCAACTACCACCAGAATATAATGCCTGTGTCTAGTATGTTTTGCCAGTAGTATTTATGAAGCCAGTCTATTATACTAAAAATGCAGTGACTATATACCTAAGCTATTTAATGATTACCTCTAATAGCCAAGCTTTGAAACTTTATGTAGTTGCACAAAGGGTTACAATTCTGTAAGTCAAGTTGTTAAGTACGATGCTTCTCGGTCACTGTCACCAGCTGTACCTACCCTCCTGTACCTACCCCCAAATTACATAATTCATTTTTACATATAAACACTACATTTGCTCACCCTTCCTCCCTCCATTCCTGTGCGCCCCCCCCCCAAATCTATCTCCACTTCCTGGTATTCATTCTGAAAAACAGTACTTGAGTTGGTCAGAGGTGTTGTGCCTTTAGACTCCTCCCCTAAGTATACCCTCCTTTAGTCTGTTTGTGTGTAAATGCACTGAGCCCTGTGTATATTATCATGAATAGTCGTATTTTAGATCTACTTCCATGAGAGAAAACGTGGATTATTTGTTTCTCTGAGCCTGGCTTACTTCACATCACATGATTTTTTTCTAGGTCTATCCATTTCCCTGCAAATGATATAATGAATAAAATTCCACTACATATATGTACCACATTTTCTTGATCCACTCATCGTACTCTTGGGCTGTTTTCCATAGTTTCACTACAGTGACTAGTGCTGCCATGAATATGTGTGTGCAAGCGTTCTGTATGCTGGTTTGTAACGTTCTGGGCAGATGGATCATATGGTAGCTCTATGTTTAGCTTGTGAGGAACATCCAAGCTGCGCTACAGAGCAGTTGTACTAGTTTATATTCCCACTAACAGTGCAACAGGATACCTTTTCCCCACATCCCCACCAGCATTTGCTATTGTTCAAATTCTTGATGCTGGCCAATCTTACTGGGGTGAGATGGAATTTCAGCGTTGTTTTGATTTGCATTCCCCTTATGGCCAGAGATGTTGAGCATTTTCTCATGTTTATTGGTCATTCTTACTTCTTCTGAGGAGCCTCTATTTAGCTCCTTTGCCTATGTGTTGATTGTGTTATTAACTGGGGGCTGGATTCATGCGCTCCTTCTACATAGTAGGTATCAGGCCTTTCTCAGATGTATAAAGGCACAGGTCTTCTCCCAGTCTAGTCTGTTGGCAGTCTTCTTAGTCCTTTGAAGTGTAGAAACTATCTCAAAACATTTTTTGAGACTTAAACATAATTTTGATGACTTCAACATAAAAGTCCCAGTAGGCTCCCTCTCTCCTCCTCTTCCTCTTCCTCCTCCTCCTCAATAACAACAAGTGAGCTATTAAGAATTCATATGGAACTAAACTAAGGAATCTACAACACAGTATCAAGTTCTAATCTTTAGCTCCAATGACCGACAGAGCTATAGAAGCATAAGTACAAACTGTCAATCGAAAAGAGCAGCATCCAAATACATATATCCTACGTGTAAGTGCACTTTAGTGAGCACCAAGGCCACAACTTAGTGGTAAAAGAATTCAGACTATCAATTGGATTTTCTTTCTTTTGGAAGCTTACATTGCTACATTTCTACAAGTTTACAATGCATCCCAATAAATCCCACCCTTTCTGTCACTCTCCTTTTCCCTCTGCCCCAATTATCATTATCATTATCATTATTCTATTTCCATAGTTACAAACAATCTAGGCCATATTCATCCTTGTTGTTAGCCCAACAGCTTCCTCTAGAACCCAACCTTACCTGGATAGTCTTACATCCTTCACCCTGACCTCCCCTGGACATCTAGCAATAAACCCATCAGAATAAGCCACAAAATACTTTCAAAATCTTGAAATAAGCCAAGATTTTTAAATAGTGCACAACTGCTGCTAAGATAAACTTGATAAATTTGCACTACACTAATTTCTATTCACTGAAAACATTATTAAGAGAGTGAAAAGGTACCCATATTGTTGGGGCAACGAAAGTGTCCTGAAACCGGCTGAAGGGGATGGTTCACAGGTGCACTGCTTACTCAAAACAGATTAACTTTATGAGCTGTGCAAAATGTCTTCATGAAAAAAAGCCTAAGCTGAAAACAAAAATGGTAACATACAATAAATAAAGATTCATGGTACACCAAGAATACTCTTTTAAAAAATCATACATATTCCTGATTTCAAAAAGAAATAGGTCTCTCTCTCTCTCTCTCTCTCTCTCTCTCTCTCTCTCTCTCTCTCTCTCTCTCTCTCTCTCTCTCTCTCACACACACACACACACACACACACACACACACACACAGCAAAGAAATGTTTAAAAAGAGAAGAAAAACAACTACATCCAAATTACTCCCTCTCAAAGATTACTACTGTCCCATTTTGGACTAGAGACTGAATTGTTCAAAACATACTCTTTAGTAATGGGTTTTTTATTGTTGTTTTGTTTTGTTTGTCATTTGGCACGTTCCAAGTCTATAGATCTCAATTTTTTTTTAAGTGCTGGTCCTGAGACTTGAACTCAGGGACTGGGGGCTATCCCTGAGCCTTTTGCTCAAGGCTAGTACTCTACCACTTAAGCCACAGCTCCACTTCCAGCTTTAGGGGTGCTTAATTGGAGATAGAAGTCTCACAGACTTTCTTGACTGGATCATTAGATATCAGCCTCCCAAGTAGCTAGGATTACAGGCATGCGCCACTGGTGCCTGGCCTTCCATTTTCATTTTTAATGGCTACATGTTGTTTCAGTCCACATTTTGCTTTATCAATTTAGAAAGCAAAGGCGCGCGCGCGCGCACACACACACACACACACACACACCATAACATTACAATAAATCTGATCCTATAGTTATTGCTTATTCAACCTTATTGAAATCTGTAAAATCCAAGAGAATGTATATTTAGTAAGTGAAGGATTTCCTTTGAATAATCATTTATTTTCATCAAAACAGACTGGGGGGGGATGGGAAAGGGAAACAAAGGAGGAGGCAACAATGCTTGATAAGAAATGTACTCATGGGGCTGGGAAGGTAGCTCAGTGGTAGAGCGCTTGCCTTGCAAGCATGAGGCTCTGGGTTCAAATCCTCAGCACCACATAAACAGAAAAAGCCGGAAGTGGCGCTGTGGCTCCAGTGGCAGAGTGCTAACCTTGAGCTGAAGAGCTGAGGGACAGCACCCAGACCCAGAGTTCAGGCCCCATGACCGGCAAAAAAAAAAAAAAAAAAAAAAGAACTGTACTCATTATCTTGTTCATGTAATTGTAACCCCTCTGGTATTTTCACAATAAAAAAAAAATTATTAATACAAAAAAAAAAAAACCCAGACTTCACATTCCTCAAATTTCTGTGACCTATAGACAAAGTTGAATACTTCCTCCTTGATATACTTCATTTAGTTTCCTCAACTTTTACATGACCCTAATTCTCCAAATTAAAAGAAATGCTAAAGTTCCTCAGAGGGAAGAAAATTTATATTTTGTGAATGAATTTTTAAAAAAAAATGAAAAGAAAATTATAAAAGTCAGAGTACATACACATTAGTTTGAACTGAAAAGTATACAATGTTGTTGACAGAAATTAAAGAAACAATAACAAAATACCTCCTTGCCCACAGATTGCCCACTTGAGATGTTAGTTCAACATAATTTCTGTCAATATCCTAACAATGTTTTTTGTTTTCTGCAGAAAGAAAAATGCAACCTAAAATTTATGTGAATCTTAAGGGACTCTAGCCAAAACAATCTTGAAAAAACAAAAATAAAGTTGGCTCTCCAAGAGCTTTGAAGTCAAAGCTGATTTTAAAACCTACTGCAAGCTGGCTACAAGACAAGTACACTCATGCCTATAATCCTAGCAACTCAGGAGGCTAAGATGGAAGGATTACAGGTTGAAGCCAGCTGGTAGAGTCTACAAGACTCTTCTTACTAGCAAAACAGTCAACCTGGAGATGAGGCTCAGGTGGTAGAGCAACAGTCATAAGCAAGTAGGCTGAGAACAAGTCACCGAGTTCAAGCTGAAGAACTGAAGTGGGGAGGGACACCACTCACTACAAAACTATAGCTTAATATAAAAATATGTGTACAGCCAACAGGCTCTATGTTTGTGACAGATGCACTTGGACATCTGATAATATTCAAAACACACTCAGGATTAAAGATGGTCAGGCAACTTCCTCAGAATCAAGAAACCAGTTGGACTGAATGTGTTCCACTAGTCATATTCAGTTTAATAAAGTAGGAAAAGTAAATTAAAAACTTAAAACACAGAAAATATGCTGACAGTATGATGGTCCATGTAGAAAATTCTAATGAATCCACAAAAAAAACCAAAGCCAATATGCAGAGTACTATGCATCTATAGAGACAAAGCATATGAGAATCCTCTGTTTGATTTGTTGTGAACTTCAAAGTGTTCTACAAAATAGTCTTCAATTACAAAAAAGTAAGGGAAAGGAAAGATGGAAACACCTGACAGACAAGATCTGAACAGAACCTCCAAACCCCATATTACAGTTAAGACAAAAGTACAGAGAACAAGAAAAGATTACTAAAAGCTACAAGAGGCGATAGGCAGGTCACTTACAATGCGAAATCTATCAGAATAACAACAGAGTTCTCAACAAAAACCTTAAAAGCAAAACAAAGGCTCAGGGTGATGTATTTCAAGCACTGAAAGTTAACTGCCAGGAAAGCTATCATCCATGATGAAGGTCAAATAAAAGACATTCCACCATACACAAACAACTAAAACAAGTTACTACTACTGAACCAGCACTTCAAAGAAATCCTATACATGGAAAAAATCAATATAAACCCGAAAACAAATCCTACCAGGTAAGTACATAAGCACAGAAAGAACGAGGAAATTTTAACACAATGGACTCAATTCCCCAATCAAAAAGACACAAAATGGTAAGTCCCAACCATCTGTTGTCTACCAGAAACACACCTAAACAGCAAAAACAACTATTAACTTAGGGTAAAAAGTTGGAAAAAAGGCCACCTAAGAAAATGGAACTCAAAAGCAAACATACTCATATCAGATAAAGTCAATTTCAAGACACAGATCAGTCACAGAAACAAAGGTAACTCCATATTAATAAAGCAAACTTTCCATCAAGATGACATTAACAATTGTTACATCTATGCTTCATTTGGTCAGTGCACCCAACTTTGTTATAAAAATGTACACAGACCCCCAAATCAGTGATAACAGGAGACTTTAATAACTCACTTTTCTGGTCCTCCAGACCAGAAGAAAAAAAAAAAAAAAAGAATCACGATGACACCATAGAACAAATAGACCTGATGAAACATTTACAGAGACTTTCATCCAACATAATACACATTCTCCTCAGCAGCCCATGGAACTTTTATAGATCGAACTTTAGGATACAAAGCAAAGGCTTAGCAAATATCAGTAAGCTAAAATAACCCCTTATATCTGACCACAATGGCATTAAACTAGAGCTTAACAGAAAACTACAGAAAATCTTCAAACACATGGAGACTGAACCAACAAACTGAGTCTATCAGAAACCTCTGGGATTCAGCAAAGGCAACACTGTAAGTGCCTATATCAAAAAATTGTTATCTCAAATTAACATCCCAATGATGCACCCCCTCAAACCTCTAGACAACATCTCACCAAAGCCAAAACTAGCAGACAGAAAGATGCAATAAAGATTAAAAATTAATAAAATAGATGTTTAAAAACACCAATTTCAAGACCATTTGTGAAGAGTAAAGAGAGTGGTAGTTAAAAGATATTATAGCCAGGTACCACTGGCTCACACTTGTAATCCTAGCTACTCAGGAGGCTGAGGTCTGAGGATCGCTGTCCAAAGAGAGCCCTAACAGTAAAAGCCATCACATCTCCAAATAACC
The DNA here is from genome assembly GCF_024711535.1 of Dipodomys merriami. NCBI lineage: Eukaryota > Metazoa > Chordata > Mammalia > Rodentia > Heteromyidae > Dipodomys > Dipodomys merriami. The sequence goes on along the minus strand of NW_027206530.1, from coordinate 108,439 downwards.
ACCAAAAGATCAGAAGTGGAGTTGCGGTACAGTGCTGGCCTTGAGCAAAACAACAACAACAACAAAAAACAAAACAAAAAAAAAGCTCAGGGACAGCATCCAGACCCTGAGTTCAAGCCACTGAAATAGTGCCCCCAAAAAAGGAAAAGAAAAAATCATGTGATTCCATCCCTCTCCAGCCAGAGCACAAACAACCCACGCCCATGAGGACCCGGAACAGTCTCACACTGGGAGAGGGAACGTAAACCAGAGCAGCCACCCTGGAAATCAGTACGGAGGTTCCTCAGACCCTGACCACGGACCGGCCCCATGAACCCCAGGAAGGTGAGCCAGGGTACACCACAAGTGCTTACACGTCCATGCACACAGCAGCTCTACCTCAGGAGCCCGGCAGCCAAGCTACGGACAGCCAGACCCCTGCGCCGGACGGATGCAGCAAGAACGTGACATTTTAACATAGGTGATTATGTGTATGTATGTATTATCTCCCTCTCCTTCTCCCTTTCTGTCTCTCTCTCTCTCTCCCGCACGCGCACGCGCACGCGCGCACACACACGCGCGCGCGCGCACACACACACACACACACACACACACACACACACACACACACACACTGCAGTGTTAGGCAACCTTAAACAAGAATAAAATTTATTGGCAGAAAATGGATGAATCAGGAAACCATCATATTAAGCAAAATTAGCCATATTGAGAAAGATAAAAGTAACATATTTTCCCTCACACGTGGATGCTAAACCTAAAAGATAAACACAAACATATACAGGATCATATGTATACATGTATAAATGATGAAGTCAATTAAAATACAGTACATGCATGTATGAGAGACACACCACAGTGATATTCTTTGGGACAAATAACATGCAATATAACAAAACTGAGTATTAAGGATTAAACAACGTCCTGTCTGGGATGTGGGTAGTGTTGCAAAAAATGAAGAGGTGAAGGGCAGAGTATATATTCAAAATACTGCAGGTCATTTGTGAAGGTGGAACGAACACACTGGTGTGAGAAAGAGTATGTATGGGGGGAAGGAGAGTGACTCTGATCAAGATGCATAGATACATAATGGACACATTAAAACAACCGATGCCAGCAAGCATAAAGTCGTGTATCACCAGAGCAGACCGGGCTGAAGAGGTAGCTCCAAAGGTAGAGAACCTGACCAGCAAGTGCAAAGGCCTATGCCAAAGTTTAAACAAGAGCACCATCAAAAAGAGAAAAGGACAAGGAAAAACACACAGAACTACCCTTTAGCATAGGAATCTTGTAAACTTAAAAGTATCTCAAACGCTACAGCCCTGTACCAAAAGATGTGATGTGATGCTTGAAAACAATCTTCATTTATTAAAAAGGGAAGGTGGGGGGAGGGAGAGAGACAGAGACAGAGACAGAGAGAAAGAGAGAGACAGAGAGAGAGAAAGGGAAAAATAAAAGGGGAAAATTTAGCAAATGAACTTCCACACATGAAACAAAAGCAAGAAAACAATAAAACCAACAAAACAGAAGAAAAGTAGTAAGCTTTCCTTAACTGGGGTTCTGTGAGAGAAGACTTGGACGAGTGACTGATGAGTTTCCTTTCTTAAGAATGGTGAAGCTGGGCGCTGGTGGCTCACGCCTGTAATCCTAGCTACTCAGGAGGCTGAGATCTGAGGATTGCGGTTCAAAGCCAGCCCGGGCAGGAGAGACCGTGAGACTCCTATCTCCAATAAACCACCAGAAAACCGGAAGTGGCGCTGTAGCTCAAGTGGTAGAGCGCTCGCCTTGAGCTGAAGAGCTGAGGGACAGCACCCAGGCCCAGAGGTCAAGCCCCACGACTGACAAAAAAAAAAAAAAAAGAATGGTGGAAACTAGCTTATAGTAGTAATAAACTGCAAAAGATACAGGAAATAATTAGGCTTTAAAGATAAAAGATGGCTATAGTTCTGTGGGTTTATTTCTGTTCTGTTCCATTGATCCTTGGACCTATTCTTGTGCCAGTGCCAAGCTGTTTTCATTACTATAACAAATGCTAGCATGGATACGGCCAAAAAGAAACACTATTACACTGTTTTGGGAAATAGAAGCTTGTTCAACCACTCTAGAAAGCAGCATGGAGATTCCTCAGAACGTAAACATAGAAGAGCTACCCCGTGACCTAGCGATTCCACTCCTGGTGTCTGTCCAGTACAGCACAAACAAGGCCATGAAAACCGTCGGCACAACCATGTTCACCTCAGCATTGTTTACCACAGTCAAGATACGGAATCAGCCCAGATGCCCCTCAGTGAATGAAAGGGATCAAGAAAATGTGGTATATACACACAACAGAATTCTACTTAACCATCAGAAGGAAGGTACTGTGCTAGGTGTGAGGAAATGGATGCGCTGTATTCACACGCTGCTTTGGTGAATGGCAACTCCTTTGTACAACTACTTGAAGATAATAAAAATATTTTAAAGATAAGAGTCTCTAGCCTAAAAGTAATTTGCTGAACATTCTCAATAACGACATACCAAACAAAATATGACTGGAGTCCTATTTCCCAAAAGCTTTAGAAAATAAAGGGTAAACCAAAGGTGCTCTTGAGTAATCAAGAAATGACTGCTGCTGGGCGTGGTGGAATGAATCTTGGGAAGAGCAGACAGGAGCACGGAGGGGAGAGCTGCACAGCTCTAGCTAGCCTGGACACAAAGTTAGGGAAACCAACTGAAACTAGTACTGGAGACATGGTGCAAGTGGCAAAGTTCCAAGTGAGGCCCAGTTCAACACCAGTACCAGCCAAGGGGGAAGGGAGGGCTTAGACCAACTTTAGAAAAAGGTTAATGAGTATTTTGAAAGCTTACAAAGTTGCAATCACAGTGCCACTTAAAAAAATGGAAGCAGCCATGTGCTGGTGGCGCCTGCCCGTCATCCTGTCCTAGCTGCTGAGATCTGAGCCAGCAGGGGCAGGAAGGCGCCTTTGGGGCTTTTATCTCCAATTAACCAATCAAAAACCAAAGTGGCGCTGTGGCTCAAGGTGGTAGAGAGCTAGTCTTGAGCAAAAGAGCTCAGGGACAGCACCTAGGCCCAGAGTTCAAGCCTCAGGATTGCCCCCCCCCCAAAAAAAAAGAAATGCAAAGATACCAAGATTGAAAATACACTACATGCACTACTGATAGTACAAAAAAGCTGAAGAGGAAAAAAGTACACTTCAGGGAATAAACAATACTGAAAAGATATTCCGATCTCTAAAGTAGGTATAAGACTATGTTTACCTAGCCTGGCAATGAAGATTTAAATGTGATGGAAGTGGCGCTGTAGCTCAAGTGGTAGAGCGCTAGCCTTGAGCTGAAGAGCTGAGGGCCAGCGCCCAGGCCCAGAGTTCAGGCCCCATGACCGACAAAAAAAAAAAAAAGCTGAAGATTTAAATGTGCTTTTTAGGAATTCATAAAGATGTCTGAAAAGCAAAAGTTAGATCATGAAGAAAAAAAAAAGCAGAAAACAATCATTTCTGAGAAAACATAAAACTAGAAATCATTCCCATGAGAGAAAAACTTTTGCTCCAAAATCAATGCTGAAGAACAATCTCTGACACTTCTGGCTAGTCTTTGAAGGTTTGGGAAAATTACCCTGTGAAACCAGGTTGAACTAATGTATTGTCGCTAATTAGTTCTCTAATGTATTTCTCCATTTTTTTATTAGTAAGTTGTTGAAAAGACAATTCAACATAAAGGTAACATTTCTTCCTAACTTAAAAATTTAATACATCTCCAATAAGGCCACACAAAAACCTTCTGTATGGAGCTAGACAAATTCATATGGACTAATATTCAAGTTCACAGCGAGAAAACAAGCATGTAGGAATACTCAGTTAAAACAAAAACACACCAAAGAAAAGCTACCCTGAGGATTAGAGGCTAGTCCTCTCTGCCTGTGTGACTACTCCAAGGTGCACGAACACAAAGCCCTCCTGTACAGGGGTCAGCAAACTTTTTCTGAAAGGGTGGAGGAAATAAAGATAACTACTCAACTCCTTGCTGTGACTGACGGTGGCTGCGCTCTAGTACAGCTGGATTTACACAAACACACTGAGTTTGGCTTGTGTCACAGCTTGCCAGACGTTGGTCAGACGGAATACAAAGTCCAGAAGTAGATCCAAGTACACATGAAAAATTAGCTCACGGTAACAGTGGCATCTCAAATCACTGGGAAACTTTTTAAGAAGCAGTACTAGGACAACTGGTTAACAATTCAGAAAGAGATAAACTTAGATCTGTACTTCACAGAATGTACATAAATAAACTCCAAATCAATCTAAAACTTAAGAGACTGAACTGTAAGCAATGGAAGAAAACGGGCGAATTCCTTATAAGTATGATATAAATCCACAAGTCCAGGTGCAAAAGAGAAGAAAAGGAGGACAGGAGGGAAAAAAGGGAAGAGAGGAGGAAGAGAGGAAAAGAGAAAAATATGACTAGATAAAAAATGTAAACTTTTACATAGCATTTAAAAAATAAACCTGTAAGTTTAAAGGAAAATGACAAACTGAGGAAAATGGTTTTAACATATGTCATAAATAAAAGGACTAGTAAACCTAAAAACCTTTTAAGGAGGGGGTTATAAAAATACAAACTCTTCAATAGAAAAATGGACAAAATAATAGATTTTAATATATGCTATAATGTTCTGACTGGACGGATAACTTTAAAGATACAAACATGGCCACTAAACAGGGAGCGATGTTCAGATTCACTGAAAAATGAAGATGCAAACAAAACCTCCACTTTTCGCGAACAAAGCCTGCTGGCAAATGCTCCAAAGCGTGACACGCTGTGGAAGCAGTGAGGAGGCAAGAAGCACCTTCCTCTATTTCTGGTAGGAAGGCAAACGTGCACGCCCTTTCCAGAGGAAAACCTGGCAATACTTAGAGACATTAAGTACGCATATACCTAGCAACCCCACGTCCCCACGCTGTCTGTGAAGATTCACTAATTCAACAATATTGATAATACATACATGGCCATCCACAGAAGCCATCATTTACAATTTTTAAAAAGTGGGAATAACATATGTGCTCTTACATAAGAGACCAGCTGCACAAATACATTAGCATATGAACTTAATGGAATGTTACATAGCCATAAAACAAGAAGGAAGGCCTCTGTGAATTAGGAAGATAATAATTTTCTTCAGGTCACACTTTTACAAAGTGCAGAAGGTTATACATTATACACTTCCTTTTGTATAAGAAATAAGGAAAAAGTTTAAAATACATACACATATAGCTTCTCACTAGTATATAAAGAAACTGAATAAGTCATCAAAAATAGATCAATTATCCACTGGGAACAGAACTTAAAAGACACACATTTTTAGATGAGTGCATGTGTGGATGGACATGTGTATATAAAATAGGATCTCACTACTATGTAGCACAGGTTGGCTTTAAAACTCACAGCTCTGCAGTCCCAAACTCTAGCACTGCGCCTTTTTTTATATTTTTTGACGCTTAGAATTACATTAAGTTTTTGTACATGCTCAAATAAATAACCACATCAACAATGAATGGGAGAGATTCTCAACAGAAACAAATGAACCTAAGTATATTTCAAATTGATAGCACACTCCTATTTGATGGAACTCAGCAGTTGGATAAACAGTCACAAACAAAAAAATGTTTTAATGGTAAAGAAAATTTCAGTTTGGTTAGTAATATGAGTAAATGATTCTAAAATTGCTACTGTGAATGAATCTAGGACCAGAGCAATTGAGTGTTTTGTAGAAAATGCAAACCAAGTTCCTCACTGTTTGAGAACTGAGTTACAAATACAGGAAGGGTTAACTCATAGGCAGCTATAATGAAATCTGTGGGACTCGAGGGAGCTGGCGGGCATATCAGTATGAGCTCGTGTGGTTCTTAGCATATAAAGGAGGAGGGAGGCTTGAAGAGGGACAAACAAAAACTGGTGTGTGTAAGTGTGGTGTGTGTATCCCTAACACAGGTGGCTGAGCAGGCCCAGTGTTAGCACACTTGCCTTGCAGAGCAGCACCATTCTTCACTAGAAGACACTAGGACTCCTAGGAGAAATGGCTGATTCCAAGGATGAGTATGGGAAATATGAGAAGAGTCCGGAACAAAACTGCTGCAACCAAGTATATGGTGTGTTTAAACTATTATGAGGCTAGGTCAAAAAGATACAGAAATAAACACCCAACATTCTGGACACAGCTACTAGCCAACTCTGACCAGACCATCAAAATAACCACAAGCTATGGAATAGGAAAAGCGTTCATGCAGCTACCGTAAGAGAAAGATTAAAATTCTACTTTTATATAGTTTCAAAGTAACTCCCAACAAAATTCCGGGAGAGAGAGAGAGAACTTTAAACAGTGAAATAAGGCTTGCTCGATACTATCTTACCCAGGTCAAAATCATGTGCTACCTCTGGGCTGCAATGTAAGAAAACAGTACTAGCTTCTATTCCTACCAAAAGACTGTAGGGGAAATCTAGTCATGAGAAGGCAATAACTACAAGTTACAGATATGACCTACAAAATAACTGGTCTGCAGTCTTTGAAAGTGTCAACGTCACAAAAGTTTACAAAACTGAGAAGCTGCTCCAGGTTGAAAGAGGGATAACCACTAAAGGCAATGCATTACTCTGAACTGGAACGTTCTACAAAAAGACAACATTAGGACCTTTCTTGAAACTTAAATAGATGGCAGTACGTTTCAACATTACAGTCTACCGATGACTTGCAATGTGATTGGGTAAGAGCGTCCTCTTATGTGGGAAGTACACACTGAAATATTACGGCAGCTCAGCATTAAGTCACTTTTACTTTTCAATTTTCACTGAAATAAATAGCCCTTTGCAATGTACCTGGCAACTTTTCTGTAACTGTGGATCTCAAACTACATTATAAGCATTTTTTCCAATGGTTTGTTCACATTAACTAATAAGCAGTACACACTTCAAATTATGGGGCCATATCCCTAAGAATAAACATGAAGTATTCTATGCCTCCTTGTTTTCTGCACCGTCAGATAAACTCAGTAAACCTCTCAGACTAGGTCTGAGGACTCCATGGGTTCGTGTGCGGTCGCAGCCACTCACTCCTCTCCTATGCTATCTACAGGATCTCCCTGGGTAACTTTCCTTTTTGGTGATCTTTTTCTTGGAAATTAATTACATGCAGTTTCTTCCTACTTATCACAAATAGTATTTTAAACCTTAATTTTTTCATTTTCCCCTGTCTTAAAGATGATCAATTTAGCTTTTTTGGTGAAGAGAAGTTGCTGAGGATTGAATGTAGGGCTCTGAGCTTGCTGGGCAGGCACTCTACCACTTGAGTAAAAACTCCAGACCCTTTTTAGGTTGGTCAGGGCAGGGTCTGGCTGGTCCTGGCAGCCTAGGCTGCTTTCTTGGGTTGCTAGGGATAATAGAGAGTATTACTGCCATGGAATGAAATGCAGTCTTTTTTTTGGGGGGGGGGGGTGGGGGTCTGGTCGTGGGGCCTGAACTCTGGGCCTGGGCGCTGTCCCTCAGCTCTTCAGCTCAAGACTAGCGCTCTACCACTTGACCCACAGTGCCACTTCCGGCTTTTTTCTTTTTTGCTTATGTGGTGCTGGGGAATAGAACCCAGGGCCTCAGGCATGCAAGGCAAGCGCTCTACCACTGAGCCACCTTCCCAGTCCTTAAGAATTTTTTTTATATTTGGACTGGCCTCAAACCATGGACCTCAATCACCTCCTCTCAAGTAGCTAGCATTACTGGCTTGAGCTACCACACCAGGAAAGGATTAAACTTTTCCCTTTTGTCTTAAACAACTAATGTGTATCCTAGAAGAACAAAGATTTTACAAGTAACCCTTGATTTTCTGAAAGTATACATATCCTATACTAAAGGAGAATGTTTATGTGCAAAGTATCCAGGAAAACTGGCAAAATGTGTTCTTTGCATTTCCAGAGCACCGCACGCTGTACGGGAGCTGTCAGGTCTTTTGCAATACGTGCAAGGTGTGTGAGTGATTTTGTTTTCTTCGGTATTTTGTGAGTAACCCATTCTAACTGAATGATCTCAATGCTGAACTCTAAACTTGGCACCCAGACAATTCAATGAAGACATGGGTTAGTAGTGCTGGTGCTGGTGCTGCTGTGCATTTGAAAATGTCTCTGGAGTTCATTTTCATAGCCAAGTACAACGTAGGAGATCTTCTTTTAGTAAGCCATGTCTTAGCTGAGTCAACACATACTCAAGTTGCTCAGTTTGAAGAGCTGCCATTGGTAATGAGGTTCAGAGCAATACTCTTGATACAACTTAATACTCTTGATAAAAACTTCTCCCTCTAGTGAGGGAGCACCGAGACACACTCCAGAAAGCAATTTAACAAGCTGTGTCACATGTAGCTCCTAGAAATACATCCTAAGTTATTCAAAATGAAGGCAGTGTGTATGCACAAAGATGGTGAGCTTATAATTAAAAATGAGGATTCTTAAGTACCAAGAGAAATGTTAACTTACAGATGCTTATGAGAAACTTACAGGCATCCTGAGAAGTGTTCAAAGCATAAAAGAATGTAAAATTATATACCTATACACACGAATATATACACATAGTGTAAATATATAAATATTAAAAACTACAGTAAAAAATGCCAATATTAAAATGGCACTAAGTTGAGGATTTATTTCTAATCATTCTTTCTATTTTTACGCCAACATTCTATAATAAATACTACAATATGCTCTAAAAGCAAAAGCACTTTTTCCAAGATAATCTTTCAACTTACAGAAACATAAGAATTCATAGAATTCTCTGAACCAAGTTCAGAGTAGTTGTAGTTATAAAAACAGTATTATATTGTATAATCCTAACCTAACTTGGAGATCCTTCTCATTCTAGTTTATTATGCCTGTTTTTATGTTTTTGTTCATTGATTAATTATTGAGCAGCTACTACCCGCTAAAAGCTATTCTAGCAAAGAGTGTGTCCACCAAGAAGAGAACAGGAAAACATGGCCTCTTTTTCTTCTGGGACTTGGACTGGGAGGTGGAAGACAGTGACAACAGGAATAGAAAACAAACAAAGAACTTTACTTCTTTCAGACAGGGCTTGGTGCTCTGAATTTAAAATGAAGCAGAGTGAAGAAACCATAGAAAGCAGAAAGCTAGTTAGTTTAATAGGGTGGACAGAGAAGGCCTCCCACAGAGAAGATATGTGGTCACTGAAGCTGTTTGTATAAAACAGGACTCCTGTTCATAATTGTTCTAAGAGTTTTTAAAGTCTATGTACAACTTAAATTATAATTAATACAATGAAAAGTTTCTACTTTAAGAAGCACTAATATCAGAACTTCAGAGGCTAGATTTCAACCCTTCCTTTTCCCCTCCTCCATCTCAATTTTGTCATGTATAAACAGCTATAATAGTGCCTAATTAATACAACTGTTCAGAGGATTAAGATAATATGAGAAAGTGATCAGAAACATGACCAAGCAAATACACATCCATTTACTGAGAAGTCTCTACATAGAATTTTTCCACAAAATGAATACTGTGCACTGTGTTCTACATATAAAATCTATATTCTATATAGATATTACATTCTATGTAAACTACCTATTGTATTTTATGCTGTTTAATGTAATTTATATATCTACTAGATGCATACATACTATGTACTATGTATTGTGTATATATATATATATATATATACATATATATATATAAATATATCGTATTATATTCCTGCTAAAATATTAGATGGCTCTCCTGGTAAAAATCTTAAATGACTTCTCACCTCATGAAGAAGGCATACAATGCGTAGCTGCCTTCATAATTTTCTCTGCTTTCACTCCTCTTCATTCTCATCATCTCCTACACGCTGCATATACAGTCAGTCAACAGCTGTTTTCAACCCGCAAACATTCCCATCTGGGTGTGTACTTCTTGTTCCTTCTACCTGCAATTCTCTCCCCTTGGTCCCTGTTTGACTTGCTCCTTTGTTGCCTCCAGCCATTGGTTCAAATGTTATCATCTCAAGGAGACTTTCTCTCATCACTTCACTTAAACACATTGTACCACTACTTACGATAGTCATAAGTGATTTTTAAACATAAACCTGAAGCCTAGGCCAGGGACTGGCTCAAATGACAGAGGAACCACCACCTGCCTAGTGGGTGGGAGGGAGACCTTGAGTTTAACCCCCCACACTGCCAGAGAGTAAATTAAAGTAAAATGATGATGATGATGATGATGATGATGTAAATCCCTAATCCACAGCACTGCCAAACAAATCACAGAGAAGCTGAAAGATTTAACTGCAAAGCATGATGTCATAAATAAACCAGTAAAGTATCAAAGCAAGTAGACCTCATAAAAAGCTTTTTTTCTACACTTAAACCATGGCTAACAAAAGCTTTACAAACAAAACTGAAAGACTAATGTCAAACTAGTGAACATTTATCAGCAATTAATGAGTTACTGTACTTAATACAGTTTCAACTAATTAGATATTTTTAAAGTGAATCCATCAGTAAATGGTGAAAGGACATTAAGAGTTAATTGATGAAACACAAATAAAAATGGCCAATAACTGTTTATATATGTATGCCATCTCGGGGGCTGGGAAGGTGGCTCAGTGGTAGAGCGCTTGCCTTGCATGCCTGAGGCCCTGGGTTCGATTCCTCAGCACCACATAAGCAGAAAAAAGCCATAAGTGGTGCTGTGGCTCAAGTGGTAGGGCACTAGCCTTGAACTAAAGAGCTGAGGGACAGCACCCAGGCCCAGAGTTCAGCCCCCACAGCTGGCAAAAAAAAAAAAAAAAAAAAAAAATCCTTATATGTATGCCATCTCATTAGCTATCCAGTACATGTACTGAAATTTCAGTAACGGTAACATTCATTTTCATCCATCAGAATGGCAAATAAATCCAATGTCCTTCAGGCTAAAAGGAATGGGAATCTCTCAGACATTGCTTTTAGAATGACCCAGCTTCTTACAATTACAACAAACTAAAATTCTTAATTTGCATACTCCTTTAACTAAAGAAATAATCCCTGAAGCATACAGACGTTTAGTTACAATAAAGTTCTATTCAATGTAGCTTAAAATATCAAAAAATTGGAAGCAATCTTAATAGGAAACAGTTTCTTGAAATCAGTAACCTACCTATCTATTAAATAGATATTTGCAGTGATTTAAAGTGATGATAGGCCAAAGGGCCCATGGCTGTAAAATCCTAGCTACTCAAGAGGCTGAGATCTGAGGCTCGTGGCTTGAAGCCAGTCCAGCCAGGAAAAGACTGTGAGACTCTTATCTCCAACTAATCACAGAAAAGGCCAGACGGGTACTGTGGCTCCAGTGGTAGAGCACTAGCTTTGAGCAAAAGGAGTTCAAGAACAGCACCCAGACCCAGAGTTCAAGCCCCAGCACTGGCAAAAAAATAAAATAAAATAAAATGATGACAGATGTATCAAGTCATTATGCTACTAGGTGTCCTTTTTTAATTTACTGGTTTAATTTTGAACAAGTGAGTGTCATTTTAAATATTTTTTAAGGTAAACCATTAATTTTTCTTTAATGACTAGGACATAAACTGTGACTTTTCCAGGAAAGCAGCTCAGTTACCAAGACCAAAAGAAATTTTTTTTCTACACTTTTCTAAAAGTACTCCAAAAATGTGGATATCAAGATATCGTTAATTAAAGAGTTAGACTTTACTAATCTCAGGCCAAATCTGTAACATAAAGGTAAGTAAATAAAGTAAGCAGAGATGTGTTTTTTCTAGGAGAAATCCAATTTTACTATCACAAAAAAAGTATAGCTGCATAACCTCCAATCAACAAATAATACACATTTAGTGACTGACAATTAATTATTAACATTTGTTTCTTGGGGACAGTAAATTGAAAAGGACAGCTTATTAAACAGCTCTCTATATAATTTAGTTAATATTAAAAAATTGACTTTCTTTGACAAAGCAATTGCACTTGAAGGAATTTACTGTATGGATACAATCATGCATCCTTATAGGCATTTGTGAGCTGACATTATTAAAGCCATTACGTCCTACAGAGTAAAGACCCTTCAATAGAGAACATGTGATTTTTGAAATAAAACAATAACCTATTTGCAGGTATACAGTTTTACACACTGACATAGACAGTCAATGTATGATAATTAAGCATATTACAAACTGAGTAACGACATATGTAACATGTTCTTTCTGTCTTAAGTTTTAGTCTAAAATGGTAATGGTGGAAGTGGTGCTGTGGCTCAAGTGGTAGAGTGCTCGCCTTGAGCTGAAGAGCTGAAGGACAGCACCCAGGCCCAGAGTTCAAGCCCCATGACTGACTAAATAAATAAATAAAATGGTAATGGTTAACTCATAACACTGGCATCAAAGAAACTTGTCTTTTTCTCTGTGTGTGTGCCAGTCCTGGGGCTTGAACTCCAGGCCTGTGTGCTGTCCTTGAGCTTTTTTGCTTGAGCCACAGCTCCATTTCCAGCTTTTTTCGGGGGGTGGGGGGGGAGGGATGGGGAGGGTGGGAGGATAGGTAGTTAATTGGAAATAAGAATCTCATGGACTTTCCTGCCTGGGCTGGCTTCAAACCACAATCCTCACATTTCTGAGGTGCTAGGAGTATAGGCATAAGCCAACGTACTTGGCTCCTGTCTTTAAAACAAAAAACAAAACAAACAAACAAAAACAGGGTGGGGAGGCATTGGAGATAGTCTCGTTGTGTACTCCAGGCAGCCTCAAATTCCTACTCCTTCTGACTTAAACACTCAAACGCTGGGGTGTCAGAAGTGCACCACCATGTGCAGCTGGGGAGTCAGAAGTGTACCACCATGCGCAGCTGGGGAGTCAGAAGTGTACCACCATGTGCAGCTGGGGTTACAGAAGTGTACCACCATGTGCAGCTGGGGATACAGAAGTGTACCACCATGTGCAACTGGGGTTACAGAAGTACACCACCATGTGCAGCTGGGGAGTCAGAAGTGTACCACCATGTGCAGCTGGGGTTACAGAAGTATACCACTATGCACAGCTGGGGAGTCAGAAGTGTACCACCATGTGCAGCTGGGGAGTCAGAAGTGTACCACCATGTGCAGCTGGGGTTACAGAAGTGTACCACCATGTGCAGCTGGGGAGTCAGAAGTGTACCACCATGTGCAGCCTTTGTGTGTTTTTATAATCTTTAATACCAACAGTGTTATTTTTTTTAAAAAAAATTTAAATGCTGACAAAAAGTGACTTTTTTTAAGAAAAAAAATTCCAATTAAGTTATCTTAGATTTGCTTTAAAGTTCTGAGTAGGAGAAGGGACCAAAGATGGAAAAAATAGCTGGGGAAAACTTTTGTCTAAATAGCCTAAGTTGGAAAAGTGTTCATTGTTAATCTGAATGATTCTCTCCTTCCCTCTCTCTCATATGTGTTTGGAAAGTTCCACAGTAAAATCTTCCTAAGAGCATACCAAATACCAAATAAAACAGACAGATCCAGAGGTGTTCTGGAGGAGGGAGAGGTGGGGAGAGACTCTGCTAAGTTCTCCTTCGCTCCTTTATAGTGACTCCAAAGTCAGGCAAGTTGCATGGGACAGTTAAAACAACACCACAGGAGCATAGAACCAATACAGTTTCCCAGACTCCAAGCAGCCAGTCAGAAGAAAGTCTAAAACAGCAACAGGCAGGAATGAAGGTATTAATGGGTTTTCCCTCCCTCCCTCCTTCCCTTCCTTCCTTCCTTCCTTCTTCCTTTTTCCCTCTCTTTTCCTCCTTTCCCCTTTTTCCTTCCTTTTCATAACTTTAGCTTGGTTTCCATTCCAGGGACTGAGCAACATCTTCAGGTTTGTAAATTTCCTTACAAAAACAAAAATTGAAGTTTTCAATGATCATACAATATTGTAATTTCCACCTATGTAATTGACATGAACCGAACTTTAAAAATAAAGGTTATCAGAAATCTTCAAGTTTTTGGGGTCCCGAGTACAAATACAACAAACAACACAAAATGACAGAGCCCCAGTCTCACTGGAAGGGGAAAGGCAGTTAAGTAGACAGCATGTGAGAGTCCTAAGGCAGAGGTCCTGTCCTGAAGAATGGAGAAAAGCAGGGACCGTACCATATGCACGCTCTTTTAGCTTATCTTTGACATGGTCTGAAATCTAAGAATCCTTTCTTCTTGAACTGAGAACTTGGTGCAAGCAAAGAAATGGATTTTCATCCACCAAAGGCAGGCAATCAATAAGAGATACCTATTACTGTCTTCTACTTTGCAAAAAAAAACCCAAAAAACAGAAACACCCCTGGTTTAGGTAAACATAACTAACTACCTTCATTTCTAAAGATAAGGGCACAGGCTTAGGAAAGAAACTTGCTCGGCCATTACACAGTTGAAGCATAATGGAATCTAGGTTTGTCTCCTTTAAAGCCAATATTTTGCCTACCAAAGAATCATCCATCTTAGCTCGGCAACTACAGTAAGTTCCAACTACAGTGTTCCCAGATCACCTGGGATTACTATGAACAGTGAAAGCTAAGAAGAGCAACAAGCAGGACAGCTGTCCAGACACTGCATTCATGGCTGCCAGCAACACACCCTGTAGAATTCAATTCACACGACGCTCTCTACTCGAGTAACCAGTCCACCTTTGACAACAGCCAGTCCTGATTGTTCTTCCCAGCTCAAAGTCACCAAGAGGATTTCCAAGAAAACTTGTCAGGACTACAGTATCTAACCGTTATTAACACTAAAAATGAAGGGGAATTTGTTCCAACCCGAAAGTGAGACAAGTCAAATGGCCGTTTTCTCTGCAGCCTGGAGACAGCAATGATTCTACAGTTGTCCAAATAGATATTCTGTTATTTAAAATTCTCTACAAGAAATCTAATGAGATAATCTAGGGCCAACAGCCCAGCACACAGAAAAAAGGTAGAAAATTAAAAATCACTATTAATAACATTGGTGTTAATCTCACACCAGACTCTCACCAAGGCTGTTCATTGATTAGCTGACAGAACAACCAAGTGGTCAAATCTGGATGTATAGGATAAATGAAATATTCACATACACACAAACACATGGCTCTCCTTTGTGTCATGGGTCAGTATGGATTTCCATTCACAGATATGTGCAGGGATCAAGTCTACATTGCTCATTTTTATAGGTCTCCTAGTAGTAGAGTCCCTGCAGTGCCTATTAATGGAATTAACTTTGCAGAAATTCCTTCACAAGCATTCCTAGATTTAAGATTCAGAAGTGCTCCTTTTGGAATAGGGAATGACTTTTTTTTTTTTTTAAACTATAGAATTTAACAGGTTTTCTTGGTTTGGTTTTGTTTTTTGTTTGGTCAGTTGTGGGGCCTGAACTCTGTCCCTCAGCTCTTCAGCTCAAGGCTAGCACTCTACCACTTGAGCCACAGCGCCATTTCCGGCTTTTTCTGCTTATGTGGTGCTAAGGAATCGAACCCAGGGCCTCACGCATGCAGGCAAGCACTTACCACTGAGCCACCTTCCCAGACTCAACAGGTTTTGTTTTGTTTTGTTTTGCTTTCCCTCCAGGTAAATAATGACTGAACAAACTACACATGAGACATCAATAGTAGAAGTTTCTCCAAATAACCAAGACTTACAAATGAGAAAAGAGGCAAGGAAGCCAGTTTTGGAATCAGGTTAGTGCGAGAGATTCAAATGGCTAGTCCACCACTTTATGGTTTTATAAATACTAACTTGAGTCACACACACTGAGTTTCATTTGCCACATCAGGAAAATGGAGGTAATTACTCCTACTTCTATTAGATTGTCATAAACCTAATTCATGGGCATGAGCAATACTAAGCACAGCTGATAGGGAGTGGTTTTTATTTAAATCTCTGGTAATCCTTTTCCCCTCTCATAAATGGCAAAAATTTTTGAAAAAGCAGGATTGAAGACAGCAGTTATGTTGAGGCGAATTTATTGTTACTATTAGTAGGGCCAATGTGAGTTTTAAGAAGGACTCCATCAAGGGCCTTCAACGGTCCAAGCAAAAGTGACCAGGCTCTCTTCTTCAGGGAGCCTGTTCTTCCTCTCAGCCTACTTAAAATTACTTAGTTGAGATGTGCAATGTAGCATGCAGGCAAGAGATTTTCTTTGAAAGTCCAAATCCAAATCAAAGCACTAAATTTTAGTGCTGTACAGAGGGAAGACTGATGTTGAAATATGTAAAACAAAATAAAATTAAAGACCCAAGAGATAGTTCAGTGGTAAAGAAACTGTAGAGCATGAACAAGACTGTAGGCTTGATCCCTAGCAACAAAACCAAACAAAAACCTTAGACTTTAAAAGACAGCTAAGAATTAAAAACCACATACAAGCTTTTTGTTTAAAACAGTAATAATACAACAAATGGATAATTAATATACAGTTCCATTAATATACAGTTGCTTTCCATTCAAAAGTAGAGCAAAACATGGTTAAGGATTACCTCATTCTACTCTGTTAAGTGTCATGTTACTATGCAACCAGAGGGCAGTGGAACTATTCGGTTAATAAAATTCTCTACATACTTCTAAAGACAACATTGCTCCATTCACTGAAGTAGGTCTTATGAAGGCAGTTTCTACTGTTTTCTCTTAGATATAAACTTTCTCTGAAGAGATGAGTAAAAGAACTTTTGAGGCTTTTTTCTTTCATACTTTCCCACACTGGCCCCGCCTTCCAAGAATTAACCACACTATGATTAAAATGAATTGAATGGTACACTCTACTGGTCAATTGCTTTTAACTCAATGCAGTAAAAGAATCTTGCACTTTAGGATCTCATTAACAACTACAATTCTCCTGCTTAAATTTCCAGTTCTAAAAAAAAGGCATTAGAACATTAAAAATCAACTGTAACATTTCAAGTAATCATTGCAGATACTCACTTACTACAATGTAAATATCCATTCTACAGCACCAAGGAGAATGCATGCAACACTGTTTACTATCTATACAACACTTTTTCAGAAAGGTGTTGCTTTTCTAAGATAAACATATACCACACTGGGACCTCACTGGAACAATTCCTGCATTCTAAAACATGTAACTGAGCAGTATCTGAACTTCCTCTCCAACTATGCTACTGAGTTTCTAGAACAATATATTTTAAAGAAAGTAATTTAAATCAATAATCAATGCTACTGAGAATGTCTGACAATAAGTAAAATGACCAACACCAAAACACATGAAATTTTCTTCCTAGCCTTCAGCCCTATTTAAAGACTGTAAACTTAAGTAAGAAGATTATCGAGGTCAGTAAGGTCACCTATACTATCAATACCCCTCTCATTTTCTTTTTTTTTTTTTTTTTTGGGGGGGGGGGTCCGGTCCTGGGGCCTGAACTCTGGGCCTGGGCGCTGTCCCTCAAGCTCTTCAGCTCAAGGCAAGCACTCTACCACTTGAGCCAAAGCGCCACTTCCGGCTTTTTTTCTTTTTGCTTATGTGGTGCTAAGGAATCGAACCCAGGGCCTCGTGCATGTAAGGCAAGCACTCTACCACTGAGCCACCTTCCCAGCCGCCCCCCCCCCCATTTTCTACTCCTTGGCTTTCTTTAAACAGGGCAATCTCAACAGGAGGCCAAGAACATAATATCACTTTTTAAAGAAGGATATATGAAACAACTTGAGCTACGTGATGATGGAAAGTTAACATTAATATTGAAACCATATTTACTTAAACACATGCTTTCTCTTAACACAATTTCCCAAAAATTAAAGCCACAATGTTTACAGCCTTGGCATGAAATCTATCTCAACAAGAGAGTGACCAACTGCACTCCTGCTAACAGTTCTGAGCAGCCCCACCTCCCACCTACCCAAAAAGTATGACTTTTATCTGTGGAATTCTCTGCCGGTCTCGGCCTGGAAAACCGGGTGGGCCCTGAGGACAGAGGGTAGCTCTGGCCCTGGGGAGGAGGCTCAGACTGAGCGACTGGCAGCATAAAGCTGTGATCTCTATAAACCTCAGTTTGAGGCTTTAGTAACCACGATTCCTTCCTCCCACGCCTTTTTTGAAGGGGAAAGACAAGGCAAACCAAAAGAATGAGTTTCAAAATAGAAAAATCACCACTTTACTTAAGAAACCCTCCAACTCAACAAAGAACTGTTAAAGGTAGCCAAATGGAGAATGTCAGGAAGGGGGTCAGGGCACAGGCACAACTATTAAACATAAGAATCACAATTCTCAAGGTGAGGAGTAAAGAATAAAAGGCAGGAGCAGAAAAAGGGGAGCAGGACAGGGTCCAGCTGAAAAACCACTAGCTCAGAGGGCCCTGGGGACTGGCTCTCCCCTGTGGGGCATCCAGGCTGGAGAAAAGCAGAGGGTTACACAGAACACTTAGCAGACTTAACATTGGATTAACACACTACTGCAAGTTTCAACAAATGTCATGGCATACGTAAAAACACATTTACAACAAGAAAGAAGAGAGGCACCTGGAGACATCTGACACTGGGCATGCTCTGCAGGCAACTCAGTGCGCACATGCTCTCTACCAGGCTGGCGCAGCCTAGCCACAAAGACCTTGGCACAGAACACTGCAGGATGACAAAAAGGAAGGAAGAGAAGAAGCAGTTAGAGGCCGCAACACATCACTCCTTCACGCAGGCAACTCGAATGTTAGTCGGGGCAGGGCGCACTGTGGCCGGCAGGTCAGCCGCCCAGTGAGCCTGTGGGGGAGGGCTGCTTCCCAGGCCTACAGACAGCGCGTCTGCTGCCAACCACCAATTTCTCAGAGTCTACTGAACAGAATCAAGAGGGGTGGGGAGAGAGCATGTTTAAATGAAACCCAATAATGGGAACTATGAGTCTGAGTAGGAAACAAGATTAGTGGAGAAACCATATGTATACTTTTATAAAATAAAATGACTTCTGGTCTGTTTCATATTATTACAATGTCCAGGACTGTTCGAGAACTTACATACCAGGCACTTAAAATGTGTTCCCTAATTCCCATACCACAGTGTAAAGAAACTGAGGCTCAGAGGTTAAATGATTTGCACAAGGACACACAGCAAACAAGGGGAGAACCAAAGTTTCAAACTTTAGCTTGTCTTCTACCAAACTCCCCATTCTTCTACTGTTAAAACCCCGACCTTTTTAATAGAAATACAGTTTTGTACTTCCCTAAAATCTCAGGAGTCCTACAAAGTAAGGCAAAAGAAACAAGAAAGATGACAGACAGATTGATAGGTACAGGCCAATAAGAGTTGATGATACATCTGATTTTCAGCAGCATCTACTTCCTTCTCTGCCTCTCAAAGGAGAAAAAAAATCTTCGGAATATTGTCATTTTTATTTTGGCCTTTGTGTACCAGTTTATTAACTAAAAATTATAAAATTTAATTTACTTTTTCCTTTTCCACCCTTTTGTTAACAGTTTGCTGATTTTAAAAGAATTAAGACAAATACAAAAATTAGCATATGTGTTATTATGGCTAGTACTGAATAGTAATCAGACTACCTTTTCAGATCTAATTAACCTAATACTCACTTACTATGGAAAAGTTATTATGCAAAAAGGATGTGAAGTTCAACCGAGACCGTGAAAGCTCAGATGTGCTCACACGAGCTTCCTCGGGCGCACCGATGTCCCAGACTAACTTTCATGCTCAGAGTAGAGGTTTGTGGAGGAAATCTTACGACCACCCCAACTTTAATATAAGTGGAGCACTGCTTAAAGCAGAAGATTGGGGCTCTGATCCAGAATGTGCTGATTGCTCCTTTCAGCTTATCCATGAGATACAGAGCCCTGAGATTTTTTATTATTTACTGCTCTCTGTCGGCAATGGAAATATCACATATTTGCAATGTTAACATGATTCCAAAGCTTACCATCGCCTCTATGGTAGCAGTGTGTTTAATTCATCATTTTCCAAGCACAGATACTTTGCTGCCCCAATAGTTTTGTATAACAGAATGGCAAGTACAAGACACTAAGTTAATTTTGTACAGACACAATAAAAGTAGCTATTTTATTATCTGCCAGGTAGAAGCCACAGTAAACTCTCACAATAGTCTCAGAAAAATAAATGTTATTTCTTTTTACAGATAAAGAAACTGAGAATCAGGAAAAAGAGAGCTTGATTTGTTAAAACAGCAACCAGTCTAAGGTACATGGGAAAGAGGGCTCAATGAAGGCAGAATAAGGACTAGAAATTAATCTTGTCTGATTCCACTACAGCAAACTCATATACAGAGATAGTCTAGCATATACTTATTAAAAGAATACTTAACACCAATATGGATCAGAACCAGACACATTACATGTTTATATTATATAGCTTTAATTAAAAAAAAAAAAAAACTTCCAGCCAGGCACCAGTGGCTTACACCTATAATCCTAGTTACTTTGGAAGCTGTTTCTGAGGATTGTGGTTCAAAGCAGGCCAGGAGGAAACTGTGAGACTCTTATCTCTAATTAACCACTGGAAGACCAGAAGTGGCTCTGTGGCTCAAGAGTGCTAGCCTTGAGCAAAAGCCACAAGCGCCATGCTGGACAAATAGTAATATTATTACTACTTGTAATAATAACAATAGCCTTCCAATACCTTAGTAGTTCAACTTAGAACTTTCTTCTGGATTATATGGTTATTTGAATCACAGAGTCACTTAAATGCCATCATAGCTTTTGGCATTACACCTGCAAGCCAAGTATGGTACACACATACACACTCTCTCTCTCTCTCTCTCTCTCTCTCTCTCTCTCTCTCTCTCTCTCTCTCTCTCTCTCTCTCTCTCTCTCTCTCTCTCTCTCTCTCTCTCTCTCCCTCCCCCCATTACTGCTCTCACTGTCCAAGGCTAGCCCCAGCCAGAACAGTGAGACCCTCTCTGAAAATTAACTAAGCAAAAGGCCTGGAGGCTTAGTTCAAATGGTAGAGCACATGCTAGTCAGGGGGTGTGGAAGGCTATTAGTGGCAACGAATACCAAATCAACACCAAAACCCAGATGTAAATCAGCTTTCATTTATTCAGTAAAAATAGTCAAGTTCACTATGGAAAGATGTAGGGGTGTGCACATACAAACTCTCTCTCTCTCTCTCTCTCACACACACACACACACACACATACATGTACTCATACAGACACATATACACATACACTTTCCTCAAAGAGTATTCTGGTAATAAGCTGGGCTCTAAACCTTTTGGTTGCTGTTAACAATGCCCTGTGTATGCTAAAAGTTACTCTACATTGATCTCTAGCCCTAAAACTATTTTTAGAGGCAACTTTTTACATTCAATTTATTTTTTAATTGTAAGAATGCAAACGAAAGAGATTCTTAAAAAAAAAAAACAAATCCAAAACATTTAAACCTCCCACCCCTGGTTTTAGGTTAGAGAAGAAAAGTTAAAGTCCAAAGAAGGAAAAAAAAATAATCTCCCTGAGGTTCTCTAGTGATCTAGAATTCAATATTTAACAAAAACATGGGGAAGGAGGAAACAAAGAAAGTTTTGTGAAAAAAAATCAATTTTCAAACAGTTTTACAAAAGTTAGAATGTCCAGGTGAGGAGAAGGGTCTGGGACAGCACCCAGGCAGGGTCTTGCATGGGCAAAGCCAAGTGTTCTACTACTGTGCTACAACTCAAACCTCTGCTTCCGTTTGTTTTTAAAAGCTTTTTATTGGGCTTGCATATTCATGCAAAGGTTTTTATGTCTGTGTGTATCTGCCAGTCCTGGGAACTGAACTCAGGTCTGGACCAAGGATGGCACTCTACAACTAGAGCCACAGCTCCACCTCCAACTTTTTCTGTGGTTAATTGGATAAGAGTCTCATGGACTTTCCTGCCCAGGGTGGCTTTGAACCATGATCCTCAGAGCTCAGTCTCTTAAGTAGCTAGCATTACAGGCGTGAGCCACCAGCGCCCAACTAGGAAAACATTTTTAAAGGATCCTCTGAGGATCAGATTTCCAAGATTTTATCTTTCTAATATTAATAGTAGATTCTGTGGGTATACGTTTGTTTTTTGAGGATCTACTATGTGCCTCACCATAATAAAAACCATATAAAGGTAACAATACTTCACCTTTGCAAAATAATACCAGACAATATGTATTCTTTTTTGGTCAGTTGTGTTGCTTGAACTCAGGGCCCGGGCTCTGTCCCTGAGCCTCTTTATGCTCCAGGCTAGTGCTCTAACCACTTGAGCCACAGTGCCACTTCCGGTTTATGAATGGTTAATTGGAGATAAGAGTCTCAGGGGCATTTTTCTAACCTGGCTGGATCTGGACAGTGATCTTCAGATTTCAGTCTCCTGAGTAGCTAGGGTATAGGCGTGTGCCCCCAGTCCCCAGCACAATATGCATTCGTTTCCTCCAAAACTCAGACAAAACACAGGTTTAAAAAGATGAAGTAATATATACATAAGGTAATGAGTACATTTCTTGTTGAACATTGTTACCCCCTCCCTTGTTTTTCTCCCACTTTTCCTCCCCCAATTCCCCGCCCCCCACCAAGTTGTAAAGTTCACTTCCAATGTATTGTCTTGAGTATTGCTGTTGCATTGGTTTGCCCTTTGTTCTGTCTCACCATTTTGTTGTTCCCCTTCCCTTCCCCAATTCAGATAAACAATAGCTATGTACATATGACCATATAAGATGATGCTAAATAAAATGAACTGCAAGATATGGAAACAAAAAAAAAAAAAAAAAAAAGATGAAGTAATTTATTTTTCCAAAATCACATAGTACTGGGTTGAGGCTGGACTTGATTAAAATCCGGATCTGGGGCAAGTGTTGTTACTGGTTCCCTAGCACAGGCTAACTGCTTCAGAACAGGGTGTAGGAGGAGACAGCTGCACCGGGGCATCACACATGCTGGAACTGTGGTGCCACTGCCAACAATTTTAATGGGGTCTCAACTCTCTGATCACCCCAAAACCTAAGCTTATACTTTCAAGGCCACCTGGTAGGAGTAAAGACAGTGGTAATTTAAAGGTATTACAGCCAAGCACTAGTGGCACACCAGTAATCCTAGCTTTTAGGAGGCTGAGGTCTGAAGGTTGCAGTTTGAAGCCAGCGTGGGCAGGAAAGTCAGTGAGACTCTCATCTCCAATTAAACACTAAAAAGAAAAGCTGGAAGTAGAGTTGTGGCTCAAGTGGTAGAGTGCTAACCTTGAGCAAAAATGCTCATGGATAGCGCCTGGCCCTAAGTTCAAACTCCAAGACTGGCACTAAAAGAACACACAAAACAACAACAACAAAGATGTTATAAAGGCCCTACTTTCACATTCAATTTCTTTGGGTATAAGTGCTAACTACAATACTGAAAGGAAATCTTTACTCAGAATAAAATGTCATTCTAGGGAATATACCCATCTTTGAATAAATCTAAGCCAGGTTCTTTTTGCTTGACAGACCAGGAAGACATTGATCCAATTTGAAAATAGATAAAAATAAAACCTCTACAATCATCAACCTAAGAACATTTAAAATGCAGCCAGGACCAAAATAGTAACTGATTTTTTTTTGGGGGGGGGGCTTTAACTCAGTTTTGGGAGCTGTCCCTGAGTTTTTGTGCTCAAAGCTAGCACTCTTTATCACTTTGAGCTACAGCCCCACTTCTGGTTTTTAGGTGGTTAACTGGAGATAAATAGTCTTACTGGGCATTGGTGGCTCATGCCTGTAATCCCAGCTACTCAGGAAGCTGAGATTTGAGGGTCATGGCTCAAAGCCAGACAGGGCAAGAAGATCCATGAGACTCTTATCTCCAATAAACCACCGAAAACCAGAAGTGGCGCTGTGGCCCAAATGGCAGAGCACTAGTTTTGAGCTGAAGAGCTTCCTGCCGGGGCTTGGCTTTCAATTGCAATCCTCAGATTTGGCCTCCTGAGTAGCTAAGATTTCAGGCATGAGCCACTTAACTGGAAACTCATGTTGATCATTCAGGAATACACTCTTAACTATCCTTCTTTATGTAAATAATGAAAGGGTGTCTTCATACTGGTCTTGTAATATTCACAATGTAAACAATTGGCCATTGTTAATAGAGTTTGAGTGCAGGGTTACACACTTTGCTCAGCTTGCTTGCCCAGCTCCTGTCCTACCACTTAAATTATGCCTCCAGACTTGTATTCTTACTGATTATTTTAAAGATAGTGTCCTTTGGACTGTATTTCCCAGGCTAGTTTGAAAGTACTATTTTCTGGATCATAGTCTCTATGAATATTATAGATGTGAGCCACCAGCACCGGGCTTTTCTTTTCTTTCTTTTAAAGATTTTCACTCTAGAAGTTGTCTTTAAACTTCTGGACCATTATCATTAAAATATATCTGAGAGGGCTGGGCACTGGTGGCTGACGCCTGTAATCCTAGCTACGCTACTCAGGAGGCCAGATCTAAGGATCATGATTCAAAGCCAGCCTGGGCAGGAAAGTCCATGAGACTTTCAAAGTAGTAGAGCTTGAGCACAAAAGCTCAAGGACAGCACCTTGGCCTTGAGTTTAACTCCCAGAGCCAACACACACACACACACACACACACACACACACACACACACACACACACACACACACACACACACACACACACACACACACACACACACACACACACACACACACACACACACACACACACACACACACACACACACACACACACACACACACACACACACACACACACACCACTACATATGAGGAACTTACCCTAACAATGTGGATATCTGCCAAATACTTACTGACCTGCTTAGTAAGCTACCAACAATACAAATTAATTCCCTTTTTCCCCCTGAGATATCAGCCTGAAGTACAAGAGAAATCCAGGTGGATCATCAATCATTTTTTGTTATCATCATCCTTATTTATTATAATTTCACATGTAGTTACTTATAAATAGTATTCTAATTGTATTAGGACTGTTTATAGAAAAGAGAAAATGGTTCATACTGGATTCTGGTATTAACAATAGATATTCATTTAGATTGATTATATCTGCGGGCTCTGGATTGTATCTGCAGCCAAGGAGTGTAATACATTTACTAATGTTGCCATATCCACCATATAATCAACACCAAAACTATGACCACCAGGCCAAGAAACACCTTAAGTCAGTAAAGACAAGAAGAATAAGAGCTTATCAAAATAAACACTTTATCAAAAGCTAAAGGTTTATTAAAAGGTGGGAGAGAAATGTCCTGAAATTCTTTTTATTGCCATAGGAACCACAAATCAAAAGAAAAAGTAGCTACAGAAGTGTGCCTTCTCAACAGCTGGCTGGCACAAGTACTCACACACAAAAAGTGAACCTCAGTCTGTCTCTGGATGGGATTGTTTTGAATCTCCTGCCCTAATTCTTCTGAAAGAGGTAATTCTTTTCAAAGCTAGTCACTCTCTAATGTTACTGATTTAGAAGCCTGACTCTTAGGGTTTCTACAATTCTCTCTCAAATCTCTTTTAACACACTTTCCACAGAATCATTACCAGTTTTTATCTCCTATCATCACACTTGAGATAACCAAGTACTAAATCTTACTCGTTACCATTCAAGAACATACCTATACACCTACACACACACACCCTTAACAGAGAGAGAGAGAGAGAGAGAGAGAGAGACAGAGAGAGAGAGAGAGAGAGAGAGAGAGAGACAGAGAGAGAGAGAGAGAAGGAAAAGGAAAAAGCAATCAAGACATTCTCTTCAGAAGCTCACAGGATGGAATCTCAAAGGCATAGAGTATAATTACACACCCACTACCACCAAAAGGATGCCTAGACTAAGTAATAAAAGGAAGTGTAGGAGACAATGGTGGGGAGGGGGGCGGGGGGAGAGAAAACTATTCCAATCAGAATAAACTGCACAAGCAAAGCCAAAGAACTAACTAATGGTACATCCTTTGCAAGAACACAGCATTAAAGTATTAAGTGTGTGATAAGGAAAGCTTAGTGGGACAGAATTCTCTTCTATAGCATTTCATCAAATGTAGAGCATTAACACTTGGGCTGCGGCAGCTGAGGCTGGCAAGTTCAGGCCAGCATGGTCTACATAGAAGAAAGAAAAGAGGGAAGGGCAGGGGAGGGAAGGAGAGTGGAGAGAGGAGAGGGAGAGAAGGAAGGGAAGGGGATGTAAGCCATCTCTTGAGCTGAGTACTACAGCCCACAGATAGTCAATGCATCCCAGGTTGGTACTTCTGTTTTATATCAACTTGTCCTAGATTTTTTTTTTTGGTAACTAAGTATACATTATTGTTTCTACAATATCTGCCAGAGAAGAATAGAAGTAGGCTATCAAAAACACAAGGTTAGGGGTATGAAGCTGGAGTTAGGGGAGGCGAATAATGACCTCAAACACTAACAAAACTGCAGTGGTCTTTATTCTTGCCTTCGGTAAACTATTTTTTTTTTAATTTCCTCTCCCCTTCTTCCCTTCCTTCCTTTATTCATTTATTCTGTGGTGCTGAATATGGAATCCATAGTCTTATGCATGCTAGGCAAGAGTTCTACCAAATTCTTTTCCCAGGAATTAATTTTGAGTCCATGTCAAACTGTCATTAAGAATATGTAGAAATACTAAATGTTATCAAATATCTACCTAGTGACTCTTAGAAAGAGCAGTGACCATTAAAATCATTAATGGCAAAATCGGGGGGGGGGCAGGGAATTTACTTTGCTTACTTCACAACTACCACTCACAATTCTAAAATACATCCAGGTTTTTCAGAGAAGGGTTAGATAAAATTCTAATCCACCATTAAAGAGCAAATGCCTATAATAGATCTCAGTTCAATAAATTAGAGATTACTCTTAAAACAGAACATTATGACTTAGACAGTTAGAATCCGTAACTGACTCAGTGGTGGACACATACTCTAAAGGATGGGAAGATATCTTGCCCACACAAGACCCTCAGAATCACTGGGCACCTGATAGGACACACAATACCTCTTGTCAGCTGCCTAAGCCTTCCTGCCTGTACTGATCATCTTGAAGGCCCACAAATGCCATTATGAATATCCACATGGCCCTTGGCAGAAAGCACCTCAACCTTAAGACTTCTAAGAGAGCCAGAGGAGCAATGTCTTTCTCCGTACGTAGGTGTGAGCATCCAGGAGCTGCTGATGCCATCATCGATGCACTAGCGCTATACAGACTGAAGGTGAATCTGAATCCATGTCTTCCTTTCATTTCAAACTACAAATTCCCTCTTCTGGCTTAGGCTAGTTTTGAGTCGGGCTTCCTATGATTTTCAACTGGAAAATCAGAACAAACTTTATTTGGTTAAAACAAAATAGGAAAAACACCAAAGAAGTTATCTCACATGGCCAACGGCATAAAGACATGATATGCTTGTGTACTTTCTGTGTACTTTCTGATAAAGTCATTTTATTTTGTCAAACAAAGGTTCAAAACAAAATGTTCCAAAAATCCCATTCATGCCAGAACCACAGGTACTGGATAAGAAAAATAATAAGATAACAATCAAAACTCTAAGAACATTACAGAAAAATCATCTAGATTTTCCAAAGAGCTGTTAAACCCCACACTGAGAGACCTGACCTACATCTCGGTAAGCAGAACTGTATTCCAACTAAGCAATGAGGCTACCCGGCACAACTGCCAAGTTCAGTAACTGACCCAGACAACTAGGGATATGTTTACCATCTAAGATTACAAAAGTCCTGCACACTACTGCAGATAGAGAGTACTACCATTACAAGGAGAGCCTAATCTGTGCACCTCCTCTAACAAATAACCTTGTTCTGTGCACTGGTCTATCTTCACCCCTGACTTCACCATGTTGTCCTAATTTATTTTTCTTTTCACCCTTTTCCTCACTTTGTATTTGTCTTCCTTGTGCTTTATGTGTCGTGGTAATCATGCAAATCCTTTTTTGGGAATAAGCTAAGGCTGAAGTATTACCAAAAGTACCACGTACCATTATATTTCTGAATGGAGACAAAGGAATAGGTTGAAAATAAAATTACAGGTCTAGTTAGTATTGACTGTCAGTGTCACAAAATGTATCACTATTGACTTAGGTAAAAGTAATAACCACTGTGGACATTACTGTAGCTAGGTTATTGCTTCATGTCTACTATCAACAGGTTTTAACTCAGAAAAATGCATATGCATAGGAGCTGTTTCTTCAAGGATTATGTCCTTAGCAAGAATAGAGAATATTAGAATGAAGAAAATCACTATGGGTAGAAGCACAGGTTTTGTGGTATGCTTTCTTCAGAATTTTGGCTTACCATTTTTCTGGTGTTTTTTTCCCCCCTTTTAAAATTGAGGCAGAAACACACTGAACCTGAAATGTTAACAAGTCTCTAAATCTAGCTACTAATTTTCAAGAAATATAAATAGGACTAGAACATGAGAACAATCAACAAAACCCAAATGTGCAAAGTTATATAGGATAAATAACCTAGCTGGTTGCTTCAATAAATAAATAAAAAGAAAAAAGGATGGGACAAGCAATTTTTATGGATTAACAAGATTTTTGAGTAACATATGAATCACCTTTGGCTTCTCAATTCCAACAACAGAGGGAGGGAGGGAGAGAAAGAGAGACAGAGACAGAGACAGAGAAATTTATCAATGGACAAATTCCAATAAGAGGCACCAGCCTAGTCTGTCCCAAATCAGAGTTATCAAATGTGAGTAAAGCTATCACAGCCAAGTAGAGGGCTGAAGACATACGCCAACTAAGCCTATGGACACATGGGATGTTGGAGCAGAAAAAGGACAGGAAGAAAAACAAAGGAAATCTGAATAAAACTTCTTATTTTCCTTAATATAATACATGAAATATGGGTTCATTAACTGTAACAAATGCACTAGACTGCAGGTGAAGGAAATCAGCTAGGTAGAGAGAGAAAATATGAAAACTGTACTATTTGCTTTTTCTATAAATCTATGTTCTACAAAATTAATTTTAAGACAAATGTGAGCATGTGGCCTTAAGAAACCATTGTTGACCTTTTAGATGCAAAGGATTTCTACACTTTGGGGGATGGAGGGTGGGAAGGTCTGTTCTGGGCCTGGGCACTGCCCCTGAATTCCTTTTGCTCAAGGCTCGCATTCTACCACTTGAGCCACAGCTCTACTCCCAGCTTTTGGACTTTCCAGCCTGGGCTGGCTTCAAATCGCAATCCTAGGATCTCAGACTCCATTACAGGTATGAGCCACCAGTGCTGGGCTTCTCTGCATTCATTTACTTATTTATTTATTCATTCATTCGTTCATTCTCTCGGTCATGGGGCTTGAACTCTGGGCCTGGGCACTGTCCCTCAGCTCTTCAGCACAAGGCTAGCACTCTACCACTTGAGCCACTTCACCACTTCCAGTTTTCTGAGTGGTTTATTGGAGGTAAGAGTCTCACGGACTTTCCTGCCTGGGCTGGCTTTGAGCTGCGATCCTCAGATCTCAGCCTCCTGAGTAGCTAGGATTACAGGTGTGAGCCACCAGTGCTGGCTTTCTCTGGATTTTTTTTTTTTTTAACACAAATTAACTACACAATGTGAAGCGTTTCACTGTGATATTTACATACATGCACATAACACACTTGGATCATATCCACTATTATTCTTATTACCTCCCAGCCCCACCTCCTTCTCTTTCCCACCATTTTTTAAATGGGTTTCACTATAACCTTTTCACACATGCATACAATGCATACAAGCATACTTCAATCATAGTCTCCTCCACTTGTGCGTTTTTAAGGAGTACAGTTGTTAGGTATGATGGTGCATGCCTGTAATCCCAACATGTAGGAGATTCAAGTGAAAGATTTTAAGTTTGAGGACAGCCCGAGTTATACAGTGAATCTGAGGTATACAGAAAAACACTCTCAGGGAAAGAAAGGCCGTATCTTTTATAGATGCACAGTAAATAAATAATTCATGAAAGGATGGAAAACAGGTGAAGGAGTATACTAAAAAGATGTTTCTGAAAGTTTACCACTCAGGTTAACTACTGTTGGTTCATCAAAGTATGTTTAGTAGCTATACATTTAATTTAAACCAAGATTTTAAGAAAATATAACTATCCCAGCAAATCTGTGATTTCATAGATTTTAATTGCTTAGGGTATGCTTCCTTTTTAATACATTTGTCAAAGCTTTCAAAAACCAAACAGGCAGACATGCAGAAGCAGGCTGAGATCCCAGGCCTAATATTCTGATCTCAGCTACATTACTGACACAAGCTAACTTAAAAAATAATTACTGAAACAGAAACACCCAGTATTGGAAGCACAAAAGTAGAAACAGAGGTTGGAGGGATAGCTCAGTTGATTGAGCGCTAGCCAGTGAGTGAAAGTGTCAGGTACAAAGCATGAATCCCAGTCTCAGACCTAAAATAAAATAAAAGTAGAAACAGAAATACAAATAGCCACAAATGTACAATTTATCCAATGTTACTAGTAATTAAAAAAGAAATTTACTAATTCTTTAATCAAATTAGAAGTTTTTCAAAGCTATTAAAATGCTAAAATGGAGGACTGGGAGTATAGCTCAGGGTAGAGCACTTGCCTATAATACATGAGGTCCTAGGTCACATTGCCAGCACAAAGAAAGGAAAAAGAAAGAGAGAAAAAGGGAGGGAAGGAGGGAGGCAGGCAGGGAAGGAGAGAGAGAAAGAAAAAAGAAAGAGAGAAAGAAAAAGGAGGCGAGGCAAAGGGGAAAGCCTAAGTAGCACAAGGCCCAAGTTCAAACCCCAGGAATGCAAGTCATAATAATGATGATGACACTATGTCTAATAAAGCAGTTTAGTCATTTCCACATCCATACACATTAGATACTGCATCAAGGAATTATAAAGAAATGTATAACAGTTATAGATGCCATGTTGTTGAGTTTTGAAACAGTTACATATGTGAAAAAATACATACAAAACATGCATGGAAGAAGAAAATATTTATTTGAGTATGTATAGATACATAGAAAGGGAAGAATATACACCAAAAATAACAGCTATTATCAGGGAAACTTTCTGATTTTAGTGTCTACATTACTTCACTTTTTCTATAATAAATATGGACATATATATAATATATACACATATGGGGGAATGATTGTGTGTGTGTGTGTGTGTGTGTGTGTGTGTGTGCGTGCGCGCCAGGCACGTGTCACACCTGTAAAGCCAGCACTGAAAGGTTGAGACAGGAGGGTAACAAGTTCAAAGGTGCGGGGTGAGATTCTGTCTCAAGAACCTAGTAACAACAAAAAAATACATGTACACACACATTTACAACACATATGTATAAATTCTATTAAGGAGAAACTATATTTACATGGTTTTGGACTAAACTCCTATACTGGGAGCTTAGATCTCAGATTAGACTAAACATCAAAATCCTATGCTAAAGTTCCATATCATTAAACAAAGAGATTGGTCTATAACACCAAACTCCCCTGCTGGGCTCACTGGAACACTAACTACCCTACTTTATAAAATAAAGTGTGGTCTGGTCCTAGAAACAAAAAGACAATGAAGATCTTTGAATTTGTTGTGCTCATGTCCTTTGATACAATTCACTTTCTTAAAAGAATCAAAGCTCTGAATAGGCAGTTCTCTTAATAGCATACTCAGGTAGCCAACAGGTATGTGAAAAGACGATCAAATCATTAATCACAAGGGAAATATAAGTTAAAATCATTATATACTATTTCACACCTATAAGAAGTCTGACAATGCCTAGTTGCTCACAAGCATGTAATGCAATTAACACTTTTATATGCTGCCAGAGTTAGTATAACAATTTATAACAACTTTGGGAAGAGATCCAGCAGGATTTTTTCCCCCCAAAACCCAAACCTACATATAGTAAATGTATATTTGGCATCTGATGCTGTTGCTCTCTGCCCCCTTCCTGGAAAAAGAGCTCAGAAAACCGTTGGAATCCCCTGAATGATGGTGATAAGTACAGCATCATTTCCTGAGTTCTGTGAGCCATTACAGAAAACTACTGAACATGAGAAAGGGGTTGTAGAAACTCCCTATCTAGGGCTGGTAAGTTGGCTTAGTGGTAGAGCGCTTGCCTTGCATGCATAAGGCCCTGGGTTTGATTCCTCAGCACCACATAAGCAGAAAAAAGCCAGAAGTGGTGCTTGTGGCTCAAGTGGTAGGGTGCTAGCCTTGAGCTGAAGAGCTGAGAGGCAGTGCCCAGGCCCAGAGCTCAAGCCACACAACTAAAAAAAAAAAAAAAAAAAGAAACTCCCTATCTATAGCCAGCCAGTCAAAGATACAGGTGGCAACCTGGGGATTAAACCAAGCCTGAAGTATGCAGTCAGAGCATTCTCATGGCACCTAATTCCAAGGCTCTATGACCAAGTAGATAATGAAAGGACAACCTCAGTGGCACTATGGTAAACAGAAAAGTATAAGCGAGTTCTGGCCCAAAAAGCCAACTGCTTTCATGCAGAAGTAAGTGCTTCAATACAAAATGCCCTAAGAGTGTGTGCGGGCCAAATCATGTATGCGTGCTGGTCCCTGAGCTTTTTTGGTTGAGATCAGCTCTCTACCACTTGAGCCAAAGCTCTATTTCTGACTTTTTGATAGTTAATTGGAGAAAAGAATTTCATGGACTTTCCTGCCTGAGCTGACTTTCAACAATGATCCTTAGATCTCAACCTGGAGTAGCCAGGATTACAAGTGTGAGCCACTAGTGTCTGACTTGAATTGCTTCATTTAAAAAAAAAAAAGAAAAAACAATCTGTTCCAACCAAGTAAAATATGTCTGTGGAACCCTATGGATAGGGCCTATAGATCCAAAACAACCAATATGTAACTCATAACCTGAAGGATAGGTCCAAGATCTGGTTACAACCTGCCCTTATTAAATTCATCTACCCCAGTTACTTCACACAAGCATTATGTACAGAACAACTTATTTGTCCTTACTTACAGAAAACAGCACTCCACGGGGCTGGGAAGGTGGCTCAGTGGTAGAGTGCTTGCCTTACATGCATGAGGCCCTGGGTTCGAGTCCTCAGCACCACATAAGCAAAAAGAAAAAAGCCAGAAGTGGCGCAGTGGCTCAAGTGCTAGAGCACTAGCCTTGAGCTGAAGAGCCGAGGGACAGTGCCCAGGCCCAGAGTTCAGGCCCACGACCGGACCCAAAAAAAGAAAAAAAGAAAAGAAAGAAAGAAAGAAAACAGCACTCCACTGCTTGCCGACCACTGCTAGCCTGTATCTTTGCTATGATAGCTCCCCCTGCCCCAGTACATCCATATCCAAATTTAATTTCTTCCAGATTATTTTTTCCTTTTAAAGAAATATCCCTTGTGGATTTCCTTCCTCCCTAACCCCATAGCACCTCTCATGAACCTTACCAGTTTTCATATTTTGCTATATATTATGTGAAAGACTACAAACTATTAGAAACAACATATGCATCTGATTCTTATTTTAAAATAAACTTATTAAAAAATAAATAAATGAACAACATGAACTCATGGTTCTTTTTAAACATATTTCTTAGCCCAGACTATCAAGAGTCCACATCAAGCTTCAATAATGCAGGGTTTCTAAATACCACTCCTCATTACATGACCCTTCAGATGTGGTAGTGTATGCCTGTAATCCCAGGAGGCAGGAGGATTGAAGTCCAACGCCGACCCTATCTGAAAAATAACCAAAGCAAAAAAATAAATAAAAAGAAGAAACAAAGGCTAGGCTTGTGGCTCAATGCTTGACTAGTATATAGGTTGTATGTGAGAGATCTACTTGGGAGAAAGAGGAAGACAACTTCAGTGCCTCTCTTTTTAGTCTGAGAGTCATCACCAGTGTTCACTGTGGAAAAATTCGGTGGGCTGTAAGCTTGGGATGGTTTCCACTGTGTGTGTGGGGGGGGGGGGGTGGGTGGGTGGGTGTAATATATATATGTTACACTTTAATAAAAATGCTTCTTAACAAAAAAAAAAAAAGGTGAGCCAGGTGCCAGTGGCTCACGCCTGTCATCCTAGCTACTCAGGAGGCTGAGATCTGAGGATCACAGTTCAAAGCCAGCCGGGGGCAGGAAACTCTCTGAGACTCATCTCCAATAAACCACCTAGAAAACCGGAAGTGGTGCTGTGGCTCAGAAGTAGAGCGCTCACCTAGAGCTGAAGAGCCCAGGGACAGCACCCAGGCCCAGAGTTCAAGCCCCATGACTGAAAAAAAAAAAAAAAAAGATGAGCCTAGCTGGGCACCAGGGGCTCACATCTGTAATCCTACTCAGGAGGCTGAGATCTGAGAATCAAAGTTCAAAGCCAGCCCAGGCAGAAAAGTCCTCATGAAATTCTTATCTCCAATTAACCACTCAAAAACTGGAGATGGTGCTGTGGCTTAAGCAGTAGAGTTGCTAGCCTTGAGCACAGAGAGGTGGCTCAGGGACAGCCTTAAGGCCCTGAGTTCAAGCCCCACAACAACAAAAAAACAAACAAACAAACAAAAAGAAAGCCTAGCACATCTTATGCCAAAAAAGAAAAAAAGGCCAGGAAACACAAACTCTTACATGGGCATGTCAAAAAGAAGCGGGGACTAACTGAAAAGAATGCTCCTTAGCCAAATCTGGGACAAAGTATCACCAGTAATGACTATAACTGACTGCTAATACACTGGAGAAGTCCTTAAGAGTATGGCAACACAGAGAAGCAAGGCGTGGAGACAGAGTGGCCTCCCTGAATGCTAGCTAATACATGGAAAGGGGGTGGCAATTAGAGAACCACAGTTCTGTAACTCTATTGTAATAACATCTCAGGATTGGAATACTGACATCACTGAAGGAAAAGTTGTAAATATATAAAGTAGGGTATTTACAAGTTACCAAAATTACTGTCCTGTAGATTCCTCTCTAATAGCAGAGGAGAAAACAAAAACAAAAACAAAAAAAAAACGCACATTCGTTATAGAGAGATACCTAGTTGTTGCCATCCTAACCAAAGAGATTAAATTTAGCTGCAAATGTCATTGCCTACAGATGTGGGCTCATGTGAAGTACACTTCACCTATGATTTAGCCTCTTCCCAAAATGTTTGGCTTGGATACCTGGAAGAAAACTCCCAGTGTCAGGAGAGTACAGAAGCTACAAAAACAAACTAAACGGCACAGAAAGAAAATACTCAAAAACTGCAGAGGGGGGTATTTCCTAAAAGGCGACTAATAAAGACTGTGCCAAGAAGGGAAGAAAAGGCAGAGGGAGACTACTCTAAATTAATAAGAGGAAAAAGAAATAACTAAATACAGTATCCTTTATAGTTTGTTTTAAAGGATAGAGTTGATTCCCAAAACAAGTAGGAAAAATGAAAATTATGGACTTTTCTTTCCTACTGAAGCTAGGAATGGAACTCAGGGCCTGCTGCATTTCAGGCAAATGCTCTACAACTCTGCTACCCAGTCAGCCCTTTCTGAACATTTGATATCATACTACAGAATTACTTTTTCTGAAATGTGAAAAAAGGAGACATAGGAGGAGAAAGAATGAGTTCACTTTACTTTTTTTTATTTTTTTGGGTCCGGTCCTGGGGCCTGAACTCTGGGCCTGGGCGCTGTCCCTCAGCTCTTCAGCTCAAGGCTAGCGCTCTACCACTTGAGCCACAGTGCCACTTCTGGCTTTTTTCTTTTTGCTTATGTGGTGCTGAGGAATCGAACCCAGGGCCTTAGGCATGCAAGGCAAGCGCTCTACCACTGAGCCACCTTCCCAGCCCTGAGTTCACTTTAGAGTATGAAGAACTCAAGTTGCCTATATATACACATACAAACATGTATAAAATGTTATTATATATAATTGTGTTAAATAGAAGGGGGAAAAGAAGAAAATAGAGATATGGTACCAAGTGGAGAGGACAGCACCAGACAGACACTACCCCTACCTGGGGGAAATAATTACTGAAAAACTTAAGGGTTAAAGCATCATGATGCTTGTAACTCAAAACTTTTAGCAGCAACAACAAAAAAAGGGAAGGAAGGAATGGGAGATGGGAGAAAAGGAGGAAAACAGAAATGGACAAAGAAGGAAACAGAGAGAAAAAGTCAAGAAGGGCACAGAAATAACGAAAATATGACCAAACTGTTGAATCTAGGTCAAACATTTTTTTTTAAATACAGGTATTGAATGGGCAGCAGTGGCTCCAGCTGGCAACCCTAACTACTCAGGAAGCTGAGATCTGGAGAGCGAAGGTCAGAAACAACCCAGACGAGAAAGGCGTCAGATTCCACCTCCAAAATAACTAGCAAAGGCCGTGCTGGAGCATGGCTCACAGGGTAGAGTACAGCCAAGCAAGGTCAAACTTACAAGGCTCTGAGTTCAAGCCCTGGTACTGGAAAAAAGAAAAAAAAATAGCGTACTGTAAATTGCCTCAGGATATGCCACGCTAGAGTCTGATGCAGGATCTCAACACATCTAGAGTCTGATGCAGGATCTCAACACAGCTAATCTTTGTTTCTTCAACTGACCAGTAAATAAAATAGCTGATTTGTATTTAGGCTTCATGTTGTGATGTTAGAAATGTCTTTAAAATGTCATTAATACTACTCGTTCTTTAGGCTGGCATATTCTCATACTCTAGTATGTAGACTCTCCCATCTAAGTCTGGATGATCTGTGGCCTGTCTATGGTACTCCAGACGACACTATGTACTACAAGGAATACCCTACTAGACACTGAGATCCTTCACGCACAGGCAACCCTTTCTCCTCCTCCATGTCCTGGCCTTCTAGCATTCCCCACCCCAGGGTCCTAGGGCCAGACACTAAAAATCCAAACCATCACCCCTCATCTTTCTTTTTTTTTTTTTTTGGGGGGGGGGGTCCGGTCATGGGGCCTGAACTCTGGGCCTGGGCACTGTCCCTCAGCTCTTCAGCTCAAGGCTAGCACGCTACCACTTGAGCCATAGCACCACTTCCGACTTTTTTTTCCTACTTATGTGGTGCTGAGGAATCGAACCCAGGGCGTCATGCATGCAAGGCAAGTGCTCTACCACTGAGCCACCTTCCCAGCCCCACCCCTCATCTTTCTTACTACTAAAACTACTCCCTGAGCTCCTACTACCTACATCATTTTCAAGTACGCCACCCCTGCCAGCCCTCGGGGAGCGCGCGGGTTCACTCAGCCAGACGATGTCCCTGACCTCAGTCTCCTCAATCCATCTTGGCAAAGCTAGTTTCCTAAAACACAAAATTTGTTATCTTACTCTTCCTACTTCAAGAATAAGAGAACAAGAAGACTCAAGTAATAATACAGTAAGCTAAACACAAGCTCCATTTAATAACAAGATATAATATGAAGACAAAGCATTATTGGGTAAGAGTCTTCTGAATATACGCCTATTCCACAACATACTTATGATAAAAATTAAACACACCAAAATACATGTGATTCAGTAGAAAGAAACCACAGGGAAGCAAGTAAAATTCAACTGCCTTCTCAACTGTAAAAAATAGGTATTTACTGAATAGCTCCTAGCAGTGATGAAGACATCATGAAAAACATGAGAAGTAGAAGCACAGGCAACATGAAGAGGCTCTGCCGTCCAGTAAAATCGTCAATGCCTACCGCAAACTAAATGAGGCTTCTTTAGTCCCATCTCTTACATAGTCCCAGCACCTACCTCACATCTCTGATGGAGTCCACGATGTGATTTGGTCAGTAACATCTACCTATAGAGAGCTAATGTTGTATTTATATGGCTTCAATCTATAGATCCCTTTAAATTCAACGAGCACCTAAACTAAGATCTAGGAAGCAAACTTTACTGTCAAAAATATACTAATCATGCTGACATACATAAATCATTGTAAATTCATACATTAGAACTGTGGTTTTAGCATCCGTTTTAATAAGGATGGTTAATTATTACTCCAACCCCTCCAACCCTGGAATGAGAAGCTGCTTTGAGCATGCTGATCAGAGCAGATTTTTGAGGATTTGAAAGGACAAGACCGAGGATGGTGGCAATTTCTAAAGTTGTACAAGTAGTAGCATTCAATTACTCAGTTATACAAGTGCCAATGTAGTGGGGAACAACTTCAATTCCAGCACTCTGGAGGCAAGGAGGATCATGATATCAAGGCCAACCTGGGCTACAGAATGGAGGGGGGGGAGGAAGAGGAAACAAGAGAAGAGGAAGGGAGAGGGGAAAAGGAAAAGAAAGAACAGGAAGAAGAGAAAGAGGAGGAAAAGGAGAGAAGAGGAGGAAAAAGGATAATGAGGAGGGGGAGAAGGATATATGGAACTAATGAGCTTTTGGGGGAGGTCGATACAGGGGTTTGAACTCAGGGCCTTGTACTCTACCACTTGAGTTGTGCCCCTAGCCCTAATAAGCTACTTAAACACCAAGAAACTGAGTAGATGAGAGGCTGTAGACAGCAAGTCCTGACATTTCAATGCACAACCTCCATACCCCCTGAATTACCTTTATGTTCATTTGATGAACTGACTGAAGGTCTGACTTTTCATTAAGCAGAGCACAAAATGATTATAACACCATGTCAAACAAGAAGCCAGCATCTGTTCCTCAAGGTAAAACCTGCCATAGAAAACAAGGCTGAAGCCAGGTGCCGGTGGCTCACACCTGTCATCCTAGCTACTCAGGAGGCTGAGATCTGAGGATCATGGTTCAAAGCCAGCCTAGGCAAGAAACTTCTTGAGACTCTTATCTCCAATGAGCCACCAGAAAACCGGAAGTGGCACTGTGGCTCAAGTGGTAGAGCACTAGCCTTGAGCTGAAGAGCTGAGGGACAGCGCCCAGGCCAAGTTCAAGCCCCACAACCAACAAAAGAAAAAGAAAAAGTGGAAGAAAATTGGGCTGAAAATCCAGAAGTTGAAATACAAACTTCAGCCAAGTATAGTAAGAACAAAGAACCAAAGTTTTGGAGACACAAAGATCAAGCTTAATACTTGGTGTTGCCATTTACTAGATGTATGACCCTGAAAATTTTGCACCTAATTCTTACTTAAGTTTCATTTCACTATAAAATGTATGTAAGAAAGATGTAAAATGCCTAACAACAGGGCCTGGCACCTAGCAGCTCTCTCAGTTAGTAAACCTTCCTGGAAGAGACGCAAACATCCTAAGGATAAGAGACCATTACTTTACATGATGACTAAAACTATTGTGACCAAGCATACTGTGCATCACGTCTCAACATGGCCATTTGTTTCCCATGTCTTATAAGCGACTCCCCACCAAAACAATTTTTCTGTTTATCATATCATATGCTCTGTGAAGAGTAACTAAAAACTACTGAGGCCTACAGTTGTACTTCTTATACTGAAACTAAGTTTTTGCTAACAATTCTGCTACATATACTATACTGATCCACATCCAAAACTAACATTAAGCACAAATATCTAGTATTACTTCCTTTCCCTATTACTAGAAAAAAAATGAAAAATGAAAAAATTAAATGCCTTTCAGTGAGGTGAGTTCCACAAACAAAACAATACAGGGCAATCGCTTACCTGGAAAATATTTTGTACTTCAGATCCACCAATCCAGAATGAATGGGGGTATTCCCTTTCAGACTAGTCTGAGAAAAGACAGCAGTCAATCATCTTCCAAGATTCTTTCCGCTTACTGTATCCAGCTTTCTTCAACAAAATCCCAAACATGCACTTCGGTAACTGTTGAAAGACAGAGAGCAATCCATACACCCACCACGGCACCAATGGTAGGGAAGCCACGGAGAAATGGAAGGGAGGGTCAGTGGAATGGTGGAGCTGAGGCTCAGAAAGAAGTTACAACCCACACCTCTCATCTCTATGTTGAGAAAGACTTGACTTCTATATGGGAAGCAATGAAACATGCCTAATATTAATATGCACTCACCATAAAGAGCATGCAACTTCCAAATGAGAGCAACTAAAATCTTGTCTACTGTCCACATAAACTGTGCCTCAACATACAACTACAACGAACTTTCTTTTCAGTTTCTAAGACAACTACTCCACTGTTTAAAAAAAAGTTTGCCAGCAAAAAAAAAAAAAAAAAAAAAAAAATCAATGACACAGGAGGCTCCAGGATCTCATAATAAAGAAACTCTTTTAGGGAACCTAATAAATCTTTTGTGTTGCTACATAGGAGGAGTCAAATTTACATAAATTACCCAAGTCCTTGGTGCCCAGCTGGAGTGTACAACATGTTTTAAGTAATGACAAGAATGAGCGTTTGATTCAATACAGGCCTACACCCCCAATGGCCAGTCACAGGTAAACAGGAAAATAACAAACACTAATAAACAATTTGATAGATGACACCTTCACACCCTAAGCCCAGTCCATATTCTATCAACATTGGTTTTCTACCATACCAACTTTCTCATTGGGACTACAAATTCTAAACAAACTCTTAGGGAGAGGGAAAAGGCATACAAATTTAGAAAACTGAGTTTACTTGCTCACTCATCTGCTATTCCCTCAACTGCCACACTACTGCCAAAGTACCCGGGCAGCAGTTGAATAAAACTTACTTCTTTAATGAAAGGTTGCTAGGCCGGGAAGGTGGCTCAGTGGTAGAGTGCTTGCCTGGCATGCAGGAAGCCCTGGGTTCGATTCCTCAGTATCACTTACACAGAAAAAGCCAGAAGGGCACTGTAGCTCAAGTAGTAGAGTGCTAGCCTTGAACAAAAAGAAGCTCAGGGACACTGCCCAGGCTGGGAGGGGGGGATGGGAGGGAGGTTGCTAATGGCCCAGACCCTTTACATCAGTTACTCAGATTTAATTCTCAAAAGAATAGGAGAGTTGACTTTCCCTACGATATAGTTCTACTACATGGTAGGCCCTTACACATCTCACAGAACACTGCTGCCTCCTAAGATCAAGGATCCGAAAGGTCACTGATTCCTTGGAGAAGAAAAAAACTGCTTTCTATTCTCAAAGGTCCTAAATTAATGAATATGAGAATGGAGAACATTTTTCAACCTAAGTGACTCAATAGGTACAATCATCATGAAATGGCAATCTTCTGGATCTTCTGACTTTAAAAAGCCTTTTATTACCATGGAGCCAAAATACTGACCATTAAACACACACACACACACACACACACACACACACACACACACACACACACACACACGTACTGAAGTAGTCTTTGTGCTTAGCAGTCTCAAATCTACTTGAACACAGTAATTTTTAAATTCCAAGATATGTTTAAGGTCCACAGACAATCACAAAAGATGTTGTATTTTTTTTCACATTTCAGGAACAGCCACTGAAATGTCTGATACCAGGTTATGATTAACTTTACCATTATGTTCAGATGGAAAGAAATATCTTTCTACTCACAACTTAAAAGAGAATACATAAAATATAAATAATCAAGTCTCTCTCCCCCACTAAGTGACTTGAGAGAAGAAAAAACTGGAAATCCAATTCTGACAAAGGTGTCCAGTTAATTGTGGCTAATAACTGCTAAAGCAATAGTTTTGAAGCATTACTTGTTATATCTAAAATGCAGAGTAGAATAAATGATAGCAAGAGAGAACTACAATTTCCATTAATCAACTGAGTTCTGAAACTTGTGAATTCTCTGGCCTATTCCCTAAGTTTATTTTTCCCACTTCCCTTAATGGAAATATTTCTTCAGTGTCTAAATGGTGGCCAACCTTATGCTAATGACACAAAGATTAACCAAAGCCAACTCAAGGGTCAGAATCAAGTTCTTCCTGTTTCTGCCCTTCTTTCTGTGCCATTTTCAAGTGGTTATCACCAAGAAACTTACATTTTATTGCTAGTTCTCAAAGCTAGTTAAAAATAAAAGAAAGCCAGGTGCCAATAATTCTTATCTGTAATCCGAATTACATGAGGCTGAGATCTGAGGATCACAGTTCAAGCGCCAGGACCAGCACAAAAATAAGCATGTGAAAAAGCATTGAGAAGAGTCTCTTGTTCTCAGTAACAGAGCCCACTCACACCTCACCTTTGTTTTTCAGTGGGGTCTAGAGGCTTTTCTTCTAGAGAATGCTTTCCTATATTCACATGGATGCCCTTATCAGAGCACAAGCACCCTTCTCTTTCTCCTCCTCCCATTTTTCATGATAATGTCCCAGTGTTTCCACTTCCACAGCTGACTAAGTATGAGAGGGAATTTCCTTAAAAAAAAAAAAAAACAACACTTCCTGCTGATGCCAGAGAACTCTATGAGCTGATTTTGGTTAAAGCATTAAGATCAAGGTTACAGACAGCCTATTGGAATGTGAGGTCTTCCTGGTCTCTCATTTGCCTACAAAGACAAACTTCCTGTTAAGTAATGGTGATCAAGCAGAAACTTAACAAGCTCACTCCTGATCAACAAGTTTAGCGCTATTGTCAACTAATTGAATTAACAATACAACTCAGAAGGAAACCTAGGTAACCTTTTTGAAGTGCTTATCAATTGTAAATTCACATCAATAGCTATAAAATGAACTTGGTTTCTTAATCTTTGCTAGCAACCACTCTGGGATATAGTAAATCAATCTTTAAGTATCTATGTATGATTACTATAATGTCTATGACTTTCCTTCACCAGTCTTTTCCCTCCATCCATCTCCACCTTTGTCTTAAGGTTAACAAAAGCTACTGATGACTTACACCTGTAATCCTAGCTACTCAGAAGGCTGAGATCTAAGGGTTGTGGTTCAAAGCCAGCCCGTTGAGGCATCTCCAATTAACTTACCAAAAGAGCCAGCAATAGAGCTATGACTCAGTGGTAGAGTGCTAGTCTTGAATAAAAGTGCTCTGTGACAGCACCCAGGGCCTGAGTTCAAACCCCAGGACCAGCATGTGCACACACACACAGAGACAGAGAG
Organism: Dipodomys merriami; assembly: GCF_024711535.1. Taxonomy (NCBI): domain Eukaryota; kingdom Metazoa; phylum Chordata; class Mammalia; order Rodentia; family Heteromyidae; genus Dipodomys; species Dipodomys merriami. Next base: position 65,725 of record NW_027206530.1, on the reverse strand, counting down.
TGTAAGAGACTTTACAGCACAGGGAAAAAAATACAAACATAAATTTAAATTATTATCAATTGGATACTCACACAGTGAGCATTGTGGAGGAGTAAAAGGTCACCAAATACAGCCTTTGGCAGGGAACAACCACAAGTTTTTATAATATCAGTAAGGTATATTTCTCATAAAAGATTATTATGAGAATTAATAACAAAGATGAAACCTTCTAGAAAGAAATAATGTATGGAAACAATCACCAGGAAAACGTAATTCAACAGTTAATGAACATCTATAAGAATGCATTTTACATATAAAGGAGCTAAGTGTTGGAGGAAGATGAATGAATAATGTCCCACCCCTTTCCATGAATTTATCATTTAATAGGAAATACAAACAAGTAATTATAATTCAAGACTAGAAACATTTTGTATACAAGAAAAATACAAAGTGTCTGAATTCATTAATTTTATTTAACAATCATTATCCTGTAGGCAGTGCTACAGATACAAAACAAGATCTCTCATCCCATCAGATAAACCGACACCAAAAGAAATAGTGTCCATTCTGCTTTCCAGGATGACAGAAGTTTATTTGCATAAGCAAAAAAAAAGAAGAAGATTGCTGGGTAGTGATCTAAGCCAACTTGGGCAGAGAGGAAGTATGGAGTGTTTAACAAATGGGCATAGAGCAGTTCATACTAGAGCTGACAGTAGGAGCAAAAACTAGAAGGCCATGGTCCTCCAACTTTGGCTGGAATAGGAATTACGTGGGAGAAAATGCCAGAAGGGAGCCTGAGATCCAGAGAGACAGAAGCTCAAATTGGAACAAACCACTAGGATTGCAAATACTTTCCCACTAAGTGCAAATGTGAATCACAAGGTGGAACCTAAGATCCCAGAGTTCATAGAGCAGAACACTTTTGTTTCTAGAATTCATAAGCCCAAACTCAAAGGTATGTATGTCATTCTGTGAATCTATGTAATAGCGTAGTGATTTTCCTGGGCTTATTCTGTTTGTATGACACAGGCTTCAACTTAGGTGCTAAGAGTGCCAAGACTTGTATGCGGAAACATGTTTATCCTTGTCAAATCAGAAAGAACACCTAACCTACTGGAAAATCATGGGCACAGACTCTTATGCTCAAGCCACAACCTTTCAATGAGGCCTATAAATATATGATTTATTTCATCTGAACCCTCTTTTTAATCACCTTTTGAAAGTTAGACACACATGAAGATAGGTAATAGTAACAAAGATCCAATCTCTTGATAAACTCAATGAAGAATCCCATTTACCCCAATTAGAAAGTCAATGAGAGGAAAGAAAAAGAAAAATTTCCACTAACTTCTCATCTGTTTCTCTCATATCCTTGGTTTTATGACCCCCTTGTACTCCAACAACTCTAAAATTAGCATATTTGGCCAAATATAGTAGTACAAGTATCCCAGTGGCTGAGGCGTGAAGATGGAAAGTTCAAGGCTCACTGCTACAGGATGGGACTGTCTCAAAAAAAAAAAATCTTAAAGTACACTTGGCACACCTTTTTTGTTGTTTTGTTTTTAGAGGGGGGGGGTTCTAATTACCAATTAACCTCCAGAAAACTGGAAGTGGCGCACAGTGGTGGAGTGCTAGCCTTGAGCAAAACTGCTCAGGGGAAGCACCCATGCCCTGAGTTCAAGCCTTAGGACCAACGGAGAAGAAAAAAAAAAAAAAAGTAAGGAGGCAGAGATTAGGAGGTTTGAGGGCAGAGGGCAAGGAAGGGGTAGCGGAGATTCTCAATAAATAAGCCAGGCGTGGCGTCTCTTATTTATTTTAGGTCACAGTGCTAAACTGACCCAGGAAAAGACACCAATATCCCATCCAAAAAAAAAAAAAAAAAGACTAAAGAAAAGAAGTGCTGGAAATATATCTCAAGTAATAGACAGTCTGTACCAAGCAAAACCAAGGTCCTGAGCTGTTAGTAACAATAAAAAATTGCTTAAGAATAAACATCATGTAATAGATAATTCACAGTTTGCATTCTTTCCAGTGAAATTTGCCAAACAAGCCAGAGCCTCATGAATTTTGTGTATGTATTTCCAAAATGGATTACTTTTCATCTAACTTATTCATAATAAATCTGATGTTACTAAAGTCAGACTTAAAAAAACATGCAGGGTGCTGGTGGCTCACACCTGCAATCCTAGCTATTCAGGAGGCTGAGATCTGAGGATCGAGGTTCAAAGCCAGCCCAGACAGGAAATACGGTAAGACTCTTATCTCCAAATATCCACCAGAAAACTGGAAGTGGCACTGTGGCTCAAGTGGTAGAGCACTCACCTTGATCTGAAGAGTTCAGGGACAGCACCCAGAATTCAAGCCCCAGGACCGACCAAAAAAAAATAGGCCCATAAGTAGGCCATAAAAGTCTACATGGTGGTTGAAACATCAGCAACTGTACATTCAGTTGTGTCAATCAAGAAGTTACAGAGACTGAACCTACCCAGGTCAGAGGGAGAAGTGTCTTTTATAAACCCAACCCTCAGGCAGGACGGGGAGGGAGTGCATTTTGGAGATGCAATTATTCTGCTACTACTATCTCTCTTCTGCTGCCCCTCACTCTACTTCCATATTAGGGATCAAAACCAGGGATTCTCAAAAGCAACTTATTTTGTACTCTACCACTAAGATACATCTGGACCCAAACTTTATATTCTCTTAAGCTTACCAAAAAAAATGAGCTGGAGGTAGAGTGGATTCAGTGGTAAACTGCTTGCCTGGCACAACAGGCTCTTGGTTCAATCCCTAGCACTCCAACAAAAAAGAAAGAGAAGTAGGTGGTAGTGACTCAGGCCTGTAATCCTAGCTGTCCAAGAGGCTGAGATCTGAGGATCATGGGTCAAAGCCAGCTGGAGCTGAAAAGTTCCTCCAATTAACCACAAGAAAACTGGAAGTGGCACTGTGGCTCAAAGTGGTAGAGCACTAGCCTTGAGCAAAAGTACAGGGCACAGGCCCTGAATTTAAGCTCCATGACAAAGAGAAGAGAGGAGGGAAAAAAAAAGGGGGGGAGAGAACCTCAAAAATCTAACTAAAACAGAGGGATGATGATTTAAAAAAAAAAAAAGACAGTTTATGCTGAAATATCACATGAAAGTTATCTTGGTAACCATTACCAAACTAGTACAGACAGCACAATCATAAATATTTGAGTACTGAAACAGACTCATAAAAATCTAAAATATTTCATGCTCTGGGCTTTCAAAATACCATCGGTTTAACCCCTTCTTCAATCATATTGTCTTGAAGTCAGTATTAAAAACATTCCGACCTAGGTCTGATAACTCACTTACACAGGGAAAGACGTATGCAAATCATTCCCGAATTTGACCCTGGATTTTCTCAATCTGCGGACAGGCACCTGTGCTTAGTTTCACAAACATGTTTATGAAAAGTGCCAGGTCTCAACTTATCTCTTTCAAGGAATGTTAAAATCCTTAAAAAGTCATTTTCAAATGATCATAATCTTTGATAAGCTTCTGACAATCCTGTTTAAAGTCCAAGTTTATACTGTCCCTAAATGTCAGACATCTCTCTTGATACCGCAGACCAGAACTATGCTGTGAGGCCAAGCGGCGGGGTGCTGGGCTTGGACGCCGAGCTGCACCCCAACCTGGAGTCGGGGCTCGAGCTGGGAGCAGGGCAGGCGAGCCAATGTAGGCCGAGGGCTCCTAGTTGGGAGCCCGCGCTCAGGAGCTGCTGGGGCTCCCTTCCGAGCAGGCCTGCGGGGGCCGGCCCGCCCGGGGGGTGCGGGCGCCGCTGCCCGGGAGGCCCGTCCGGGGCTCCGGCCCCGAGGAGGCGCGCCGCTGCCCCCGCGGCCGGGCGCACGTGTCCGCCTCGGCCCCGCGGGGGGCTCGCCCCGGGAGGCCCGGCCGCAGCCTCGGGCCGCGCGCCGCACAGGCCCCGCGGCGCCCGCACGCCCGAGCGGGAAGCGGCGCCGAGGTCACCGCGCGGGGCCGCCGGGGGCCGCGGCGCGGTCGTCACCGCCTCGGCGGAAGCTCTCGGCGGCCCGGGCCCCGCGGGCGGCAGCGGCGAGGCCGAGGCAGCTGGGGGCGGCGGGCGGGACCGCGGCCGCCCCGGGCCGGCCCCCCGCGCCTCCGCGGGCCCGGGCAGCGCCCTCCCTTTGTCCGGGAGGCCTGACCCCGCGGGACGCCCGGGCCTGGACGCCGAGGCCCGGACCGCGGCCCGGGCGGCGCCGCCGGCCTCCTCCTCCTCCTCCCGCGCTCCTCCGGCGGAGCGGCCGGGAGGCGGAGGGCGAGGAGCCGAGGCCCGCGGCGGGAACGGGCGGCGGGAGGGGGGCCGGGGCGCGGCGGGCGCGGGCGGCGGGGAGCCGCGCCGAGGCCGGGCCGGGCCGGGCCGGGGCGGCGGGGAACTCGGGGCGGGCCTCGCGCGGACGCAGGCCCGCCCGGCCGGACGGGCGGAAGGCGGACGGTCGGCGGCCGCACTCACCATGAGCTCGATGGTCTTGTCCTCAATCACGGAGTCGGGCTCCATGGCGGCCCCGCCTCGCTCTCCCCGCGCACAGCGAACGGCCCGGGCAGAGGAGGCGCCGGCGGCGGCGGCGGCGGCGGCGATCGCGCCCACTCCAGCTGCCGCCCGCCCGGGCCGCCGGCAGCTCCGCCCTCTGCTCGGCCGGCGCAGTGCGCGGCGTCGGACTACGGCTCCCAGCGGCCGCCGCGGCCCCGGGGCGTGGTGGGAGCGAGGGGCCGCCCGGGCAGCTCCCGCCCGGCGGCCGCGACGGCGGCGGAGCGGCGGGGCCGGCTGGACGGCGAGGGCGCGGCTCCCACCCAGGGGCTTCGGGCTCCTTCAGGCCGGGCCGCCAAAGCGCCGCGACTACGAGTCCCGGCAGGCCCTGCGCGCGCCCTCCTTCCGGCCGTCGCCGCGGACTTCCGGGCGGGGAAGCCCGGAACGGAAACTCTGAGGCGACTCCTGGCGCGGCGGCGGCGCTGCGTGTGCGCCGACTTCCGGACATGCGCGGTCCACGTTGGCCAGGCCGCTCCACGCCGGCCGCTCGCGCGCGGTCGTGCCGCGGGTTGCTGAGCGGAGGTGGACGGTGGCGAGGAGCGTGTGGAGGAGCGTGCGTGGTGAGTGCTGGGCTCAGGCCCGGGGGGAGGGCGTCCAGAGGGGAGGGCGCGGGGGGGGGAGTGCACAGGGGGGGAGGGCGTCCAGAGGGGAGGGAGCCCGGGGGTGGGGGGGAGTGCACAGGGGGGGAGGGCGTCCGGAGGGGAGGGCGCGGGGGGGGGGAGTGCACAGGGGGAGGAGGGCGTCCGGAGGGGAGGGCGCACGGGGGTGGGGGGAGTGCACAGGGGGAGGAGGGCGTCCAGAGGGGAGGGCGCACGGGGGTGGGGGGGTGCACAGGGGGAGGAGGGCGTCCAGAGGGGAGGGAGCCGGGGGGGGGAGTGCACAGGGGGAGGAGGGCGTCCAGAGGGGAGGGCGCACGGGGGTGGGGGGGAGTGCACAGGGGGGGAGGGCGTCCAGAGAGGAGGGCGCACGGGGGTGGGGGGGAGTGCACAGGGGGGGAGGGCGTCCAGAGGGGAGGGCGCGGGGGGGGAGTGCACAGGGGGAGGAGGGCGTCCAGAGGGGAGGGCGCACGGGGGTGGGGGGGAGTGCACAGGGGGAGGAGGGCGTCCAGAGGGGAGGGCGCGGGGGGGGGGAGTGCACAGGGGGGGAGGGCGTCCAGAGAGGAGGGCGCACGGGGGTGGGGGGGTGCACAGGGGGAGGAGGGCGTCCAGAGGGGAGGGAGCCCGGGGGGGGGGGAGTGCACAGGGGGGGAGGGCGTCCAGAGGGGAGGGCGCGGGGGGGGGGGAGTGCACCGGGGGAGGAGGGCGTCCAGAGGGGAGGGAGCCGGGGGGGGGGGGAGTGCACAGGGGGAGGAGGGCGTCCAGAGGGGAGGGAGCCGGGGGGGGGGGAGTGCACAGGGGGAGGAGGGCGTCCAGAGGGGAGGGAGCCGGGGGGGGGGGCGTCCAGAGGGGAGGGCGCCGGGGGGGGGGGGGGAGTGCACAGGGGGAGGAGGGCGTCCAGAGGGAAGGGAGCCCGGGGGTGGAGGGAGTGCACAGGGGGAGGAGGGTGCGGGGGGGGGGGGGGAGTGCACAGGGGGAGGAGGGCGTCCAGAGGGAAGGGAGCCCTGGGGTGGAGGGAGTGCACAGGGGGAGGAGGGGGGGGGAGTGCACAGGGGGAGGAGGGCGTCCAGAGGGGAGGGCGCACGGGGGTGGGGGGGAGTGCACAGGGGGGGAGGGCGCGGGGGGGGGGGAGTGCACAGGGGGAGGAGGGCGTCCAGAGGGGAGGGAGCCGGGGGGGGGGTGCACAGGGGGAGGAGGGCGTCCGGAGGGGAGGGAGCCCGGGGGGGAGAGTGCACAGGGGGAGGAGGGCGTCCGGAGGGGAGGGCGGGGGGGGGGGGGGGAAATGCACAGGGGGAGGAGGGCGTCTAGAGAGGAGGGTGCGGGGGGGGGAGTGCACAGGGGGAGGAGGGCGTCCAGAGGGGAGGGCGCACGGGGGTGGGGGGGTGCACCGGGGGAGGAGGGCGTCCAGAGGGGAGGGCGCATGCGGGTGGGGGGGGTGCACAGGGGGAGGAGGGCGTCCAGAGGGGAGGGCGCACGGAGGTGGGGGGGGGATGCACAGGGGGAGGAGGGTGTCTAGAGGGGAGGGCGCACAGGGGTGGGGGGGTGCACCGGGGGAGGCCATCCAGAGGGGAGGGCGCCTGGAAGGGAGTGCACAGGGGGAGGAGGGCGTCCAGAGGGGAGGGCGCACGGGGGTGGGGGGGGTGCACAGGGGGAGGAGGGCGTCCAGAGTGGAGGGCCTATGGGGGGGGTGCACCGGGGGAGGAGGGGTCCACCCGGGGAGAGGGCAGGGGGGGGTCTCCCCGGGACAGGGGAACACCTAGGTGGAAGGGGAGCCGGAAGCTGGCTGGGCAGGGCAGGGCGCTGGCCGCAGATGGGAAGGAGGAGGGGGCCTGCAGCTGTCTTCCCACTCCAGCCGAGGGATGAGAAGGGTCCTGGGCAAATTGAGCTCTTGCTCTCTTGTTCAGAAGATAAGTATTGTTTTTAACTTTCCAGCAGCATCTGCTGCACTGCTGTGAGCGCTGGTGACCAGCCCTGAACATAACTGAGCCCCTTTCTCATGGAGCTTCACTGCAGAGCAGGCGACAACTAGGAGTAAGAAGTGGAACCTTCTGGAGCTCTGCTTCCACCACGGGACTTCCACCAAGTCTCTGAGTTTTTCCTGAGCACTTCCCCAGGAGCAAGGTAGTTTCCTGCCAGCTGCCCTGAGGGAGAACTCAGGCCTCTCTGCAGGTCTTAGGGGAATGTGGTAAGTTTTAAGGAAGCAGGGCTTTGCCCTGGGGTGGGTGCAGTCAGGAATAGAGGTAACTCTGGGGTTGGACATCTCAGAAAATCTTATCTGAAGGAATGAGGCTAGCGCTGTAATTTGAGGCAACCCCTCAAATTAGCTGAAGATGTTTAGTCATTTTTTTTTGTGACACAGACATTATTCCTGTGTTCTTGCATGATTATGGATGGGTCTCATTTCTATCTTGACCTGTTGTGATCACAGAATTGCCTTATCGAGTCAGAAGAGGTTGTGAGCCCAGCCTGACCCTTGCTCAAGGTCTACTTCCTCATCTGTGAACTAGGAATGATGAAGTGTTCTCCAAGGTTCTTGAGAGGATTTAACCTATACAATTCTTGGAGGTCAATGCATGTTATGAAAGGAAAATGATGCTGAGGGCTGAAGAGAACATACCCAGATACATATTTTCCCTCTCCTGCTGTGCATCACTTGAGACAGAAACCCTGGAGTCTGACCTGCAGTTTTACCACGGAGGCACCTGGGTTCTCAGAATAATAAATAAGCTTTCTTACTGGGTAAACATGGGTAGATACACCTGTTTTTTTACCCCATTCCAAAAGAACAACCCCCAGATGCAAATTATTTTATTTATTAGAAGCATATTTACATTCTCACAGTTAACTTTGAAGAGAACATTTTACAAAAATTTCATAAATTTGGAAACCATGTAAAAATAACTTCTTCATAAAGGGAAATATAAGTTAATGGACTGAAGGGAGAAACATTCGTCCCTGATGCAGAAATTTAGTACAGGGCCTGAGGAATACTGTGTGCACGTCTGGCAATGAGCATTGCATGTAGGCTTGTCGGTGAGTCTGAGGACCAGGCCGGACCTCATCTGTAAAAGCACAGCACAGCTAGGAGGGCTTAGTTGGTACTGAGCAATGAGGCAGCAACGTCATAAAGGAGCTGGGCATTGGGAGCCACAAGCCGCATGAGGAACAGTAGCAGACCTTCCCTGAAGCACAAAATTGGCATCTCACTTGTACTTTTGTCACATTCCTGGATGCAGGGACAATGTACAAACCTTGGTCACCCACCCACATGGGTTCCCCCGGGGCCTGTGTCCCATCCAGCAAGCCAGACTTAAGAAAACCACCGATTGCCGTGTCCCAAGAACCTCTTCACAGTAAAGATTCAGGACCCCACATGCTCTTTGCCTGTTCAGCAACCAGCCCTCCCTTGTCAAACATCCGTTGAAATCAAGAGAAACATCCAGGGCCCTATCCCTGAGGAATGGAGGAGCCAACAAGACCTTGGGGTTCCCCGACATCACTGCCGGCAAAGCACAACCAGCGGCATTGCCCGAGTCCTCACCATTGTCAGGACCGTAAGGTTCTTGAAAAGAAGCTGTTTTCCTGAAGAAGCCATTCATTTTCTGTTTCAGTGGAACATTTTGAAATCAAGGTGAGAGGTGTGCTTTGTAAACAGACTAAGCTGGCTGGAGCATTTGCTTATGGTGGGTTGTAAACGCAGCCTGTGAAGATCAACACCTTGAGCCAACCTGAAGGCCCAAGAGTGCTTCTGCCATGTTCCTGGGGGCAGAAAACATTCTTCCTGAGAAGTCCAAGCTTGGTCTGAAATGTGCGTTGGGCCTCCTGGACACAGCCCAGGAAAGGAGCCTTCCCCAGGCACCTTCAGGCAGCAGTGGGGCGGGGCGGGCAGTGTGAGCCAGGCAGCCGGCCTGTGGATTCTAAGAGGTAGGGAATTTACCCTAAACACAGGATGCCAGGCAAAGGCCAGCAAACTGGCAGCACACAGTGCCTTCTCTGGATATTGAGGTCAAAACCCAGCATGGCTCCCCACAGACTACCCCACCTACCAGGAGCCACACAAACAGTTTTGTTGTAAGCAGAAAGTAGGTCCGGGGTGTAAGGACACCTTGGAGGGACTGGCATCAAGCCTGGCACTTCCAAGAAATGGCATGGCAGATGGCTCCTATCTGCACTGCAAGAGCTGCTTTACACCACAGGGTCACATCTGAAGTGACCCCAGTGACCAGCATGCTCTAGCCCATAGACTGCAAGACAGGCAGGGACTTGAGGCCACAGCAGACCCATTCTCCTGGCCCTCGATCACAGCTGTCCCAATCACTGGCCACTCAATGGGATCTGGGGATGAGGGCAGTTAGGGTCAGGGATAACCGTAAACTGCCTTCCTCCACCAAGGAGTAAGAAGCAGGCAGCAGAAGCAAGGGTCTGGCTGGAGCTGGCACAGAAGCAAGGCGGAGGGGTCCTGAGTTACTTGTTTGCAGAGGCTGAGGGTCTTTGGGCCCCGTACTGCCAGTCATAGTTCCCTGCAGGCGTTAGGAAGCATCGGCTGAGCTGTAGGGGAAGAACTTGGTGACCTTGCTGGGCGTGGTCGGGTTGGGGCACTCCACTTCTTCACTTAGTTTGAAGAACATTTCCTGCTCCCGCTTTTTCTGGTTCAAATCCTCTTCCAGAGCCTGTGTTTGAGAGAGGACAGAAGGCACTAGAAGCATCCCACCAGCCACAAACCTCCACCAGTGATACTTTGCGAGCGTTTCCCCAGACTCGAGTGAGTAGGGACAACGTGGCTCCTTCACCCCTCCTGCCACCTCCACCAGGAGTGAAGGCAGGGGAAGCAGACTGCATGGTATTCACCATCATGAGCTCACAGGAAGGAAAACCTTCGTTAAAAATGGCCAGTTTCAGTGCTTCACACCTGTGATCCAAACTGCTGGGAAGGTGGAGGTGGAAAGAGGATTGCAGTTTGAGGCCAGCTCAGAAAGTCACTGAGGCTCGCTCCATCCCACAAGCAGTCATTTCGTCACAAGCCTGTGGTCCCATCTGCGTGGGAGGCACAGGTAGGAGGAGGATCAAAGTCTGATAAAATAAGACAGAATGGGCTGGAGCCAGAGCAAACACCACACACCCACACAAAGCCAAGCTGGGTGTAGCTAGTAATAGAACGTAGGGGCAGGGAGGGCACGGAGAACAAGATAGCAAATGGAGCACTCAACGCTTTCTGCTCCAATGACACAAAAGTGAGGTTCTGAGGATGGGAAAAGGCATTCATGGGGACCTAGGAAGTAACAGAGAAACAACAGGGATGGTAGAATAGCAGCAAAGGCGTTTGGAACTGGTATCTGGCTTCCTGACTGGGGAACCACCCAGAAATCGCCAAATTCAGCCTCAGGAAAATACCGTCTGAGGACCTTTCCACCAGCCTGCAGAGGTGAGGACTGGTCTGGAGTAGGGACCCTGTGTCCCCAAGTCCAGGAACAAGAGGTAGAAACAGTTTGGCAGTGCATGGGACACTTGGGCATAACCTCTGGACTTAAACTAGTTATAAGAAGCTTGGGAAAGAAAAGCAGGCAACACAGCCATCAGGGGTCAACAAAAGTTTAAGCTTTGGGAAGGAGACTACAGTCAGAAATCCAGAGGCTGGAAGTCTGCGGGGAGGAGGCTTGGGAACACCCCCTGAGCCAGAGAGCAGATGCCCAGAGCCACAGCTGTGAAGCCGCCTGCAGCAAGTGCTGAGGGACCCCAGAGACCCTGCACACCAAGGGACAAGCTCACAGCACTGCCCACGACAGAATGGAGACAGCACTGCCCCTGCCCGCTAAGCAGGCTTGGGACTCTGCTGAGTCAAACTGCAGAGGCACTGGCCATTAGCTGGACTTATAAAGCCTCGTTCCCACATAAGGACTTCCAAGGGAAGCAAAGCCCTCACACTTAAAACAGACTGCTGCTACCTCAGAAAAGGCTGTATATAAGCTACACATACAGACACTAGGACAACTAAAACCTCATTGTTGCTCTGTATAAGTCTGTATTTGTTCCTGCATTGGTTCAACTGTTTTGAGGACTGCTTCTTAGAAGACACCAAGGGCATGCACAAGAAGATCCAATCTATATATAATGGGGATAGATTAAAAAAAAAAAAGATAAAAACTAAAGGTATTGAAAACCCATTTGACAAAATCATGATAGAAAACTCACCCAGTCCCAAGAGTATCGTCCAGGTGATGATGGCTTACAGAACTTCAAGCAGACAAAAGCGGAGAAGAAACCCCAGACATATTACAGTAAAATCACTAAATGCACAGAATAAACACTAGGCTGCAAAGGAGGGGCAAGTGACCACAATAGCAAGCCCATTAGAATAATAGCGTTTTTGCTAACTGCAGGAAGGGCAGGGAAAGAATTCGAGTCTTGAAAGACAACAGTGGCCAGCCTAGCCTCTTATCCAGAGACCCTATCCTTCAGACTTCATGGGGGTAAAAAAAACCTTGCATGGTAAATAAAAGAAAGGAATGGGGGGGGCAGAGATGGGATGGGAAGGAGAAACAAAGCAGGAGGCTACAATGCTTGATAAGAAATGTACTCATTGGGGCTGGGAAGTTGGCTCAGTGGTAGAGTGCTTGCCTTGCATGCCTGAGGCCCTGGGTTCAATTCCTCAGCACCACATAAGCAAAAAGAAAAAAGCCAGAAGTGGCGCTGTGGCTCAACTGGTAGAGCGCTAGCCTTGAGCTGAAGAGCTGAGGGACAGAGTTCAGGCCCCATGACCGGACCCCCCCCCCCCAAAAAAAAAAATGTAGTCATTATCTTGCCCTTGTAATTGTAACCCCTCTGTACAGTATTTTCACAATAAAAAAAAAAGAAGAATTCATGTCTACTAAACCAGCACTGCAAAAGATACATAAGGGAATCCTATCAGAAGATTTAAAAACAATGAAAGCTAACCCTACTAGAAGAGTACCCTAGCAAAGCAAGCATCACAACAAGATGACAGACAGTACCACACCTCAGTTCTAAAGTTAATGTCAGCAGGCTCAACTCTCCCAACTGAAACAAGTGGAGGAGCACTTGGATCCTGAAGTTCCAGGGCACAGCGCAAAGGGTGTGGGCATGTGTGTGGGATGAGTGAACTCGGGCAGTCAGAGGGGCCAGGCACATGGATATGCCAGCAAGAGAAAACACAAGTGCAGGGAGCCCAGGAGGACAAATCAAGTCTTCTCCATGAGATTTGGCTACTACGATTTTTACTGATCTTGCCAGAAGCTGCTACAGAGGCTGAGAAATAAATGTGAGATAAATTTAGGTAGGGAGAATGGGGTTGCTCAAACTGGGAGCAGAGAAGGAGAGGCATGGTGAAGCAGGAGATGATCACCCAAGGCTGAGCAGGAAAGTCTTGAGCTCAAGATCATGCCCTGACTATACAGGAGACCTCAAAAAATACGATGAGGGCACTGGGAAGGTGGCTCAGTGGCAGAGTACTTGCCTAGCATGCATGAAGCCCTGGGTTCGATTCCTCAGTACCACATACACAGAAAAAGCCAGAAGTGGTGCTGTGGCTCAAGTGGTAAGAGGGCTAGCCTTGAGCAAAAAGAAGCTCAGAAACAGTGCCCAGGCCCTGAGTTCAAGCCCCAGGACTGGCAAAAAAAAATAAGATAGGGGGGCTGAGAAGGTGGCTCAGTGGTAGAGTCCTTGCCTTGCATGCATAAGGCCCTGGGTTCAATTCCTCAGCACCACATAATTAGAAAGAGCTGGAAGTGGTGCTGTGGCTCAAGTGGTAGAGCGCTAGCCTTGAGCTGAAGAGCTGAGGGACAGCGCCCAGGCCCAGAGTTCAGGCCCCATGACCAGCAAAAAACAAAACAAAAAATAAGATGGGGGTGGTGGTTGGAGACTGGCTCTCATGTCATTCTGCTCATTGGAGTGTGGGTGGCACCTGTGAGCAGAACATAACACCACTCACTGCAAGGACAGAAGGTGTCCGGTGAGCCAGGCCTCATCGCACAGGGCTTTTTCTATGGGGCGCGTGCTTGGTGCACACATAGGCCCCACCTGAGTGTCCCCAGCTGGCAGAAGAGGGTAACGTCCACATTAGGCCTGAAGGTATGCTTCCTGTTTGGAAGTGCCTATAGAGCAGAGAGCAGCCAGTGCCTGACAGGCCGTGAGGAAATGGGAACCTTAGACTAGCCCCATGAAGCTGGACTCTCAGGCCTGAAGTAGCTCAGCAGTGGTCCTTGCCCACCCCACCCAGCCCTCGGTCATCCACGCTGGTACCTTTTTGCGCGGCCGAAGCTTGTCCCGCCACTCTTTGAGGTTCTGGTCGTGGTTCTCATCCAGGGCCTTCAGCTTCTGGGTCTCATGCTCTACCAAAAGGTGACACTTTTCATTCTGTGACAAATACCAGGCAGAGCAAGTGTGTGAGAGCACGGAGACTTTCCTGTCACAGCCCTGGGGTGCTAGCATCCTGCATGTACCACATTATCTTTTCTTCTCAATACCCTTGGCATACAACTATATATATATATTTGCATATAAGTCCACTGTATACACATGTGCCAAAGCAGTTCCCGGAGAACTGTTACAGACTGCTAACAATGACAGTTCTTGCTAAACTTCAGGGCAGAATTTCTGTAGTTGTTTTGCAACTTTAATGTGCTTTATTCATATTTTCAGAAATGAAGATATGTTGTTTTAATTAAACAAGCAAAACTAATAGTCACAAGTAAACTGTCACCTAACCTCCTAGGCAGAAGCAACTACTAGGAACACAAACAAAATTCCTGTAGGACTCTGACCCCTTTGTTGCTGGCTTTTTTTTTTTTTTCTCGAGACAAGATCTCACGCAGGCTGGTCTTGAACTCATGATCCTCTTGTCTCCCAAGTGCTGGGATTATGGCCATGTGTACCACTTTATCTGGTTATAGACTGGTTAGCCTAGCCTGCCTATATTATTCTAAAACCTCTCCCTCTCTATGCTTGATGTTATATTACAAATATTATCTCTACAATTTGCAGAATCAGAATATCACGTGGTATATATTTAAATACTTATTTAAATCTCCCTTACTTTCGGTCACTTAGGTTGCTTCTAATATTCATTGTAATAGCCACTGTTTAAGCATCTGTTCTACAGACTAAATTATGTTCTTTCTAAATTCAAGTTGAGTCCCTGTCCCCAAAGGGAGGGTTAGAGACAGGCCTTCAGAAGGTGGAAAGGGTTCGACCGTGGTGGCCTTACAAAAAGGCAGACCAGAAAGCAGCTGGAATTCAGTCTCCTGCCTTCCTCTCCTACCTCTCCTGGAGGGACCTTTTAAGGACACAGGAAATAGATGGACATCTGCAGGCCAACAAAAGGCCTTCACCAGAAGCTCACCCTGCTGAAACAATGACCTTCAGTTCCCAGGTGTCACAGCTGTGAGAAAATAAAACTATGGTGGCTGGAGCCACCATCTGTGTTGTGTTGTTTTTTAAGGGACAGGTATCTTGCTCTGTTGCCCAGGTTGGAGTCTAGAAGCCAGTCACAGGCCCGGTCCCAGAACTGACCCACAGCAGACCCTGCTGACAGTGAGCTGCATCCTTATCTCACTGTCCTAGTGGATCCTCCATCCTCAGGCTTTTGGGAGGTGAGAGGTAGAGCCCAGGTGCCGTGACCCCAGGAGGTGGGAGGCTGAGCCCCTGAGTTTCAAGCTGGAGGTTTCTGGGACTTGGCAGGTGACTTGATGGGGAACAAGGCCAGCAGCACGGAGCTTGCACTCCGGGCTTTTTGTTAAGCCTTTCAGCAGTGAGGGGCGACAGCTGCGTGACCGACGCAGATCCTCATGGCAGCAAAAGAGGAGGCCTGCCTTCAATGCTGTTCCGTTTCCTCCAGCCTCTGTGCCCCTCTGGAGACCCTCAAAAGGGCAGCAAAAGAGGAGGCCTGCCTTCAGTGCTGTTCTGTTTCCTCCAGCCTCTGTGCCCCTCTGGAGACCCTCAAAAGGGCTCAGTGGCCTGTGCACTTTCCTGAGGGGCCCCAGACCCCAGGTGTAAATGCCTCACTCTGCCACGAGGGGGCCCCAAGGCCTATCTTCCTGGGGCCATCTGGGCACGGAGAGCTCTGGGTGCCGGCCTGATTCTGGCGAGAAACCCCTTCCTGTCTGCAGGCAACCCACAGGCACGGGACAGACCCAGGGGGCTCCAAGGGCTTCAACAGGCAGCGTGTCCTGGAGAGACACGGCGGTTGAAACGCAGCAGCCCACTGTGGCAGACCCTGGGCAAGGCGTCCTCTTCACACATCCTGCAAGCAGGAATCATCACCACCCCATGACCAGCTCAGGGCCATGGAAGTGAGACCTGGAGGCTGCAGGGCAGGGCAGGTTGGCCCTGGGCACTGCCGGCCCTGGCAGACGGGGCCGGGGGGAGACGGTACCTGCAGCTGCTGCAGCTCGCTCATGTTGCTCTCACACTGCGCCATCATATCCCGCATCTGGTTCTCATGTTTCTGCTGCTGCTGTAGCCGCTCAGCCTTTTGCCGCTTCTCCTCCTGCTGAGAGAACTGGAGAAAGGCTGAGGCTGTGACTCCGGCTCTGCCGGCCGGGCCTTGGCCATCTCCACCCTCGTCTGCAGGCCCCATCCCAGGCACCTGGCCGGCACAGCAGCGGTGGCCAGCTCCCCCTGCTCCCCGTCGGGCTGTGCCCCACTGGTTTAACCCTCATCCTGAGTGAAGACCCAGGCCCTGCCACCAGAGTCATGACGTGACATCCTCATGGGATGCACTACGATTGTGTGCAGGAATCTTGAGGGCCCAAGTCACAGCAAAGGGCTGTGGGCTAGGACCAGCACTACCCCATCTACTCTATACCGGCGACATTGGAAGGGCGCAGCCCGTCACCATGGGTCTGCCCCACACCCAGGAGCCCGTGGCCAGGCCCGGCCCACCTGCTTGATCTTCTCACGCTGCTCGGCAGCGCTCCCGGTGCCGTTGATGTGCAGGCTCTTCTTGTACATGGCCATGCGCGTCTTGCCCTCGCTCCTCTGGACCTTGGGCAGCCGGGCCTTCTCTTGCTGCTGCCGCACCTTCAACTGCTCCATCATGCGCTGGTTGTAGCGCTGCATCTGCTCCCGCTCCTAGGCGGCACCCAGTCGGGCCAGGTGAGGCCCCCGGCATGGACGAAGAGCCCGGGACTCGGGGCCCAGGACAGGCTTCGTTTACCTCTACTACTGCTCAATGTTTCCTGTTTTCCCTGACTCTTCATTTCTAGTTTTGACTTTATGAGGGCGTGTAAAAGACAATTCACAGAAACAATGCCGTGACATTTGATCTTTTCCTGGGCTCACAGTGGCACGATATGCTCGGCACTCAAAGGGAGAGCGCCTCACGTACGCAGCCTGGAGTCCGCGGTGGATTCAAATGCATTTGCAACTTAGGAAGGGGCTGTGAGGTGTAACTGCACAGTAAGACAAGTGCCTGTATTATTAGTTAGGAATATTCTGATTCTTACTCCAAAGGCCATCTCATTTCCCTGTGATGGTACTATTATTAGTTAATAACTCAAAGCAAATTGTACGCCAGAGGGGACTGTCCATCATTAGTAATGGCAGACGTAAACTCATATGTGAATTTCCGTCACGCCTCTTGGTGGGCACGCCTGCTGCAGGACCCCTCCATGATTGCTGGCTCCTCTATTCTGAGCTCCCGTGCCCCTGCTGGCATCTGCCCTGGGATGCATCATTACCCAGTGTGTCTCCCTCCCTTCTCACTGTGGGGCCTGAGGAGCAACTAACAGCACAGAGAGGGCGATCCGGCCCACAGGCTGGTCCTCGCTGGGAGCACAGGAAGGCCGCCCAGCAGATGTGGGGCGGGGAGTCTTCTCGGGGGATGCGAAGGAAGAGGCACAGAAAGATGGAGGCCAGGAGGACAAAGGGGAAGGGAAGCACAGGGGGACTGGACCAGGTGCCCAGCTCCCCATGCTGGCTTGCTCCAATTTCTAGGCCCCATGGCTTCAGCAGAACTTTCCCAGAGAACATCCTGGGGCATCTCTGTGGCCACAGCAGCTCCTGGCTCTCCACAAGGCCCCTGCGGCCCAGGGGGGCCCCCTCCCCTCCCCTGACAGTGAGGCCTCCCCCTCCCCTCCCCGTCACAGTGGGGCCTCCCCCCCCCCCCCCCCCCGCGCAGCACACAGTAGAGCCCCACCTTCTCATGCTTGCGCAGCAGCTCGTGCCGCTGCAGGAAGTACTGGTCTTTGAGCTGCTGCTTCACCAACTGGTGTCTCTCCTGCAGCTGGTGCTCCTCCATCTCCCACAGGGCTGCCTCCCGGTCTGTGAGGGCGCACCAGCGCCGTGAGAGCAGGCAGGTCCTCCCCTCCCCTCCCCTCCCGCCCTGGTGACACCGAGAAACGCACCCTCAGCAAGGACAGCCCGGGCCCTGGCGGCCCCTAGAACTTGCTCCCAAGCCACATACATGGTCTATGGTTTGCACCACAGCAGCCGGAACAGACCATCAGTCGACCAGAGAACTCTTTGAGCCTTAGCAGGGGTCCCACCTGACAGTTTTGGGCCAGGCTGTCAACAACATCTCTGTGACCTGTTAACCGATCCATGCTACTCAGCCTCTCCCTTTCCCACTTTGCCTTGACATGGGAACTACGTAACCAGTACCCTCGCCTCAGTCCTGACTCCAGGGAGTCTGCTTGCCTGTCTCACCAGGAAGGGTGTGTACTCAAGGTGGAGAGGATCAGGCCTTCCTCGCCCACCCAGCTCCAGCGCTCCTTCGGTGACACCAGGCCTCCTCACCCACCCAGCTCCAGCGCTCCTTCGGTGACGCCAGGCCTTCCTCGCCCACCCAGCCCCAGCGCTCCTTCGGTGACGCCAGGCCTTCCTCGCCCACCCAGCTCCAGTGCTCCTTCGGTGACGCCAGGCCCACCTCGAAGGAGCTCCTGCTTCCTGCTGAGGCACTCGCGCTCCTTGTCGCAGATCTCCCGCCTGTTCTCCACCGTCAGCTTCTTCATGGCCAGCTCCAGGTCCTCCTTCTGCTTGGCAACAAAGTCCCGGTCCTGGGGGGCGGGGGGAGACAGACTTACTCAGAGTCAGCCTGGAAAACAGTGTTTATTCCTGTCACAGGAGAAAGGTCAGCATGGCTAGAGAAGAAAATGTGGAAAACGAAGAAGAAAATGTCTCAAGATACCAAGTCACAGTGGCCAGTGCAACAGATGGGCTTTACTTGAACCTGGAATCAAATGGGGGGAGGGAAGGAAGGAGGAAAAAGAAGGAGGGAGAGGAGGTAAGGAAGGAATGAGGATTGTGGGAAGAGTTTTGAGAAGTACAAATGTGTGTGCTGACTAGAATGCAAAAATGTTACTCAAAGCCTAGCACCAGTGGCTCAGGCCAGTCATCCTAGCTACTCAGGAGGCTGAGATCTGAGGATCATAGTTCAAAGCCAGCCCAGACAGGAAAGTCCATGAGACTCTTCTCCAATAAACTCAGAAAAAGCTGGAAATGGAAGTGTAGCTCAAGTCGTAGAGTGCAAGCCTTGAGCACAAAGAGGCTCAAGGACAGCACCCAGGCCCAGAGTTCAAGGCCCAGGACTGGCAAAAAAAAAGTGATTCAGGCATCACTGTTAATTTTTTGAGTGCTGAAGAGTGAAGCCAGCATCTGCACGTGCAAAGCGCACACTCACAACAGAGCATCTGCCCCAGTTCCCAGCGAAGGCACAATCTTGTCGTACCGGTTGTACCTATGATGAAAGAGGTGTTTATAGATACAGGGTGCTGTGGTATCTGGGATTTGAGTTAGAAGAATCCAGTGGGGCCAGAGAGGGACTGAGTGGCCGTGAGTAGGTACGAGGGCAGGTGGAGTTCATCGTCCACCTTTAACTACTACCGTCCACTTTTTATTTTAATGGACAACAATTGTACATTTATGGAATATGTTCTGGCCATTCTTCACCTGTCAACAGGTCACAGTTATCAAATCACGGCAATGCGCATTTCCCTTTCCTTGAACATATGGCACTTCTTTGTCTAGAGATCCAGTCTAATTTTTTTTATTGTTTTGTTCTGTTTTTTGCCTTGTAGGTTTTTTTTTGCCAGTCCTGGGACTTGAACTCAGGACCTGGTTACTGTCCCTGAGGTGTGTGTGTGTGTGTGTGTGTGTGTGTGTGTGTGTGTACATGTGTGCACGCGTGCCGAAGGCTGGCACTCTACCACGTGAGCCACAGCTCCATTTCTGGCTATTTTGGTGATTAATTGGAGATAAGAGTCTCATGGACTTTCCTGTTGAGCTGGCTTTGAACTGTGATCCGTGATAAGCAGAGCTCAGTCTCCTGAGTGGCAGGCCACAGGCCTGGGCCACCGGCCTTGTGCTTGCTAAGTAGGCACTTGTACCAATAAGCCCCACCCAGCCCGCACTTTTCCCCACTATTTTTTCACATAGGGTCTCACTTCCTGCCTGGCTGTGGGGCTTGGAGAGAGCTGCGTATGCTACTAATACATCCAGTTCTTCTCAAAGTCTTGAGAACATTCTCCTGCTGGCCTGAGTCCCAACAATCCCAGCCTTCCAAGCTGCTTGGGGAAAGCCACTCGTGCCTGTGTTTACCTTTCCAAACTAGCAAGAAAATAAAATTAAGCTTAAAAAAAGATTAGGTGCCTCACATGAAGGGCATAGAGGGCCAGACATGGCAGCACACATCTGTAAACCCGGCCACTCAGGTAGCACCCAGGCAAAAGTTAATGCAACCCTCACATCAATCAACAGCCGTGTACAGCGGCATACACCTGTCATCCCTGAGAGGCAAAGACACAGGGCGTCCACCTCCAGTGGGAGTGGAAGGAATCAGAGAAGGCTGCGTGGAGAGGTGAGGCAGGTGGGACTTGAAGGGTGAGCTGCTCCTGGGCGTTCAGAACAAGGGATGGACCTCTGCATAGGCCTCACGTCACTCAAGGCCTCAAGTCTGGGGCTCCAGCCAGACCCCTTCTCACCACCCCAGGGCTGGGGACTCACCAGCAGCTGCTTTTTCTGTGTGTGCTCCTCCATCTTCTGCTTCATGCTCTCCTTCCGCTGCTGCCGGGGAAGCTTCTCCACCTCACTCTTCACCTGCAGCAGGGACAGCAGAAGCAGCAGGGTCAGCAGTCCCAGGAGCCTCCACCGGCCACCGTCCCCCAGGGCTGTCTGCCACTCCTTTCTAAACTTCCCACCCTGGACGGGGGCATCTTTGGGCTATCTCATTTCCATCCCCTTCTTCTGGTCCCAGAACCTGGGCTTCCTTCAGTGCTTTTCAGCACTTTCCCTTCCATGAAAATTCTGAAGAAAAACACCCCAAAATAAGGGAAAACTTGAGTACTATGTCGGGGTGGGTGGGTGTCTCAGAGACAAGCACTTGTCTAGCATGCTGAATTCTATGCCCAGCCCAAAAATAAATTAATGATGAATGAATGAATGAGAGAAGGTGTCGTGTGAGCAGAGCCTTTGTACCACCTCCACACTGCCCGGAATCAGTGACAGACACAAGCTGTCCCTGGAGTCCTTGGAAGAAAATCTGCTTTCTGTCAGGATGGCAAAGGACATGGCTCCATGGGCCCTGGCAGCACCCCCTCCTCTCTCCTCACAATTCCTTCTGCAAACACCCAGGGTGAACGTGGTGGGAAACCAGCACCACTGTGCATTACCCTGGGACAGACGCTGCATCTAGAACCTGATGTGCACCTCACCGAAGGCACAGAACTGTGAGGGATGGATGCCAATCCCTGGCCCTGGCCCTGGCCTCTCCTCTGCTTGGTCTGCTTCCAGCGTCATCTGTTGATATCTCCTCACCCTCCAGGTCTCTGTCACACCATTTTTGGGCTCTCCTAAATAACTTCAGTCTAAGTTCTTTCCACTCTGTGGGAACATTCTCTGGGCTCAGCTTAAATATCAGCTAGAACACCTTCCAGACCAAGGAAACGCGGCTCTGTCTGTATCGTCTCTAGTTAGCAGGGCAGTTGGCATTCACAGCACGTATGCAACTGTTTTAGGTATTCGATAGTGTACTTGTCTTTTGTCTTTTGGCTGTCTTGGACTTGAGTTCCCTTCTTGCCTTCTGTTCACTACAGAACGCCTGGCACCAGCACAGAAGCACACATGCAGACACTCAGCCAGACAGGACTCAGGGAAACCCATGCTGTTGGCACGCGCCAGGCCTGGCTCCTAATCCTATGCCATGCTGAGGGCCAGCTCCCCCCACCCCGCGTGCTCCGAGCACAACTCTTCCTCTGTCTGTGGGTGAGGCAGGAGCGTGAGGAGCATGCCCCAAACTCAGTCACCGAGACAGACACTGACATCAGTCTGATGCATGCAAAACGTGTGAGCAAGCACTAGCATTTTAAGTATACTCACTGACAGTTAATAATGATGGTCAGGTTGTTTGGACGGAGAGATTTGGAGGAGATCAATAAAGCACAATCTCAGAGATGGTTAGATCATGAGGGCTCTGATCTGATGAATGGTTGAATTCACTGATGGATTCAAAATGTGGGTAAACTAAACTATCTGGAAGTGATGGAACTTCCTGCCTGGTTGGAGGCTGCTTCTTACTCTTCCCCTCCTGTTACTGCCCATCACTTCCTGTCGGCCATGGGGGGGCCCTGCACTTCCCGTCCGCCCTGAGGGGAGCCCTCACTTCCTGTCCGCCCTGAGGGGAACTCTCACTTCCTGTCCACCATGAGGGGAGCCCATCACTTCCTGTCTACCATGAGGGGAGCCCATCACTTCCTGTCGGCCATGGGGGGGCCCTTCACTTCCTGTCCACCCTGAGGGGAACCCTCACTTCCTGTCCACCCTGAGGGGAACCCTCACTTCCTGTCCACCCTGAGGGGAACCCTCACTTCCTGTCGGCCATGGGGGGGCCCTGCACTTCCCGTCCGCCCTGAGGGGAGCCCTCACTTCCTGTCCGCCCTGAGGGGAACCCTCACTTCCTGTCCACCATGAGGGGAGCCCATCACTTCCTGTCTACCATGAGGGGAGCCCATCACTTCCTGTCGGCCATGGGGGGGCCCTTCACTTCCTGTCCACCCTGAGGGGAACCCTCACTTCCTGTCCGCCCTGAGGGGGGGCCCTCACTTCCTGTCCGCCCTGAGGGGAGCCCTCACTTCCTGTCCGCCCTGAGGGGGGGCCCTCACTTCCGGTCCGCCCTGAGGGGAGCCCTCACTTCCTGTCCGCCCTGAGGGGACCCTCACTTCCGGTCCGCCCTGAGGGGAGCCCTCACTTCCTGTCCGCCCTGAGGGGAGCCCTCTGCCGCAGACTCCTGCCCCATCAAGCTCTGCTCAAGTACGGGTTGAGCAGGTGATTCTCCAAGTGATTCTTAGGCATCTTCTCAGAGCAACAACGAAGCAAGCAGGACAGTCAGAGCGCTGCCTCGCGCTGCCCAGCCCTGTTGAATACCACCCTTGTTCCAGGAGCTGACTCATGGAGTCCTTCCCCTCGTTTTTACTTTTAAATGCTGCACGTCACTGTTTGGCGACTGAGCTCGCTGCGGTCCCTTCTCTGTGGACGGGTCCCTCACTTGTCCCGTGCTGGCTCTGCTCAGACAGGGCTCTAGAGGCTGCTGCCTGTGGCCCTCCCACACCCACAGTGGGCCAGGCCAGGCCTGCGGTCCAGCAGGGCCGCTCATCCTGTCCTCAACTTGAGACTGAGGCTGCTGTTCCTGCTTGCTTGTCCTCCCCTAACTCTCCTAAGAAAGGGTATCCCAAAATGAAGGCACACCCTCCAGCCCCTCACAAGGGAGGCAAGGGCTACCCCGTTCAGGGCAGGCTGAGCTCTCCCTCCACCCACTGCCCTGACACTTCCCCTTGCAGGCAGGGTGGGGAGGGGAGGACAGGGCTTAGGGGTTACTGTGTGTGTGCCCACATCCTGTGTGCTAACAGCCTCTCCAGTGTGAAGGGCCACCACTACCCCTCCCTTCCTTCTGCTTTCACTCGGTGCCACACTGCAAGAAGGTAAAAGGGCCCTCCCCACGCCCCATGCCAGGGCCTGGCTGGGTACAAAGCCAGCACAGCTGAAGAAGCTGAGAATGCACAGAGGTGTAGCCGTGCTGCTCTGAGCAGCTCCCAGACCCTCTGCTGTGAAGTGAGGCTGAACCCGCAGTGCCCAACACCCCGCCAGCCCTCAGTCACCTCCTTCTTCATGAGTTTGAGCTGCTCCTGAAATCTGGCATAGTCCCGGTCCTGCTCCAGGCGGATCCGCTTGGCTTCCTCCCGGCGGCGCACAGAGTGGTCTTGCTCCATCTTTTCCACCTGCTGCTTTTGCTGACGCTCCAAGTTCTCCAGCTCAGTGTCAAAAAACTTCTTCTTGGTCTAGAAGAAGCAACAGTTCAGAGCAACTCGGCAAAGGCTCTCTAAACCTGAGGTTGTGCTCAGAAGCGGGTTTGAATTCCAGCTCCAAGACCTCTCTGCTGTGTGACCTAGGCCAAGTCGCTTAAAATCCCTGAGACTCTATTTTATTTCCATCTGCAAAAGGGAAAGCAGACCATCAACCTTAGAGGGGTGTTGCACTGTGTCCACAGGGTGACTTTCTCTGTAGAGGGGAATCTCTGTGCTTTTGGAAAGCAACAGTAATTGGGCAAACATTGTGAGCTGTCCCCAGACCCCTCGAGAGCCCTCTGGTCCCGTCCGCTCACACTCACGGTGGTTTCTTGTTCAAAGCGCTTGTGCATCTGCTCCAGCTGCAGCTCATGCTTGCTGCACAGTTGCGCCTGGTTCCTGTGCTCCTCCTTCTGGAGGAGCCGGAGCTCTCGAAGTTCCTGGCGCCTGAAGGTTGGATGGGAATATTTCCCAGTGAGAAAGTGGCCTCAGAGGGACCGCGTTCACGGCGCACAGCACTGAGGGCTGGGCCAAGGCGAAGCCGGGCAAGTCTTTGGCAAAGACGAGCTGTGGTTACAAGTCAATGCCTCAGGCTGCATTCGGCACCGACATTCAAAATACAAAGAGTGCTTACAGATCTTCAGGAAGAAAAGATGGAATATTCTAACCAGCAAAAGAGGTGCAGGCCATGAGACAAAAAGCACTGCAGTGGTCACCCCAGGGTGCCAGCAACTTCCCTGAAACAAAACTAGCGGTCACCCCAGGGCCTATGGCCGCTCCTCCTCCCAGCCCCAGCACTCACCACTGTACAGGCGAAACCCCTCACTTCCTTCACAGAGTACAGCACAACCAAGAATGTCTTGTGTATTGTATGTTGGCCAATCAGGTTAAGTTTTACCAGACAGTTTATCTGAGCCACCGTCTGTGGTGAGTACGTAGATGGAGGAAAGAGGTAAGCATGGCGGGGTTGGATGACTGGTAGATGGACAGAGGAGTGGATGCATGATGGATGGACGGGTGGATAGTTGGGTATATAAATGGATGGACAGATGGTAGATGAACGGGTGATTGGATGGATAGGTGAGTGGGTCAGTGGGTGATACCAGCATGCGTAGGTAGATGGATACATAGGTGGGCGGATGGATGGATGGAGTAAGGATTGATAGGTAGTATACCCGTGGTGGGTCACTGGGGGTGTGTATGAATGGAGAGATAAATAGATGGGTTGGTGGGTAGACGAGCAGATGAAGGAACAGATAACAGACCGCTGGGCAGGTAGACAGGTGGAGAGATGAGGAAGTACAGATTCTCAAGCAGGTTCCCCACTTAATACTGTAGAAGACACAGTACCCCATCCTTCTCACCCTGATGAGTACTCACCCTCATCCAGACGAGTACCCACCCCTCATCCGGATGAATACCCACCCCTCATCCAGACGAGTACCCACCCCTCATCCCAGTGAGTACCCACCCCTCATCCCAGTGAGTACCCACCCCTCATCCAGACGAGTAACCATCCCTCATCCCAGTGAGTACCCACCCCTCATCCCGATGAGTACCCACCCCTCATCCAGACGAGTACCCACCCCTCATCCCAGTGAGTACCCACCCCTCATCCAGACGAGTAACCATCCCTCATCCCAGTGAGTACCCACCCCTCATCCCAACGAATACCCACCCCTCATCCCAGTGAGTACCCACCCCTCATCCAGACGAGTAACCATCCCTCATCCCAGTGAGTACCCACCCCTCATCCCAACGAATACCCACCCCTCATCCCAGTGAGTACCCACCCCTCATCCAGACGAGTAACCATCCCTCATCCCAGTGAGTACCCACCCCTCATCCCGACGAGTACCCACCCCTCATCCCAGTGAGTACCCACCCCTCATCCCGACGAGTACCCACCCCTCATCCCGACGAGTACCCACCCCTCATCCCAGTGAGTACCCATCCCTCATCCCAGTGAGTACTCACCCCTCATCCCAGTGAGTACCCACCCCTCATCCCAGTGAGTACCCATCCCTCATCCCAGTGAGTACTCACCCCTCATCCCAGTGAGTACCCATCCCTCATCCCGATGAGTACCCACCCCTCATCCCGATGAGTACTCACCCCTCATCCCGATGAGTACCCACCTCTCATCCCGATGAGTACTCACCCTCATCCCAATGAGTACCCACCCCTCATCCTGATGAGTACTCACCCTCATCCAGACGAGCACCCTTCCCTCATCCCAGTGAGTACTCACCCCTCATCCCAGTGAGTACTCACCCCTCATCCCAGTGAGTACCCACCCCTCATCCCAGTGAGTACTCACCCCTCATCCCAGTGAGTACTCACCCCTCATCCCAGTGAGTACCCATCCCTCATCCCAGTGAGTACCCACCCCTCATCCCGATGAGTACCCACCCCTCATCCAGACAAGTACCCACCCCTCATCCCAGTGAGTACCCACCCCTCATCCTGACGAGTACCCACCCCTCATCCCGATGAGTACCCACCCCTCATCCCAGTGAGTACCCATCCCTCATCCCGATGAGTACCCACCCCTCATCCCGATGAGTACCTACCCCTCATCCCGATGAGTACCCACCCCTCATCCCAGTGAGTACCCACCCCTCATCCCAGTGAGTACCCACCCCTCATCCCGATGAGTACTCACCCCTCATCCCGATGAGTACCCACCTCTCATCCCGATGAGTACTCACCCTCATCCCAATGAGTACCCACCCCTCATCCCGATGAGTACTCACCCTCATCCAGACGAGCACCCTCCCCTCATCCCAGTGAGTACTCACCCCTCATCCCAGTGAGTACCTACCCCTCATCCCAGTGAGTACCTACCCCTCATCCCAGTGAGTACCCACCCCTCATCCAGACGAGTACCCACCCCTCATCCCAGTGAGTACCCACCCCTCATCCCAGTGAGTACCTACCCCTCATCCCGATGAGTACCCACCCCTCACCCCAGTGAGTACCTATCCCTCATCCCAGTGAGTACCCATCCCTCACCCAGACAAGTACCCACCCCTCTCAGTACATCCCCACCATTACTACCATCAGTGGTCCTTCCTGAACTTGCCTGAGAAATCTCATCTCCTCGTCCTTCTTCTCATCTTCACTGATGATCTTGGAGGTGGTAATGCTCACCTCTACGCCATCCACCACAAATTTGCGTGTTCGCTTCAGGGTTTTGTTGTGCAGCCTTGAGTCCTGGCCAGGGAACACATAAAGTGCCAAAACTCAGTACTTCGGCCTACCCTCCATGGATGACACAAGGTGAAGCCTGCAGCCCTCCAGGGAGTAGGGGCAGGAGGGTCAAGGTGTGAGCTGAGCTTCCCCCTCACTGGGTGGAGACCTCCCTTGGGACCAGTCTCCTTGCTCCTGAGCCCAAGTCTGAACCCTCAGTGTTCAGATGCACAGGTGCAGGCTCCACTTGGCAGGGACCAGCTGCCAGCCGGCTGTAAGGAAGGCAGGAGGGTGTGGCGCTCAAGGGAAAAAAGCCCACTCTGCTGCAGCCCTGCCTTGAGGGCTGAGCACTGCCCTGGCCACAGGCCCCATCCCTGAAGAGACAGACTTCTGCTCACCAGGACATCATGCATCGCCCCCTCACCGCAGCCGCTCCCCGGAGAAAAGCCGGGGAGAGACTGCTCCAGGCGAGTCCACCATATTTACAAAAAGAAAATGTTGTACACACAGAGTCTACAGGCAGAGAGAGGCAGGACAGGGTCTAGGAAGCACAGCCAAATGAGGTTACCTTGAGGGACAGGGAGCCCGTCTCTCTGTTCAGGGACAGGTCAGCAGACAGGGAGGCGCTGCAGTCCACGCTGTCCGAGGCCGGCTGGGAAGGGCCCGGGCCCGTGGGGGCCGGGAGCTCCGGGATGCCGTTGGCCAGCTTCTCGCCACAGAGGGACTCCAAGGCACTGCTGCTAGGCCGGCTTGGGCTGAGCCGGTCATGGTTGGCCTTCTGGGACCTGGTGGCTGCAGGACTCTGATCCTCAGGCATTTGCTTTTCCTCTGCCACCTGAATTCTGGCATCCATGGACACGGGCCGGGGCTTCCGGAGGGACACAGGCACTGGCAGGCCATTGTCATTTGCAGGGGCCACATCGGGAGGGCTGCTGGCTTGCGGGCACCCATCCCCAGAGGGCTGGTTGTGGGCAACAGACACCCCATCCTGAGCCTGGCTGGACGGCCGTGGGACAGACGGCTCCTGGAGAAGCTGGTGGGCATGTGAGCTCAGCCGGCCTGGCTCAGAAGAGTCCTGAGTGTGGCTCCCCAGGGTCTAAAGAAGAGACACGGCCAAGTCAGACAGCGAGCCGTGTGGGTGTGGTGCTAGGGGAGGGGAGTAGGGGTCTCCTTGCCGCTGTTCTCGCCACCACTACCACCTCATTATGAAGATGCACCCAGGGCGAGGCCCGAGAAGCCCCTGCCAGTCTAGCCGCAGCTTCTCTAGGCTACTGCTGCCCTCCTGGGAGGGGAGCCGGAAGGATGGCTCAGCAGCCATCTTGCTCCAGCTTGGAAATCTGGACTGCCATGTGATTTCATGGCCAGCAGCTCTCTTTCTGGGGTCTGGTTTGCAGGGGGGCAGGCGCTCTGCTAACCTGAGTCACCCCCCCCCCCCGCCTCTCTTGCTTTCAGGTCAGGTCTGGTGTTCTTTGCCTGGGGCCAGCCTTGGCTGGCAATCCTACCCATGCCTTTCACACTGGGTCGCAGAAGTACAAACATGCAGAGACTCCGCTCCCGTGCCCAGCAGCAGATGGGGCAGCTGGCACAGCCTCTTAGCCTGCTGCCTCCGAAAACCCCTGTGTGAGCCACACCGGGAAGAGCGGAGGGCTCTGAACCCCGGGAGGAGCGGAGGGCTCTGAACCCCGGGAGGAGCGGAGGGCTCTGAACCCCGGGAGGAGCGGAGGGCTCTGAACCCCGGGAGGAGCGGAGGGCTCTGAACCCCGGGAGGAGCGGAGGGCTCTGAACCCCGGGAGGAGCGGAGGGCTCTGAACCCCGGGAGGAGCGGAGGGCTCTGAACCCTGGGAGGAGCGGAGGGCTCTGAACCCCGGGAGGAGCGGAGGGCTCTGAACCCCGGGAGGAGCGGAGGGTTCTGAACACTGGGGCTGGAGGTGAGGGCGGGCAGCAGGTGGTTTTATGTGAAAATCTGGACTCTGAAACACTCCGCATGGGCTCGCCGCCCCCACGCCTCAGCCAGGCCCTCCTGCAGGCCCCTCACGTGACCTCCACGTGGGGCAGGGGGAGAGAGCCCCAGCCTCCCTCCCCCGCCCCACCCTGGCTTCCCACACTCACAGACGTGGTGTCCACTGCGCCCTCCTCTTCCCCGTTGTCCTCGATCTCCTCCATCACCTCCGCCTTGGCCTCGGCCACCAGCTCCCGCAGAGCCTTGTTACTGGTGACAGTGCTGACAAAGGGGTGCTAGGGGCAAGACACACCTGGTCGGCACCCCGGGGGGCGGGGTGGAAGGGGCCAGGGGTCAGCACCCCAGGGGTCGGGGGAGGAAGGAGCCAGGGGTCAGCACCCCAGGGGTCGGGGGAGTAAGGAGCCAGGGGTCAGCACCCCAGGGGTCGGGGGAGGAAGGAGCCAGGGATCGGGGGGGTCGGCACCCCTCAGGGGAGCTGGGGGAGGCAACCCCTCCCACCCAACAGAAAAGGCCACGGCGGCCTCAAGTGAGCCCCAGCTTGGTGAGGAAAGGAGGGAATGCACAGCGCTACTCCAAAAGCTTCCTGAAGCGGGCCACCCCTCCCAGGGGCACAGTCAAGTGGTCGGCCGCCCACAAGGCTGCTGCCGGCTGGGCTGGTCCACCGGAGTCCACCCAGGGAGAGCCCAGCCCCCTGCCCCTGCTGGACCCAGGTAAAGCCGAGGCCCCGGCTCGAGCCTGCACAGCCCAGCCCAGCCTGCCCGCCGTTACCCTGCAGGGGCCCTGCTGGGCGGGCACAGGGGCCAGGACAGGGTCCCTCACCTCCAGCAACTGAGCAGCACTGGGCCGGGTTTCAGGATTCTTGTCTAGCGCTGTCTTCAGGAAGTCCCGGAACTCCGAGGACCTGAGGATGGGATCCGTGGTGACTTCAGGCTGGGGGCGGTGCTGACGCCCCTGCTGTAGCTGGCAGCCCCAGGGACACCACCAAGGACTCGTGCCCTGCAGTGCCGGTGCCCGTGCCCCAGTGCCCATGCCGAGTCTCCTCACCACTTGGAGGGCGTGAGCAGCGTGGGAGGATCCGACTTGGCGATCTTGAGCAGCACCCGCATGGGGTTGAGCTCATGGTGTGGGGGCTCGATCTGTGCCATCTCAATCAGCGTGATGCCCAGGGACCAGATGTCAGCCTTGTAGTCATACGGCGTGTCCTTCATGGTCTCACACAGCACCACCTCAGGAGCCATCCTGAGCCACCAAGCGACAACACAGGGCTAAGCCGAGGGACAGCACAACACGGAGCTAGGAATCAGGCTCCCGATGGTGTGTCTCAGAGACTCAGGGGCCCAGGACACCACCAGCCCAGATGAGGGCTGAGGGCCCTCCTGAGCCATGATCCCAATTACGTGACGTCCCACCGTCCTCCTTAGAATGTCTTCGCCTGGTAGCGCCTGCCATGGCCGGCCGGCATTCCCAAGACCTGCCAGAAGACGGCAGCAGCGATCCAAAGCAGAGGCCTAGGGGGTAAGGGAGGCAGGCAGGGAGGACACACAGCACTGCAGGAAAGGGATGGGAAGGAATCAAGAGTTACAGAGCAATAAGCAAGCAAGAAAGAGGGACACGGCACCACCACAATCGTAAACACATCGAAACAGCAGGTAAGTGTGAGAGGAGTCAGAGCTGTTTCCTTGAAGGGACAGCTGTGGAAGAGGAGGAGTCGCAACACTGTGGAGGTGGAAATGAATCTGCACTGTGCATGGGCCCACCCAGCCCCTGGCCGGCGGCCACCTGGTGTGCAACACAGAGATGTGAAATAAACGGCAACTGGACCACGGTTTAAGGGTTCCCTTGGGCTTACGAATGGAGTGCTCACCCTGAGCACCAGCCCATCCCCACAGTACCTATAAATAGGCGTTGTTACTTCCTGGTTTACTGTAAGGAATCAGGAAGCCAAGCAATGTGTCCAAGTGGGGGCTGGCCTCTGCCCCAGGGCCTCTCCCCTCACCACCCAGAGGTCACCCTGGGTGATGCGTAGATATTCAGGCCCCTGTTCCACCCCCAGAAGAAATGCAACTCACCAGTACGGCGTTCCTATGAAGGAATCTCGCTTCTGCAAAGTTTTCAGATTCTTGGCAGATACACCAAAGTCGGCTGGAAGACAAAAATCTCAGATAAAGTATCTGAGGACCAGACCTCTATCCACAGCAGGGGGGAAGGTCACAGATTCCAGAGAACTAACAGGCGCTGTCCATCAATGGCGAGCATTCAAAAGATGGCAGTGTGCAGTCTGTGGTACCTGGCCTGGGATGGGCACGTTCCTACCTGAGTGCAAGCTGCTAACGGTCCTCAGGAAAGCAATCGGGTCATAAACAACAAGGACCTTGAAAACATCCCTACTCAAATACAATAATTGTAAATGAAGTGATCTAATTAAGGAAATGATACTAAATACCAAAATATAACCATGAGCCAGGCGCCGGTGGCTCACGCCTGTAATCCTAACTTCTCAGAAGGCTGAGATCTGAGGATCCTGGTTCAAAGCCAGCCCCAGCAGGAAAGGCCGTGAGATGCTTATCTCGAATAAACCACCAGAAAACCTGAAGTGATGCGTGGCTCAAGTGA
The DNA here is from genome assembly GCF_024711535.1 of Dipodomys merriami. Classification (NCBI taxonomy): domain Eukaryota; kingdom Metazoa; phylum Chordata; class Mammalia; order Rodentia; family Heteromyidae; genus Dipodomys; species Dipodomys merriami. The sequence goes on along the minus strand of NW_027206530.1, from coordinate 34,535 downwards.
TGCTCATCAAAGTTCCTTTACAGTAACAAATTTGTGTGTGTTTGTGTGTATGTGAGAGAGAGGGAGAGAGAGAGAGAGAGAGAGAGAGAGAGAGAGAGAGAGAGAGAGAGAGAGAGAGAGAAAGTGGGGCTTGAACTCAGGACCTGGGCACTGTCCCTAAGCTTTATTGCTCTAGGGTAGCTCTCTACCACTTGAGACCCACCTCAACTTCCAGTTTTTTGGTAGTTAATTAGAGATAAAGAGACTCAAGGATTTTCCTTCCGGGGCTGGCTTCAAACTGTGATTCTCAGATCTCAGCCTCCAGTAGCTAGGATTATAGGCATGAGCCACTGGTATCTGGCAATAGTAGCAAATCTTAACCAGAATTGCTTAGCTATGTTTTCTTACTATAATTTTCAAATTTTATGTGCCATATACACAATATCCTGCCTTTCCCAAAAAGTGTTTAAGGCCTCTCTCTGCCTCCCCCAACACACACACACACACACACACACACACACACAGAAATAAAGTAGGAAACTAACAAGACAGGAAGTACAGTGGCACAAGTAATCCCAGCACTTAGGAGACAATGGTGGGAGGACCGTGAGTTCACGATCAGCCTGGGCTACGTAGTAAGACTGTCTCAAAAGAACCAAGGGCTGGCTGGGAGCTGAGCCTGTCTGGCAAGTAAAAGCCCTGAGCTCAAACCCAAGGGCAGGGATGTAGCTTCGTGGTAGATTGCTTGCCTAGCTCCTGGGTTCAATCCCCAGCACTACAAGAAAAATGCCATGAGATATTTTACCCTTTTCATGGACACTAACATATATTTATCAACATAGATTTCGCTCATATGTCAAGCTAAGTGGAGACAAGGAGAAGCCTGGTTCTCAGCACTGGAGAGCCTCGGGACTCATCCCCACCCCCTGGGCTGTGCCTGGCTGCGGAAACCAGACCAGAGGTTCCTTCCACTTCCTCAATTCTGAAACTTTGCTGTGTCGGAGTTTCCAGATTAACAAAAATAATCAGATTTACCCTTCAATACTTTCATCTTCCTTCCTAGCCCCCAGCAAGAAGAGCCTGGTGCTGTGGAGGGAAATGTCCCCGATGCTTCCTGACAGGCTGGAAGAGGACAGTCTGCTCATCCAGAACAACAGTGACCCTCCAAGACCCCTCCCTGACCCGTCACAGCCTGACCCTGCAGCCAGCCCCGCTCCGCAACCCGGGCCAGGCCGCAGCCCCGCTGAGCTCAGAACCAGTTTCCACCGGGCACATCCGGCACCTGTCGGCACCACGGGAAGACAGAGACCAGTCGAATCCGTGCCCTCCGACAGCTCAAGGTGCAGTAGGGAAGCAGAGAGACCAGGCAACAGTGGTCCACTTATAGCTGTGGGAGGAAGGGAGCAGCGACGGACGGCAAATGGAGAGAGGGAGGAAAGAGGAGGAAGGGGGGCGGGCGGGAGGAGGCCCAGCCCCACTAAGAGGTGGGGCTGCTGGGGTGTGCACAGCCCACTAGGCCGCTGAGCAGGAATGCGCCAGGGCTCTGTGGACACGTGTCTGGAAAACTCAGCAGTCAGTACCACTCGTCAGCCAGGAACTCTCCTGGGGGCGGGGATAGCCCCTCAGGCCAGGGTGAGTCTCAGGGCCGCCAACGGCTCTGTCACCACCATGCCCCGAAGACTCCTTTCTGAAGAGAGAAACAGGACGGAGACCCCTGCTTCCACAATGACACAGTGAAGCCCAGGGCCTCCCTGGAGAGCCCAGCAGGCATGCCAGAAAGAGCAGAGAGTCCTTCCCTTTCAGGCCCAGCCCGAGGTGGGACTCTCCCAGCCCTCAGAGGCCTGTGCTCCCCGGCCTGTCCCTGGCCTGTCCCCGACCTGTCCCCGGCCTGTCCCCCGGCCTGTCCCCAGCCTGTCCCCGGCCTGTCCCCGGCGTGTCCCCCGGCCTGTCCCCGGCCTGTCCCTGGCCTGTCCCCGACCTGTCCCCGGCCTGTCCCCCGGCCTGTCCCCGGCCTGTCCCCGGCGTGTCCCCAGCTTGTCCCCCAACCTGTCCCCGGCCTGTCCCCGGCCTGTCCCCCGGCCTGTCCCCCGGCCTGTCCCCCGGCCTGTCCCCCGACCTGCCCCCCGGCCTGTCCCCAGCCTGTCCCCCGGCCTGTCCCCCGGCCTGTCCCCGGCCTGTCCCTGGCCTGTCCCCCGGCCTGTCCCCGACCTGTCCCCCGACCTGTCCCCAGCCTGTCCCCCGGCCTGTCCCCGGCCTGTCCCCCGGCCTGTCCCCGGCCTGTCCCCTGCTTGTCCCCCGGCCTGTCCCCGACCTGTCCCCCGGCCTGTCCCCCAGCCTGTCCCCCGGCCTGTCCCCCGGCCTGTCCCCAGCCTGTCCCCCGGCCTGTCCCCAGCTTGTCCCCCGGCCTGTCCCCCGGCCTGTCCCCCTGCCTGTCCCCCGACCTGTCCCCGACCTGTCCCCCGGCCTGTCCCCGACCTGTCCCCGGCCTGTCCCCCAACCTGTCCCCGGCCTGTCCCCGGCCTGTCCCCCGGCCTGTCCCCCAGCCTGTCCCCCAACCTGTCCCCGACCTGTCCCTGGCCTGTCCCCGGCCTGTCCCCGACCTGTCCCCCAGCTTGTCCCCGACCTGTCCCCCGACCTGTCCCCGACCTGTCCCCCGGCCTGTCCCCCGGCCTGTCCCCGGCCTGTCCCCGGCCTGTCCCCGGCCTGTCCCCCGGCCTGTCCCCGGCCTGTCCCCCAACCTGTCCCCGGCCTGTCCCCCAGCCTGTCCCCGACCTGTCCCCGACCTGTCCCTGGCCTGTCCCCCAGCTTGTCCCCCAGCCTGTCCCCGGCCTGTCCCTGGCCTGTCCCCCAGCCTGTCCCCGACCTGTCCCCGGCCTGTCCCCGGCCTGTCCCCCGGCCTGTCCCTGGCCTGTCCCCCAGTTTGTCCCCGGCCTGTCCCCCGGCCTGTCCCTGGCCTGTCCCCAGCCCCGCAGAGACAGCCCCGGCCCGTGCCCCCTGCCTAGAGCGCCATGGTCCCTGTGGGGTTGGCTGCCCCAGGGGACATGAGGGTCATCCACTGTGGTCTATTGAGGGAAACAAGGCAGGCCAGGCGGCAGGAAGGAGGGGGTCCCATGGGAAGGGCACTTCCTGTTCCTGCTCTGCACTGAGCTGACCTGCATGCATCTAGAGCTGGCTGACACTGGGGACGGCAGGAGGCCAGTCAGTGAGGCTCTACCTCGCCCTCTTCCAGTGTCGTGAAAATACCATACGAAGGTCTAGAAAGTATTCACAAATGCAAAATCACATACGTTACACTGTGCTGTTGTCCTTGCTCTGTTTTATGTCAGTCCCTGATGCATGCTTCTCACTGTGTCTAACTTACAAAGTGAACTTCCATGTGGGTGTGTGGTATACACAGGCAGACATCCACACAGGCACGGGAGCACTCAGGAGTGAGCGTCCACACACGTGTGGGACGCACAGAGGTGGGCTGCGCAGGCGTGTGGCACACACAGGGTGAGCGTCCACACACGTGTGCTACGCACAGAGGTGGGCTGCGCAGGCGTGTGGCCCACACACACAGGGTGAGCGTCCACACACGTGTGCGACGCACAGAGGTGGGCTGCACAGGCGTGTGGCACACACAGGGTGAGCGTCCACACACGTGTGGGACGCACAGAGGTGGGCTGCACAGGCGTGTGGCACACACAGGGTGAGCGTCCACACACGTGTGCGACGCACAGAGGTGGGCTGCGCAGGCGTGTGGCCCACACAGGGGCTCAGGGCATCCTTGGACCCTCTGTGGATGTGTTGGAGGAGTACTGGTCCTCTCTGCTGTAAAATAGCAGGGAGCCCTAGGAACAGAACAAGGCTGCCCTGGGATACGCTCCCTGGTGATCTGCCTCAAACATGACATCCAGGTCACAGAGGACATGCTCCAGAGCATGAGTCTGCCGTGCGGCAGGCACCTGCTGTGGCCCACACGCCACACTCAAAGGCAGCCGCTCCCTGGGTGTGGGGCGCACAGAGACCTCACATTTTTACTTTACACACTTTTTCTTTTCTTTCTGGTGTGGGGTTTGAACTCACAGCCTTGAGTTTACTCTGCTTGCTTGCTTAGCTGGCACTCTACCACTGGCGACACCCTCCAGCCCAGCGTCTTGATGATTATTGTGGAGTGGCGTCTCATGGGCTTTTCTGCCCCAGCGGGCTCTGAGCTCTACCCTCCGGCCCTCGTCCTCCGAGGAGCCAGGGTTGCACACATGAGCTAACTTTTAGCCTTTAAAATGCTCGTACGGACTGCTTTATGGTTTAAAAAACAGAAATGCAGTTAGCAACGTATTTGGGGTTTTGTGGGGTTTTGGTCTTTTTTCCTCTGCAGTAAAACCCAGGATGTGGTGAAATAGAACTTCGAACTTAGTAGGGGAGTGAGCAGGAAGGAAGGCGCTGGCCACAGTCAGTCTAATTCGGAGACTCAGTCAAGCCGGGGGCTCTCTCTCCCCCAGGTGGGACACAGAAGGAGACTCAGAGACCCACCACCAGCCCTTCACAGCAGTGCCGCCTGGAGAGCAGGATGGAGGCTCTCACTTAAAAACAATCACTTCTGAGAGGAGGACATGGGGACATACAGTCATTGCAGACAGTGAAGCAAACGAGAACATGATACTACGTAGACAACCTGGGAGCAGAAAGACAAGCACCCCAAGACCTCGCAGGTGGGGTGCAGAGCAGCGTTTCAGAGGCTGGAAGGGTGGGCACCCCGGGGGCAGCGGTGGGTCCCAGGCCAGACATGGCCCCGTGCGAGAAACCAATGCTTCTCAGCACAGGCCTTCGCTGCACAATTCAAAACAGCTGGCAGGCAGGGCTCTGAACGTGGTCTCCACGGTTACACACAAGCCAGTTATCCGGCAGGATCAGGGTTCACATGCGGGAAGGCCACAACGTACCACATGGGACCATCCATTAAAGTAGCGGAGGCTGGGGTCTGGGGAGTCGCTTGATGGAAGAGCTCATGCTCTGAGTGCACCACCAAAAAGAAAAGGAAGTAAGCGGTAAAAAGGCAGACCAGAGCCAGGGTCTGACTCACATTGTAGTGCCAGTTGTGAGCAAGCCAAGCAAAACCGTGACCCCCCAAGTTCAAGCCCCGGTACCACACAAAAAAAAACACAGACTAGGAAACTGGACATCCTAAGAACCCAATTTTCGGGGGGGGGTGTTTTTGTTGGTCGTGGAGCCTGAACTCTGGGTCTGGGCGCTGTCCCTCAGCTCTTCAGCTCAAGGCTAGCTCTCTACCACTTGAGCCACAGCTCCACTTCTGGCTTTTTCTGCATATGTGGTGCTGAGGAATAGAACCCAGGGCCTCATGCAAGTGAGGCATGCACTCTACCACTGAGCCAACTTCCCAGCCTAAGAACCCAATTTTCTAAAGGTCATTTTCATCTTATAAAAAGGAAATTATTAGACCAGCTGCTTGGGCGATTGAAATCTGAAAGGATCATAGCTTGAAGCCAGCGGGAGCAGAAAAGATCGTAAGACTTCATCTCCAACATAACCAGCAAGAAGCCGAGCTGAAGGCATGGTTCAAGTGGCGAAATGCCAAACAAATGAGAAAGCTGAATAATCACAAGGCCCTGAGTTCAAATCCTGTACCAGCAAAAAACAAACAAACAACAAAACAAAGGGTAACGTTTGTTGAGAATCTGTAAGGTGCCGAGACGCACGTGTGCCGTCGGCATAGAGAAATGTCTGAGTTCTACAGCGTCTCCTATCACCTATGACCCTGCAGGGCAGGGAAAGGGTCGGCCCCATCTCCTAAGTGCCGAGATTAAGTAACCTGCTCTCCTGCCCTCCCACGTGCATGGGTGAGGGGAAACTGCACAGAGGCGGAGCCCAGACCCCGCGTGCGGGGGCAGGAACGGGGAATTCTGGGGGAGAGGCCAGGCCTGGCTCCTGCCTGGCGCGTCGGTGGCTGTGGGGACGAGGGACCCTGGCGTCACAGTCTGCAGCTGCGGGGATGCTGGGTGCGCCTCTATCACTGAGCGCCCCACGCTCCTGCTGGGCAGCTGGACCTCCAGGACAGGGACACCTCTGCCCGGAGCTCCCCACGCTCCTGCTGGGCAGCTGGACCTCCAGGACAGGGACACCTCTGCCCGGAGCTCGGGAGTCCCTCCTGGAAGCTGCAGAGTTCACCTCCTGTGTCAGAGACACCCGAGTCTGATGAAAGGCGTCTTCAGGATCGCGGCTGGGCACTTCCCACCAGGAAAGAATAATGTTCCAGGGTGTGCCAGGCACCTACGGGGTGTGCCAAATACACACCCAACTCTCCGAACTCAACGCTCCTTCACTGGCTCCCTGGGGCTCCCAAGTAGCCAAGCCTGGAAACCTGATGCGCCTGCACCCCTCTGCCTCAGCCGGCTCTGATGGCACCCCGGACCCTGCGCGGCGTGCCAGGGCCCTGCGGATGGACAAGGGATCTGGGGTGGGGCAGGGGCAGCAGCCCAGAAGTGAGAAGCCCACGGGCTCAGCACAGTTACGGCCACAGGCCCAGCCTCCACCCTGCACTTAGCCTGGCCTTGGCCCTGGGGCTCCGTCTCCTGTCCCCTCCATTACACACATGCACCGGACACACTTGACTGTCCTCTGCCCTGGCTCCCTGTCCCAGCTGCTCCGGTTCACACCCCTATCCCTGACTGAATGGTCTTCTGGAAACCCACACTGCCACTGCTCCCCGGCTGGCAGCATCTGGGGTGCCTCCCTTGGCAGTGTCCATCTCCTGCATGCAGACCCCTGAGCTGCCCCAGCAGCAGCAGCAGTCAATGCGATGCTGGACAGGTAAGTCCAGCAGACGCCCTGAGCTTGATGTCATTCTTCCCAGGCCATCTCCACGCCTCTGCTCCCACCCCCTGCCCGGTCACGCCCATACCTGGCACCTCCCCAACCATGTCCGCCACAGAGACGCCTCTCACATACAGCCCCCGGGACCCCAGCACCCCAGGCCACAGCCCTGGAGGCAGCCCACCCCGTCCCTGCCGGCTGGGTCCAGAGCAGGTCCCACCCTCCCTGAGGTCTGAGCCGAGA